>NC_061110.1:53285579-53373079 GCF_015104395.2 Macrobrachium nipponense | reverse complement strand
CATTCTATTCAAAGTCTAATGCATATGCGGTTCCCAAAATGTCCCTGGCAAAACATACAAAAATCTGCAGTGGTTTTCCAGTCTTCAAGGAGGGATAAACAAAAGTGGTATAACTGAAAAAGCACTGTGGAAATTTTGCCAGAGAATTGTTGAAGCCACTCGTGCAGTAACACTTGAAGAAAGTAAAGAAAAGCAGGCCTTGAAAAAAAAAAAATATATAGGCTAAATGACATTGAAATATGACTATGAAACAACGCCTTGTTTAGCAAGCAGTTTACCATTGCTAATTTTAGAATTAATATAAATATAATAAGCAATTCTTAAGTGAAATATATCAGAAGAAATTAATTGAAATAGGGCTGGCCTTGATTTTATGCAAAGTCCCTCCGTCACTTTTTATAGCAATATTTCTGCATTCTAAAATCTCCTTTTCCGGATTTCAACAACATTAAAAAAACTTTCTTACTGAGTTAATTATATCATTTTGCACCGATTAGATAATCGTTTAAAAACTAAGTTTTAAACGGGATTCCAGCTATTCGTCCAGTTCAGCAAGAAACTCAATACAGTGGCATCTCTTTTCAAATGATTCACTTCCGTTTTGGCCACGAAAAACTGATCAACTTGTCAACCTCCTCTAACCTTTCCAAACCGTTTAAGATCGAAAGAAATTCTATATGGCGCCCACAGACTTCGTAACTTGAGACTGCAGTATGTATTTACCTCAAATCCTTGTTTCGTTTCCTTACTGAATATATATTCTTTTCAAAATAATGTGCACGACCAACAATAGATTTTATTTGTTTGTATTATTGGCTCATAAAGGAAAACGCATCTCATTCGAGATGTCCTGCTGCAAGGAGGCATTCGCGCACGTGTTGGATGTGCCTATTCTCATGATGGTTCGAGAATCCCCAGGTGTTACAGAACTCAACAGGCGCCGACGTGTCGTGAGAAACACCACGATTTCTGATGCAATATGTCGTAGAGATCCTTCTAAGACGTTCTTGTCATCTCGGGAGCCATGTGACGTTCGCTGGTAGGCCCCGCCCCTAGATTGCCGTATATATACGACTGACAGAGTATCAGAGATGAGATCATCAGTTAGAGACCAGCAGAGAGCAGATATCAGAGCAGAGATCATCAGAGAGAGATAAGAGAAGAAGGAACAGACGAAGGATAAGAGAGGAAAAAGGCGCTCGAGAGTTTGATCGGAATCTGGTTAAGTCGTCGTCAGGGAGTGGACGACTGAGATATTTTAACATTGGACAAGCCTTCAGAGAAGAACGTTCTACAAGAGGTTTCGAGGAGTTCCTGCCCTTCGAGTATCAAGAATAGACCTTGTTTTCTGCAATACGGAGTCAAGAAGACGTCTGAAATTACAGTTCTCCTTTTGTGAAGCCACAGCTTCGAGCATTGATTTCCGACAGCTACAAAACTGGCCAGCATGTATTTTCATTATCTCACTGTTTCCCCAGTTCACGCATTGTAAGATTTTACTTTTGTTATGTAAATAGGAGAAACCATTCTGCATTTATCTTTGTTAGTAAGCTTGTAAATAAACCTTTGTTCTGTTTGTGTATCTTTCTATATTCGTATCACCAGTTTCAACTGTTGGTGTCAAATCCTTTTTGTTTTATTATATTAACGAACTTGGAGCGGACCTCGGTCTGTAACACTTATGAATACTTTGTTAAATTTAGTAAAATTTATTTTCAGTTGAGTTTGAAAGTACGACTACTGGTAATGTTGATATAGGGTTGGTAAGCCTTTTCAGAAGAGTATTTTGTAAAATCATAATTTTCCATTTTCCACATGATGACATTTGTGTCTAGGGTCACTTTCACACACCTGAAGCTTTCCATCTACAGCTATCCCTCCTTTATTTTCCTTTACTTCAATCCACGAGTTCATAGTGTGAATACTGCAAATGGCAAAGAGAGAGACCCTTTTCCTAACTCCAGGTATCCAAAGAATACATTGTCCTATCACTTTAATGTGATGGGGCCCTATGTCTAATAAAATTTTGCTTTCTCTTCCCCCTACCGGCTCCATCCCCCCCCCCCCCCCCCCCCCCCCCCCCCACCCCTCCATGGTAAAATTGATCGCCACAAAGAAGGCCTTCAGGGAGATGGAATGAATGGGCCCTTGCCAGAAGGACTCCATCCCTTTGACCTCCCCACTTTATATGGTAAAGAAAACTAATGTAGCCTGGTATTCCATGTAGGCTCCAGCAACTCAACCTACAGAGTCCAGCCAATATTCACTTCACAACATGGTGAACAAATTTGACTTGATGAAGGGGGGTACTTCCAAGCCCTGGTTCACCAAGACAATGTCCCAAAATCCACAATCATCATACCTTTTGGGACTACATCTTCATCTATACTATGTTCACCCTTCAGAACTTTTGACCATTGCCACATTCATGCCACCATAAAAACATGCCAGCAAGAAGAACCCAGTGGCAGACTCACTATCCAGAATAGAAATAAAAGAAGTTCAGCTGGGGATAAATTATGATAAGCTAGCCAATGCTGAAATCTGAGACACCAAAAGCAGATTATTGTACCTCCATAACAAATCTATGTTGGGGAGTCATCTCTTTCAGCGACTTGAAACATACCACCTCTGCAACATCAGCACCAGCTGACAGTGGCCCCTTGTGCCAATTACTCTTCAAAAGAAAGTTTTAAACCTTATTCTTGGATTCTCCCACTCCCTCTGGAGGTACAACAGCCAAATTAGAGACGCAAATTCATCTGGTATGGAGTAAAAATGGATGTGAAAAAATGGTCAAATGGTGCTGCAATTGCCAAACAAGTTAAATGCCTTTTCAAAATGGAATCCTGCATCAGAGGTAAAGTTCAAGGATGAAACAAAAACATTTGAAATGGGCCATGTTTACAAGTCATGACGAACACAGTCTGTAATGCGATAATACAACAGGCAAGGCAAAATTAAAATGTGGTTGACATGTTTCATTTTGTACCTCTTGGGTTTCGATCTTGTTTTATTGATAATGGACACTATATATATATATTATATATATATATATATATATATATATATATATATATATATATATATATATATATATATATATACATACGAATGTATTTAGGGGATGAGCAACTGGGTGTGGGGAATAGCTTACCTGATCTGCAAATGGCCTGCATAAGGAAGTATATTCATACCACAGACTTAAGCTGACCACAGCTTAAGTCTGTGGTCAGCTTCATACCACATACCACAGACTTAATGCCTACTTCAGAATAGGTAAGGATGAGGTAAAACGCTTAGGTTAGCTTACTTGACTATATTTACACATTACAAGATCGTATCAGTAAAAGAGTGAATGATGCCCAATGGCGTTTAGTAGTGATCAGTTAATTGATCGGTCTTGAACTAGACTAACTGGTGGCCGGGCATCCAGCCATGTGGTATGTAGGAAACAGGGAAGAGGGGCGAAATCCGGAGTAACACTAAGTGAGGAATCCAGAATCCAAAACAGCAGCAAAAAATAGCACGTCTGTAATGATAGCAGTTTGTATATGAGCCATCGTGCATTGCGCATGCGATATGAAATTGAGGAAATTGTATGTAAGGTACTGAATACTCAACCTTGTAAGCAATAATTGTACGTTAATAACCACTTAAAGGGAGCAGGTATGTTACTGAGTGATTACTAAGGGAAAAAATTATATTACTGGTCATTTATTAAAGAAGACGTTATGTTACTTAACCCTAAAACACACTGGCAGACGGCTAGTAACACTATACAACTTCTTATTAGATACAGGGATTGCTCATGAATTATGAAAGGAAATAAGTCGAAGAATGGGAGACAGTTCGGACTGCTAAATACCTTGCAAATTACCTTCTGCTGGAGAGCGGTATCGATCTTCAGGGCGCCGGAGTTTCCACAAAGATTCGCATAGGCTAAAAGGCGGCCTCTCTCAAGGGAGTGTACTCTGGAGAATGTGGGAGGAAGGTCTAAGACAGTCCCTCTGTTGCTTTGGCATTCTATGCATTCACCCATACCCCGGTAGAGGTGTACGCATCTCCTTCCAGGTGCATTGTCGACGCGAGGTCATGTCATATGACCTGGTTTGAAATATGGCACCTGCCTTGGCGGACCTTCAATTCCAGTGGTATCTGCATAAGCAAGGCAACAGCAGAACAAGTACCAAAGGAGAGGCTACAGATTGATTCTTTAAAGAAGTGATATGGAAAGACAAAAAGGGGCGAATTTACCCTGTATCGCTAGTATGAACAAAAGCAACGAGAAAGGATTACGTTGATTATTAAGAACGCCGTTGAGGATGAAAATTAACTCACTTCTACATCCTTGAAGTAATAATACACAAAAGAAAAATGACAATTTTCTGCAAAAATTAAATTTATAGGATAAGAGTTTTGTCTATTACCTTACCTGTAGAGATCATAAACTAGTTGCTGCTAAGTATAAATCATGAAATTTAATGTTACTTAAAAGTTAAAACAGAAAATCAATGAATACAATTGTTTGAAATATCATATGCAATTTTAATTCAATAGAAAATAATCATCATACAATCAAAACATCAATAAGTAACATCTGCATAATTTGTGACTTAGACTACAACTTAGAAAATAGTTTTTATATGTTTAACTTTATTCTGTCATGTAATACTGTTAGCTTTACACCATAATGCAATGACATGCTATTAATTAGCCTTGAGGAGGTGATACAACACTTTCTTAGTATGTTAATGTACCCATGAGTTTAAACGATAACAGCCCTTCGCCACAATGGCGGGTCCTATAACGAATGCCAATTATCAAATCAGTTTATTAGCTATACAGTACAATATTTCTCATCCAAGGATATTCTTATAATGTGAGTTTCGTAATGCAATTATGGTTTTGATAACACAATCAATTCCCCTCAGAAACTGTGTATGATGATATAAAGTGTATATTTATATATTCAGATTCCCATATTTAAAGAAAATATGTTTAACTAATGTATAACTCATTGCTGAGAAAGAACTTAAAAGCAGAAAGAGAGAGAGAGAGAAGGTAGCGTAAGATGCGCAAAGAGAGGTTGCTCAGTTCAGGAGAAAGGGGTTGTTTGTCCTTCCTTAAAACCGCTGAGGCAGCTTAATTTTTGGTCTCGGTTGATGTTGTTTGGAACGCAGCTGAAAGATTCATTCAACTACGCGATCACGCAAGTATCTCTGGATATGGGATCAGGTCCTTCGGGAATCTTCCATACAAAGATAACATTTCATGTTTGCTTGCAGTAATTAACACCAGAAATACACATCTCTCACTCCTCAATGGAATGGCCCAGAATCGAACCCGCGACCACCGAGGTGGGAGGCTAATATCATACCAACCACGCAGCTGAGGAGCTTTTGAAAATAGTAAAAGGCCTTCTTTTTGAGTGAAATTCCAGCTGGTATACTAATGTATATTACATTACAAATATTCTTAAGTGCACTTTTAAGGTTTTGTTTACAGTGGTTGGATGAAACTATTAATTTTTACACATTTGTTTTGTTCATTTGCCATGCCCATTTTATATATTTATATATGTACTGCCATTGCTTTTTATTGCTTTTCATATTATTATTTTTGTATTTTCATTTTGTTTAATTAGTTTGAATACATCATGTATAATATTCTAATCGAACACTTGTGAATTAATTTACATTTAATTAAATTTATTTTCAAATTAAATTATTGGTTTTATAATTTGAATTTTATGAATAATTTAAAATTTGATTAATTAATTTTCTTGATAAACTTTGATTGAATTTTGTTTAATAATTAATTCAAGAATTAATTAAACTTTTGTTTTTAACTAATATCAAATTTCCCTGAGATTGTGAATTTCACTTATGATTTTTAAATTTAGAAATAAATTTTTGTATTTAAAATTTATATGAGCATTTTATTAATCCACCACTTTATTCAATTTTGTTTAGGAAAAAATATAGATTGGTAATTGTGCTGTTTTCCTCAAGTGAATTAGAACCAGGGAAATACTTAGATTTAAAATTGTTGAAGGAGTGATACCTTTTAATTAAGATTAGCCGGCCGGCCCCCTTAATGAACTTAGGCTGAATTCCTAAGTGATTAATACGTTCTATAGGGGATCACTGTTACCTTTAGGGAATTCAGTCGTTTGGTATTTCTGAAGAAGGTTCAGGTGTCTGGCTGCTGTGAGGTAACTAGTAACCAGGTACTTGACCAAACCGTGCACCAAATATAAATGGTGTCCCCGACCCGGGCTTAAGGGTCTCTTGTTCTAACAAGTACAAATGGTAAGCGTTGTAACCAGATACTCGGCACTTCGTTACAATATACAAAATGACAAGAAAGGATAGAGATAAAGAAGGAATATTCATTTATAGTAAATAAAATCAAAATGGATAATTTGTTAAGTGTAATGCATTAAACAATATTGCCTTAGTAGGCCAAAGCTAAATTGATAGCCTTCGCACTGGGTTTTACGTATTCCCTATCACAGGGTGGGTATGAAGTACCTATAATATGGCACTGTGCAATAAGCCTACTGGCTATGAGGGGCATATTATTCAGAACTGGCTATGCCTCTTGGGCATTTTCAAAGAGGTTAACCAACTTATAAGGCCAGAATCTCTGGCAAATGGCATTCTGCATAAGCAGAGTATAAGATGAAGAAGGTGCCTAAAAGAGGCATAAAATGAGAGGAAAAGTAAAAGCTATAAAAGGTGAAGTGGTAGAACAGTACAAATAGAAAGTTACAAAATGATAGGAAGGAAGTGATGGGTGAAGAATCTGGCATCCTTCTCTGGATGGAGAGGGGTCAGAATTCCCCTTAAGAATGTGGCACTGTGCCAGGGGCACTAGTGAAGAGAGAGACTATTGACTCTCTTAGTGTTCTTGGAGCCTCGATGCCATTTTCCTCTCTTCCTTGGACTTCTCCAAGGTTGGTTTGATGATTCTATTGGGGGACTTGGAGACCCAAGTCCGATGAAAATGCCTGAATGCCAGCCGCTCTGGCTATTGCAACAACAGGAAAAGTGACACTCTTTCTCATTCCTAATACCATTAATCGCAGTTCCTTTAATTCTTGATTCGGCAGGGTCTTTACTCAGGGACTGGTCAGCTGAGAACGGGGAAGAAGATGGGGCAGCTATCATTGTTGTCTCACAAGTAGGGTGACCAACTCATTCATGGGGTGTGAGGCCACACCTTTGATTGAGCTTCCGTTTTGGTCATGAGGGTCCAGGGGAGTCCCTACCTGAATTGGTTTGCCCTCTCCCACCGGCACTGGTAGTAGGGCCAAATCGGGAGGTGAGAGGCTGCCTGGACTGGGATCTCCAAGAAGGAGACTCAAGTCTTGCCCTGGCACTGGCACTAATGTCGTTCCAAGTGCTGAGAGACGATTTGAAACTGGCTTAACGTACAGAATTGGTGGAGCATGCCACATCACTTCATGGGCTAAATGCCCCAGTAAGACAGCTACTTCCACCATTGCCATAGGTGTGACAGATCCTTTATCCTTAGGCACCCAGCTCAGGGCCCTATGTCTGTGGTACCTCCCCGAGGTAGCTATCCTAACCACCAGGTCAAAGCATTTGATGACTGGTGCGCAAATGTCTGTAATTCGAGAAGATAGAATTCCCTATGGATTAACACCAGGTTGTTACAATTAACAGCCTCAACCACATTAAAATGATACTTCCTACAATCTGGTTGAGGGTCACATGACCTCACCAATCTAAAATATGTATTCTGCCAGTAGTGACCTATATTCCTGGAGGGTGGAGGGTATGCCGTCCTGCTGGGACAAGATTTTAAGACTCCTCCTACGTATGAAAGTTGTACATATTCACTGCTAGTAAAATGAATAATCTCAAGGACTTGGAATGAAGACCGGAAGGTCTTAGAATTGCAGCACGAAACCATGTGATGGAAAGTATGGAGACCTTATGGGCAATGGGAAGGTTCGAAACTTTATGAAACAATATCATGGAATTGTGAAATGAAAGGTACTGAGACCTTATAGGCTTTACAGCACGAAACCGTTCAATGAAAGGTACGAAACTTTATGAAATAATGTTACGGAATCATAAAATGAATAATGTTTAGAACCCATTAACTAATAGCGTGAAGTGATATAATATAAAGACAATGATAAATTAAGTAGCGCTCTCTCCGAATACATAGTGATGGGGTATCAATTATAAATAGTGATAATGATAGAATATGAAATGCTCTCCTTGAGTACACAGAAATGGGGTATAAATAATAAATAATGATAATGGTACAGAAGTGCTTGGCTTCGGGAACACAGACCCCAATTGTCGCAAATTATTTGCTTTTGACTTCCTCAAGCCCCACTTCATCCGTCATAAGACGCCCAAGATGTTGGGACTACCAATGGTATGTATGTATATTATAATGTCTGACTTAATTTTTTTTTATTTGTTGAAAATATACAATATTTTACAGTACATGCAGAATTCTACCAAAGTGAATTTACAACCTGGATTTTCAGATGCAATATTTTTATTTTTACATTCTCTCAAACATGTTCCATCACTTTACAGTCTGCTCTGTTTTCAGGCCGGCCATTTTGTACCCTACAGCCCCAACACGGTGGGCGTGGTAACGACGTGAAGTTGACGTACATAGAACGTTACAGTATCGGAGAAAGTTCCAGATAGGAAGGACGTCCGACCTTGCTTGCGTTGCGTGTACATTTGCGGCGCAATTTACGGTGCTGGCTTTACGTCCGTCAGCCTGTGTCCTGTTTACCAGCTGTTCAAGGTCATTTCACCGCGATGATGCTCCCGATCCGCATACGTGGGCATACGCCGTCGTGATACGTGAATGTGTGACCCCCAGCATTAGGCTGAAGACCTGCTTCAGAGTAGGTAAAGATGAAGTAAACTCTAAGCTTACTTGATTCCATTTACACATTACAAGATCGTATCAATAAAAGAGTGAATGATGCCCAATGGCGTTTAGTACTGATCAGTTAATCAATTGGTCTTGAACTAGATGAACTGGTGGTCTGGCATCCGGCTACATGGTATGTGGAAACACAGAGGACGGGCGAAATCCAAAGCAGCATAAAGTGAGAAATCCAGAATCCAAACAACAGCACAAAGAGCACATCTGTAATGATAGCAGTTTCTATATGAGCCAGAGTGTATTGCACTTGTGATTGGAGATTAAGGAAATTATATGTAAAGCACAGAATAATAGATCTCGCAGGCATTAATTGCACGTTCATAACCACCTAAGGGGAGCAAGTACGTTACTGAGTGATTACCAATGGAAGAAATTATTTATTGGTCACTTATTAAAGAAAACGTTACATTACTTAACCCTGAAATACAGTGGCAGATGGCTGATAACACTATACAACTTCTTATTAGATATGTAGGTCGCTCATGTAGCATTACCTTCTACTGGAGAGCGGTATCGATCCTCAGGGCACCGGAGCAGATGGGTGCCGCCGGATATTAGCAGTCACCACAAAGATTCACGTCTCGAGGGAGTGTACCCAGGAGAGTGTAGGAGGAAAGCTATAAGGCAGTCCCTGTTCCTTCGTCCTTTTATGCGTTCGGGCGTAGTTCACCCATACCCCGGTAGAGGTCTACGTATCCTTCCAGGTGCATTGTTGACGCGAGATCATGTCATGGGTAGCCTGAAATATGGCACCTGCCTTGGCGGACTCTTATTTATCGTGGTATCTGCAAAAGTGAGGCAACAGCAGAACAAGAAAGTGACGCTATTTCCTCGCTGCATTAACGTAAATTGCTTTGTTCTTAATAATCAACATAATCCTTTCTGATTGCTTTTGTTCACACCAAAAATACAGGGGAAATTCGCCCCTTTTTATCCTTTCATGTCACTTCTTTAAAAAATTAATTCTGTGTATATATATATATATATATATATATATATAATATATATATATATGTGTGTGTGGGTTGTGCTATAACATATAGTGTGTGTGTGTGTGTGTGTGTGTATATATTCTGTAATATTCAGGACGACCTTCTGTATAGGAAACATTCATAACATTAATTGACAGTAGCATTGAGCTGCAAAAGCTCATGAGCAGTGTGTCGGATCCCCCTACCCGCTTCTAAAACGCCTAGTCCTCCATTTAGCAATAATGCAATATGTTTGATAATAGAAGCGATATGATTATAAACAAAGTATCGAATTATCGGATTTCTGACACAAGGAAACAAATAGAATCATCAATTTAAGGCTCAGTGCATTATTTACATGTCTAATATCAAGATGGCATCTACAATGGCAACTATTACTCTACATTTGACACCGTAATCCATACTATGATATTGGAATTAAATGCACTAATAAAATATGTTTCATTAAAGAAATAAATTGATCACATAGTAAATAACAAATCTACATAACTATAGCGACACCATATAAGGTATCGTTCAGTATGTCTTCAGCGTATAAAACACAAATGCAAAAAGTCACATAGTACTTTATGTATGTTTGTAGTTTATCCCTGGTTGGCTTGTTTTGTTGTTGCAAGTGAAATCACAACATCCACATACTTCTTTACTTGGTATATTGTTTTTTCGACAACTTCACCTTCCTTGACATCCACGTTTGCATCCGCACTTTATCAGGTGCAGTATCGTCTCAGGAGCTGGTGGATTCAAACATCGGATGGGAGAGAAGTTACTTGAGCCTGTGTCAAATGTCCAACCAAATGCTTTGGGTGATGGAAGGCTTCGATGATTTTCATTAGCTTTCCTCCAAATCATGGCTATATAGTGACGAATATGTAAATCCAGTGAACCTGAAGTTGGTAGCAGATTTTTTTCCATTTGGTAGAGGAATATGCGAAGCTCATTTACTTTTGTGTGGACTTTTCATCGATACAGCTTACAAAGTGTTCAAGGTCTAAGCAGACATACGAGGGCACATCATTTTCATATCTTAACAATGATTGAGATTGTGATGAACGATCTATGTCAATCGGTGTTGTTGAGGAACTGTTAGATGCAGTTTCATGTACAGCAGTGGCAGTGCCATGGAGAGTATTCATCCCAGGTGTGGATTCAAGAAAATCTGTGTTTTCCAGAGCAAACCAAACAAAATTATCACAGACCAACCGAGGTGGACGATAAACTCCATGGATTTCATCCGCTCAAGAACAGCATTTGCCATGGCAGTCTCTATTTCCAGGACCTTTTTGTATGGTACGGTGAGGTCTAGGTGTAGCTTCTCTCCAAGAGATTTTGATCTGGTGCTTTTGTAGAGTTTCAGTCCAGTGTTTAAAAGCTACATCTTGGTTTTTTGTTTTATATGTAACCTGTCGTTCTGTCTTATATGCACACACAAAATGCTGCGCCAACACAGATACACTTTGGTTCATAGATTCTGCCATACTGGTAGTTTTAACTTCATGCAAACCTTGAATAACATGCTTGTAGAAGAGTTTGAGCAAAGCAGGTGGGTCATAATCATAAAATGTTCCTTGAAATTTCCATGGAAGTGCATTTGCTATGTCTCTTTTCAGGATTTTAGCAGCTTTTAGCAGGATTTTCACATCCACTCTCGGGTCTTTTTGCTCGGCAAGAGCACCAGCTAACAGGGTTTCCTTGGCCTTTGTAGAAAGTACTTGTTCTGGTTTTGTTTTGTCAAGAGGTTGAAGTGCACATCAGGGATATTGTCCAAAATCAGTTGCTTTAGGTATGGTTTATATAGTGGATGATCGGGTAATGGAAACCCATTTGCTTCCAGTAAACTCTCATATGATTTTTCCAAGTCGCTCATATTCAAAACAGATTCTTGAGTTGAGTTAATTTCTGTTTCCACCATGTCGAGTATCTCCAGCCTTTTCCATGTCTCGCTTTTTGCATGGCTTAAGCACACCAGGTGATACTCCATGCCCTCTACAACAGCTGTTAATAGATCGGATGATCCATCAACATTGCTCAGTCTGACTTTCAGGTGTTCATTTGTTGTCTGTTGGTCATTTGCCTTGAGCTGGGCTCCCATGTTTTCAGTTGACACACCATGCAACTTGTCTGCTTTGTCTTCTTGGCAAATGACACACATCTCTTTATTGAAAGTCTTGCTTCTGGTACATGTGGTCGTGATGTGGGAGTACATGTAGACGACAATTTTGATGGTCGTCCTTTTTTCCTCTGTTTTATGTCACCGACTCTGCCTGTTTTTCGTCCCCTCTCATACCTGGAATTTGCTAGTTCAATGTTTGTTTTACTTGTGAGATCCTTATAACAAGTTTTGTGGTAGGGAACACTTTTCTGTAGCAGTTCATTGGCAGACGAACCACTTATTCGATCAATTAATGCAGAAAACTCTGATTCCCTATATGAACATCGAAAATCAGTTGTTGTAATTAGGTAGTTTCTCCACTGAATGCTAACAATTTGTATAATCTGTCTCTTTGCTGCTCAGCTTACAAATAAAGCAAAGTTCAAAATCGACAGTCTTTGACTTCTTGTAAGATGAAAACTGTGCCATGTTGGTTTGCGTATATATGAACTCTAAGGGATATTTTCATTGCTGCAGCTATTTCTTTCCTGCCAATACAAAGAAAAGTAACGAAGTATACATATATACACCAAATATTTAAACCTTAACCTAATGCTCATTGCAGGTCTTCCTTTGAAGTGTATCGCAAACCACGACAGGAAAATCTTGTAAAATATCTTGACCTTAGCATTAAGTGGCTGAATTTAGATATCTGTTGATTCCGTCATGTAAACAAGTACGTTGTAAGTCTACATATATCCCCCTCTCTCTCTTTTCCGGTCGTCTTAGACAAATTGCAAATATCGCTTTCTTGTATATTCCATTTCACATATACTTGTTTTGATTTGTTAAACGTAGCCCTGGAATTCTGCAAAGCAATTTCCTTTGTACTTTTGAAGTTGGCTAGCATGTCACTGTCTCAAACGAAAAAAGTCACGACGCTTTCGGCAGCACATATCACATACGATGACTCCAATGTCTTATTTACTAGAAACAATATTTCCTTTGTTTCCAAGTAATATGAGCTCACAGTAGCAAAATTGAACAGTCATCACGAGTGAATATCAAGCAACTACGAGCGTAATGAACACGAGGAAACTGTGTTATTTAGACCAAACAAGTAAAACTTAGGAAAATCCTAAATAATTCCATTTTTGGAATGTTTTTAAACAGAACAACTTTGAGAGAAGGATCATTACTGTATATACTCTTAAAGACTCAAGAGCAACCTGGCCCTATTACCTGCATCATGTAGAACTCAACGCTAACATAAGAGCAGTTTTTTGTAACTGCTTCATTAATGTTTGGCAGTGCCCGATGATACTGAGGAGGGTCAAAGATGAAGATCACAATACCTGGTGACAGAACAGGTATAAATCCCAGAAATTAACGTCGGTTTGAGTAGGAGGTTGATTCTCAGCATCAGAAGATGCTGAAGGTGCGCTTTCAAGTTTCGTCTTCAGAATTAAAGTAGTGATGAAGTGATAAACAATCCCTTCATTTCATGCCGGACGTCGACTAGGGAGAGGTTCAAAGTTCAACTTCGTGGTTGTAAATACGGACAGACTTCAAAATGCAGAGGCTGACTTTGAGAAGGAAGAAGAAACAGCGCACCTTTCCCCCTTTCAAGAGACGGCATTAGTTAGCGCCAGACATTGAAGAAGAGGAAGTCTGGGATGGAATGTGAATGACACCAATGGGACACGAATATTGACGGACAATGCTTCCAATCATGGACCCCCACCCTTCCTACTATGTTCCTTTCCACTCCTCCCTCATGAATCTCCTCCTACACGCTCCCTCCCACCCACCATCTCGTCATTGCAGAAAAATGACGCTGGCATTGAGTTTCAGATGGCAATGACAAAAGCTTCCGCCACCATTGTCCTACATTGTACACGACACTGAAATATGTCTCCCTCTTTTATTCGTTTTTCTTTTGGGCAGCTCGCCATGAGATGCTGGGACCTGTTTGCAAGTTATTTTTGAAAGAGGCAGCGTGATTGTCCTTAATCTAAAAGTCGGAGGCTGTGCTCTGCTGTTATGCACACCGTTTCTTCTTCTTCTTCTTCTTCTTCCTCCTACGTGCACATATGTCGTCAACATAGTCATTTGCTTTTCCTTTAACACTTTTTCTTTGTTAGCAAAATTTCTCAGTCAAGTAGTCGTTTACCGTTTTTTTATTTTTGTTTCTCTTAATTCCGGGTCCCACTTCTATTCCATTATGAATGTGGAAGTTGACATTATTACTGATAAGAAAAGCCGAAACGAGCAAGTTCAAGGCTAATTTCTTCCCAGCTTTTGTATTAGCCCCGCGGTGTTAAGAAATATTCGTGGGTTTGTGTTTTAGGATCCTTGGATATCACAATTATATAGTTGTAGGTAAATAGCAATAACTTTTAAAAAGATCACAGGCCTGGCTAAGTCTGCCTGCTATCAAGGTTTATTACTTCTGAGTTTGCTTTCACCCATGGAATGGACATGCGCGTATTGACGCTGATTTGTCACTGCGCAGCGCCATTGGAAAGGGTGGAGAGGACGCTGAATTAAGCTATTAATGCAGACGCTTTTTTTTCACTCTGTCTTCCTTAATTTTTCATCGATTTCAATAAACATTGGAAAGCTCTTGAAAATCCTTTTAAATGTATATAATCCTTTTAAATGCATATAATTAAGCGTGTAGAAAATACGGCACTGCATCGTTTTAAATAAGTAAAAATATTCAGATATGCATTTTACCTGGGTTCGCTTTTTTACTCTACTGTTCCAAATTTTTTAATATAAATTTTAATAAATTTATCATCGGTCAAAAGCTCTTGAAAAGCACTTTCCAATGAACCCAAATGAAGCACGTATATGTCTCACACAATAGAAATAATCATGATTCCCATGTGTTGAGACTGAGTGATTTCATGTCTTTGCCATGGGGTTATGTAATAAATGTTACCACTAAAGCCTTTTGGACCCCTTGTATTTTATATCCTTCTAAGTATCAAAGTCTTTATACTCTACTTTGCATTTTATGCACCACCTAGGTCTTATCACCTTGCTATCTATCCAGTCTGTGTCACCTAGGGATTAACAGTATCACCATGACACAATGGACTTAAATTGTAGGCGAATTATGTTGACTTGTGCTTATTGCTTACTTATATCAGTCATTACTACAAAAAGAAACACACTTGTTGGTACAAATAATTCATTTTTTATACTAATAATTTTAGGTCTATTTTAAATGTATTATCATGTAAACAGAAATTACTAGATTGAATAATTTGTACTACTAAATTTACCTTAACATAATGCAACAAATGTCATAGGTGACAAGATATTGTCATGGAAAATTAAGAGATTACACTCCAATATGGCGAGGTGGGCATGTGATACAAAGCTCTCTCCACCCTTTGCAATGGCGGCATGCTGCACACGGAGATTTCGCGTATGTCCATTCCATGTTTATAATTCCATACTTTTGCTATCACTGCCACCTTGTGAGTATCAAAGGAAGCTGAGCAGACAACTTACAGTGCTATAGGTTTCACATCTTTACTCAGAACTCATCAGCAGCACGTCGTGCACGTTTGTGGTGCAAGTTCTTCTCAATCTATTATTTTCCTAAGGGTCTGTTCACCACATACAATTTTCCCCCGTACACAACATTCTCACACTTGGATTTCATAGCAAATATTTAATCCGAACAAACACTTTCTCGTTTCACCCCACACTTCCCTGTTCCCTTCTTTTTCTACCTTTATCTAGCAAAACTCTGTTGTGAATATTTGTAGGTACATTATATATATACATATACATATATATATATATATATATATATATATATATATATATATGTATATATATATATATATATATATATATATATATATATATATATATATATACATATATGTGTGTGTGTGTGTGTGTGTGTGTGGATGTTAGAATGAAATGTGAAAAAAGGGGACTGTTTGAAAATATTTCAGTCTTGTCTTGTGTTAACAAAGTAAATAAAGAGGAGTTATTGTATAGAAAGGATAGAAGAAATGCAGATGTGAACTGGTGTAGCAATAGAAGGTATTAATGTAAATTAGATAATATTTGTGGATGAGACTGTTGACATCACGAGGATTAATGAATGGAAAGGTATAAGGGTTTGCTGGGATGACAAGTGAGATGCTGCAGTACTGGGAAATTATGTAACTGAGGAGCTGTTCTGTTCAGATGCCTCAAAAATATCTCGATGAAGGAGATGTTTCAGAGGAATAAGGAATTTGCTTCGCTGTGCGACAGGAAAAGTTGAACGTGACTGAGAAACTTAGTCAGTCGATTCTTCGGTGAAAGGTATTTGCTCCTAGGTTTCAGTCACCTTCCACTTCTCTCTCTCTCTCTCTCTCTCTCTCTCTTATAGAGGCACAACCTGCGAGAGACAATTTCTTTTCCTCTAAAGTATCTAGACTTCTGAAACGCCCTTGCAAACGTTTTCCCTTTGCCATTGAAGCCTTCGTATAACGTTCCGTTTCCAACGTTTCATTTGAAAACGCGATTCTTCCGGTGTTGCCACAATTAAGGTCAAAACTCATTAACCTAATAAATCTCTTACCAGTCATTCCATCCCTCCCCTCCCTTACAAACCCAGCTCACGATGTGGCTGCTGTAATAATGAAGAACAGAATCAGCCAGGCAGCTGAGAGAGAGAGAGAGAGAGAGAGAGAGAGAGAGAGAGAGAGAGAGAGAGAGGAGAGAGAGAGAGAGAGAGAAGTACTATATGGGGAAATAATTAATTTTTCTTTTTTCCATTTTCGTCTATACTGGTTTCAGTGTTCCCGAGCGATTCCTGACGAATGCTGAATCGAATCCTTCCGAATGCCAAGCAACTCCAAATTACAAAGCTTCTTATGGATTTATTTTTGTCAATAATTTTTTTTTTTTAACTCTCAGCCTTTAGCCCCAGTGACTCTTAAGAACATGAATGGAAGCTCTCTCCTACGTGTGCACGAACTTCTAGAGAAGAGGAGCAATCTCGACTTCATTGTCTTGTAAGATTTGTTGCGTTTCATATTCCTTTGAAGTCGCAAACGCGCAGGCTTCATTGTTTACTTTATTTTTGTTCGATTTTCAGTGATTTTTAACACTTGCACAGGGGCGTCATTTCACATTTCTGTTTTCGGTGAGGTGGGAAGTGGCAAAGAAGCGAGCCCAAACAGCTGGTGTTTTTTTTTTTTTTTTTTTTTTTTGAGCTATTTTGTGTGTTTTTTGAAGCCACATGAGCAAGGTATTTCAGCAAAAATGATATACTCCCACTACTGTTTGTTTATCTCATCATCACTGGTAGCTATTATAGTCGACGGACAAGGACCAAGAAACGTAATATTTCTGAGAAATTTCATATATTTATGATTGCACATTTAAAAGGAAAACTTGCTGTTACTTCTTGGGGCTAGGGGGGTGAGGGGGCAAGTTGACGCTTTTGAGGGGGGAGAACAGTTACCCCCACACCCAGCCCCGCAAATGACGCCCCTGCCTGCACACAAAGGCTGACACCATGTCTAACACCTTTACTGGCTCCTGAGACCTCTAGCTCCACCCTTTATTATTCGTAGACCGAAGGTATAATGAACAATGTCTTTGCTTCGAACTTCTTGGTTACTTTTAGAAGAGCCATCAATCATTCTTCGACGAATCTTCCTGTCATGTCCATCTTTATTATCGGCCTTAAGGTCATGAGTATTTTTCTTCTTTCGAGTAAAGAATATCTTCCCTGTGTTTTTTTTTTTTTTTTTCCCTGTGAGGGGAGAGTAAAATTCCTGACATTTTTAGGCCCTTGCCAAACCTTTCAGGGTGCTGGAATATTACCGTTACGTTATCTTCAGTTTATAAAGTATATATAGCATATTTTGAATCTTAAACTGGAAGACAACAAACAAAATAGGAGTTTCACAAAGTTAAATCAGGCGACCAATCAATTATACTTGATGCCAACCAAACCCGGCGTATCTCTTTAAATCGGTGTTGTCTCTGTGGATGCGCAGTGAAACCCTTTTGTCCCCAATATTGCTGCTGTACTTCAGAAAAGGCATCACGCTTCGCTGTCTCCGGTAAGAAGAAAATCGAGCCTTGAATAACATTGCGCTCAGCAAACTTGATCTCACTTCCATTCACGAAACCTTCCAAGTCAATTGCATGTGAACTTCATAGTGGAAAAGGTGGGAAATATATAGAGGAGAGGGAAGGGGAGGGGGTAGGAAAGTGGCGGGAGAAAGGTCATGGGTGGGTTGGGAGTGAAATGGAGTTCTGTCTTCCCCCGGATTTCCCCCACTAACCGCAGCATCCGTTATCCCACATGTCAGATGCACAGCTTCCGGGGCGGCTCACTTGGAGTAGGGCAACGAAAAGCGTAGCACGGAGAGAGAGAGAGAGATAGAGAGAGAGAGGGAGAGAGAGAGAGAGAGGTGGGTGGGGGAAGCAACAAGGGGAAAAAACGAGAATGGAGGAGGCCTACTGATGGGAGAATGATGACAGGGCGGAGAGAGGAAGGGAGCGATGCACATTTGTATGGGTGGGTTTGAAGGCACGCCCGTGCGCCCACCCTCCCGCCCTTCCTCTCCCTAATAATTGGAAGTAAAAATCTATTCCTAGTAGTGGTTAATGGCCAACACCACCATAAATTGTCTCGTAAAAAAATAGACGTCCCATTTCGACGTTCACTCAATAGATTTGAAAATACTGCTACCGTTTTTCATTGGATTCAGAAAAAGAAGAAGAAAAGAAAGAAACAGTAACAGAATGGTTGGAGGTCAGGGTTGATAGCGTTTATCCAGTTATTCAGCTGTTACGGTCTTTGCTGGTGGTTGATGGTCATCTTTCTTCATTATTATCGTTACTGAATCTTCAATATTTTGTCTTTTGTCTTTCAGAATTTTTGTGGATCAGGAATTTTGCTTTTCGCTGTTAATAATACCATGGAAAAGTAATCTTAACTATGGTTGCATGGGGGAGATTCAAAGATTTCTTTGTTATTAACACATACAGCGCTGTTTTACACGCAAGATAAGGAAGGGTGTATCCACACAACAGTAAGAAATGCTGCGTGACTGAATACCGAATGACAGCACAGGGAAAAAATAGAGAAGGTATAGAAAGACTGAGTATATATCTACACTATATACATTTATAAATACACACACACACACACATATATATATATAAATATATATATATATATATATATATATATATATATATATATATATATATATATTGTCATAGTGCAGGGTCGGGGTATTAAGTCTTTATTTTGAGAAATCTGAACAACTGATGCAATTAAAAAAATCCTTGTGAAAATGACAATACTGAATAGAGGTGGCCTTCAAATATAAATTTAAATAAATAGAATAGTTATTAACAGAAAACTACTACATTTGCCTTTAAAGGATTGGAGGTAAACATACTGTGTCCACTTACGAAATATAATTCTATAAGGTTATGGGAGGATTAAAGTTTACAGGAGCACTTACTGGTTCTGTGGCACTAAAACACTAATCACTGTTGGGTACAATATCAAAACAAAAATGCCACTGAATTGCAAGCAAAATCACTTATCCTAAAGGACCACATATGGTGCAAGGAAGTATGGATCTAGACCTTAAAACTATTAATACTGAGCAAGATTAAATAGTGGAGCACTGTAAGCAAGGGTAAGTTCCACTGGAATCTGAGGGATATTAGCCCAAGACTTGGCACTGGCAGAAAACTTTGAGTGGCATAATGGGGAGTGTCTACACGAACTTTCGAAGCAGGCAATGTTGTAACAGAAATACTAACAGAGGTAAAGTTACATAAAATGATAAATGCAAAGTAAGAATTACGAAAAACACTCAAATTATCACTGATTCAATATTACGATAATGCAATAAAATTACTGTTAGCAAAGCAGCACGTACTAATATTACTTCTACACTGGTTTTACAAGAATATCACAATTGCATGAACTCATGTGGGTCTCCGAAGGTGATGGGAAAAATAAGGATAGGAATCTGAAAAACAGTTGGGCCCTCAGGGAATGAGCGCAAGGAATAGCAGGTGAAGGGTCAACAGAACAACTTCCAATTTCATTTACGTTAGTCCTTGGACGAGACATGCGTTAGATAGAGCCAGGGCATCAGCGGAAGGACCTCAGTCACTTACAGGTCCTCACCAGGGGATCAAAGAGCTGGCACTCCTCATCAGGCAGTGGTCCAGGAACTTCAGGTGTGATAGCTTTGCTAGGGCTGTCCAGTCTCTGGGCAGTGTAGTCGTAGTCAGATGGGACACTGCTTCTCAATGTGAAGATACCATGTTAACTGGCTAGGGCATAATCCAATTTAGTAGGCCATGCCAGGCCATGTTTATACCCAATTTCTGGGAGGTTCTGGTAATACAGTAGTGCCTCAGGTTATGAAATTAATCCGTTCCGAAGCGTCCTTCATAACCTGATTTTTTGGTATCCAGAACTACATTTTACATGTAAATTGCTTAATTTGTTCCAAGCCCTACAAAAACACCACAGTAAGTTTTTAATAAAGCTAAATTGAACAATAAACAATGAAATGCAACAATCTGGACCATTCAGTACTTAACCTAACAGTTACTGTAACTGTAAATAAAGCGTATTAGTGTACAGGGTACAAGAAATACGGTGATGTCTGAAAGTGGCGACAGAGGAGGAGGACAAACGGCAGAAAACATGAACACTTAACTTTACAAAACATTAAAAAATGGCAAAAAACATTAACACTAATCTTTAAGAAACACATTATCAAATACTTCTTGATTATCTCCATTTTTTTTCCATAGAAAGCATCCTCTTCTTTCTGTGAACTTCAGCAACATTCTTGGGACCCATGGCTAATAACGTAAGTAATTAAGTTCGCACACAACACGGTAAAGTAGTAACTTACAGTACAACGAAAGCGAAATCACTAACACGAATTTACGTTAACTAACGAAATCTACTTGAATGAACGAATTCCACATGTGTACGATAGCGCTGCCGAAACTAAATGATTGAGGAACCCCCTTACGTAGATGCATGATGGGATAGATGCTGACCAATAGGAGAGCAGGATCTTACAGCGGTAACTAGCATCTGGAACCAATGGGAGAGCGGGAGGATGGTGGCGAGTCTACTGAATTGGCGGTGTGCGAGTTTTAAAATTGCTCTCAGTGGCCTAGGTGGATCTCGGACTTTACAGTACACCCTTTCGCAACCTGAATTATTTTCGTACACAGAAGCAAAAAAATCTTCGTCTTTACCTTCGTAACCTGGATTTTTCGTACATAGGGACTTTCATATGTAGAGGTAATACTGTATCTTGTCCAAACTGGATCCTTTCATCTCTGCCACTAATCCCCGGAGGTACCTGAAAAGGTTGATGGATGTCGGCAGAGGTGTGGAAAGAAAGGGTACAATGAGTGCTAGATTGGGTCGAGAGCCAAGGTCAGTAAGTGGGGATGCAGATGTGAGGAGGCGGAGTCACAGGTGCGGAAGGCTGTGACAACAATGGCGAAGGAAAGGGTCAGGTCAAAGAAGGTAAGGGTCAGGTTAGATGGATCACACATGAGGAGCTGTGAAATCTAGGAAACAAAGGGGCTACTACCTGTTAACGACTTCTGCTAAAGTAAGTCTGGGACCAAAATACAATGGGAGAAAAGGCCAGCTGCCTGTTAAGTGTTGTTAACCTTTCTTGTGATCAGAGTTGCTATCTATGTATATCTGGAATCTGAATATGACAGGGGGTGATGGGTGATAAATCACTGTTAACAGGTCATTACAATGACATTTAGCATGTTTTCCATCTATGAGCCAATGTTGGGAAATATGGGAAAAGAGCCTAGGTCAAATATGTCTCACTGCTTTCCAAAATATCAAAACAGCATGGGTCACTTTACTTTACTTTTAACATGAAGCAGATATTTTAGTTCATTCGATTTCCCTTATATTTTGAATTCTTCCTCCTTCTCAAAAATTCCTTTATGTTACTTCTCAAAATTTCCCTTAGTTATTTCTCTCCGTTTGTGAGAAGAAGAAGAAGTACATGAGTGTCAGAAGGACGTTCATAGAAATATATATATATGTATAGATGATATATATGCATATCTTATATATACAAATATATAGTATAATATATATATATATATATATATATATATATATATATATATAAAAATACATAATACATATAATAATAGATATATATATATATATCTATATATATATATACATACATACATACATATATATATATATATATATATATAATATATAGATATATATATATGTCTATCACATTACCGTGATTCATATACATATATCGAGCTACAAATGTCCTTTAATATCTAATTCGCTCTACCTCGGGTGGCGGTGGCGGGGTTGTCTAAGGCTTCACTGCCAGTCCCTGGAATTGAGAGGTCGATGGTTCGCGCCTGTCGGCCGCCAATTCTATTATCGCTTAATAAATTCCCCCTCGGTTAAACATATATGAAAATATATTAATTCCGAGGTAGAGCGAATTAGATATTAAAGGACATTTGTAGCTCGATATATATTATATATATATATATATATATATATATATATATATATATATATATATATATTATATATAGATTATATATATATATATAAGTGTGTCCGGAAGTCGGGTAAAATTCACCTGGTACTCTAACTCAAAAGACTGGGTTTGGTCTTATTGTCAGTCAAATTTAGTTCTGTGAAACATGTTCCTACGTGTCTATCTCCATGTATATATATATATATATATATATATATATATATATATATATATATATATATACTATATATATATATATATATATATATATTATATATATATATATATATATATATATATATATATATATACATATACATACATATATATATATATATATATATATATATATATATATATATATATATATATATATATATATATATATGAATAACTTGATCACGAAGTATATAAAACATGATGCTATGTATAAATAAAGGTTTTTTGCCACGAAGGAAAAAATGAAAAAGCGAGATAGTCAAGTACTTTCGGTCCTGTTCGGACCCTTTACTGAGGCAAACTGATTTTACAAAGAATAACATAGTCAAAAGAAGGCTTAATATACAAACTGACACTACCAGATTAGCCATAAGGGTGATTTTCACTCTACAGAAAGGAGGAGTCGCCAGAGGCTAGCCACACCTTGAAGGATACCCGCAGTATTCAAGTGATTCTTCCAGAAAATAGTACATTTTGAAAAAAACACTGGAGCATATACAATTTAATATCATGAAGTTTTACACAAATTTTCCCAATAAAAATTATTATTAATGAAAAGACGAAAGAAAATATAAATATATAAGAATTGAGCAAGAGAAAGAGGGAGAGAGAATATCGAACCAGAGAGAGAGAGAGAGAGAGAGAGAGAGAGAGAGAGAGAGAGAGAAAGAAATAATAACTATATACATGCGGGACTAATTTATTAGTTGTTCATTTACTTTGAGGTCCTTCATAAACATCTTACAAATATATGGGTCCAAATGGTACATTCCCAGACTAAGATTTAGGTTGTTTTTATTAGTGATTTGTATAATTGCCGATTCCAGTAAATTTCTTGAAACATAATCATTAGATCTAGCAATTACCGAGGTATCACCCCAATTAATACAATGAGATTTTTCACTCAGATGGATAAACAGTGCATTTGAAGTCTGGGCTGTTCTAACTGAATACATATGCTGCTTAATCCGAACACATAAATTTTTCCTAGACTGACCAACGTATAACGATGGGCAATCCTTACAAGGAATTTTGTAAATGATGTTGTTATTTGTTACGGGACTATTCTTAATTAGCATATCTTTAATGGTATTGTTATAAGAGAACAACAATAACATTAAACGATTTAAATATTGATTTTATGGTTTCAAATCCAAGAAAATAAGGTAAGCTAAGTACATTTTTAGGCATTTCTTTTTCATTAATAGCAACATTATAAAACTTTTTGTGAGCTTTTTGATAACATAAATCAATTAAATGAGGTGAATTTCTGTACCATGTTGATTGATTGGTTTACAATAGCGCGGTCATGGACCCCGGAAGTCAATATTTGCTAAAATTATTTTGGAATATATATATATATATATATATATATATATATATATATATATATATATATATATATATATATATATATATATATAGTGACAAAGTGCCAAGTATCTGGTTACTACACTTACCAATCATTAAATGAGTACCTCGCAACAGCCAGACATCTGAACCTTCATCACAAATAAAATACGACTGAATACTTCAAAGGCAACAGTGATCCCTTAAACAACTTACCAGTATTGCAGAAAATCAGACTAAGTTCATAAAACCGGTGTGAGGTAATCTTATGTGTAAGCAAATTAACTAAAGGGCATCACTCCATCAACAACTTTTAAAGTTTAAGTATTTCCCTGGTTCTAACTCACTTCAACTAAATTGAAGGAAAACAGCTCAATTACCACTCTATGTTTCTACCTATGCAAATCATATTTATATATAATGGTGAAAAAGAAAACACTTATAAAAATTTTAAACACAAAAATTTATTATCACACTCAAAATTTATAAGTGAAATTCACAATATCAAGGAAAATTACTGTTACTTGAAAACAAAGCAAAGTTTAATTAATTCTTGAATTAATTAAGTAAAATTAAATTGAAATTAATTTATCATAAAATTCAAGAAAAATGATTAATCGAAATTCAGACGTGTTAGGTAATAATTAAAACTTGGAAATTAATCTACAAGTGCTAAACAACACTAAAACTTGAAAAGAATTCTAAGTAAATGCAAATTAATTCACAAATGTTAACTTCAATTAAATGTGCAATGATTAATTACTGAAAACAACTAAGTTAATTACATTGTGAATGCAAATGAAAACACATCACAGAAAAATATGGAAAATACCAAAATTGTAAAAAGCATCAATCACACTGAATATAAAATAAAAAGACACACTTCAATAAAAAATGGATAAATGCACAAAAAATCACTCCAATTAGAAAAATGGATAAATGCACAAAAGATCACTTCAAATGAAACAAACACAAAACACAAAATTATTTGCAATGTGTAGAAATTTAAACTTGCTTCATGAAACCACTGTAACTATTAGTTGCAACTAATAAACTTTCAATAACACACATTACCTTGGTACCAATTTTCTTTCTGCTGCAGCTTGTTTCACAATTTCACCACACAATTCACAATATTTCAAAAAAGAAAAGGCACCGTTACACATTTGTACAATGTTTGTTCAGATTCCACAAAAAGCACTAAATAATACTAAATAACTCCAAGAATTCTGAAATCTAAAAGTTACGAGTGACCAATGTCTAAGTAGAGAGAGAGGGAGATCTAAACACTACAAGGATCTAAGTCTGAATGAATCTTTCTTTTTGCACAGAAGCTGAAAACAGTGGATTTCACACAAAACGTTTTGGGCATGCGAAAGATGATGCAATCCATCTAGAAGCCTCTAATATGATGCAACTTTACAGAAAAATCGTGAATCTACATGTGGTTTCGGCAAAAACATACACGTATCAAACCAGTCATGTATGTAGTATGCTCAACAAAGACACACTTTCGTCTGAAACAGACTCCTTGAGCAAGTAAGATTGATAAAGATTGAAATGTTATGAAAATAAAACGGAGACTCAAGTTCCTCTTTATCTGAGGTGATGACAAGTTGTGGAAAAAAATTTCTAGCTTGGAACGGACAAAGATAATCTCTCTCTTTTCACATTCTACGTTTTATTAACTTTTAAATTATGTTATGCGAAATCTGAACATACATTTTTAAACATCCTATAACTCTAAGCTACATAAGGAATCTGAAAATGTTGCAGAACTCTTTTATATAACATTTCATGCAGTCAAAGAAAAGATATATGCGTTATCAAAGTAGATGCATATAATAGAATATAATATTATATATATATATATATATATATATATATATATATATATATATATATATATTGTGATGAAGTGTCCAAATATCTGGTCATTTCACTTACCAATCAAAATTTTGTTACCTCACAACAGCCAGATACCTGAATCATCATCACAGATAAAATACGACTGATTACTCTAAAGGCAACAGTGATCCTTTAAAAACTTGTTAATCATGCAAGAAATCAAACTAAGGTCATTAAATCAGGTGTGAGGTAATCTTATAAGAAATTAAACGAATTAAAGGGCATCACTCCATCAACAACTTTCAAAGGTCTAAGTATTTCCCTGGTTTTAACTCACTTTAATAAAACTGAAGGATAACAGTACAATTACCACTCTATATTTCTACCTAAAAAAATATAAGATAATATTGGTCACTAAATGAAACACTGTTATAAAAATTTTAAATACAAAAAAATTCTTTTTTAAATTCAAAATTTAAAAGTTAAATTTACAATCTCAGGGAAATTTACTATTACTTGAAAACAACACAAAGTTTAATTAATTCTTGAAGTAATTATTAAGCACAATTAAATAGAAATTAACTTATCAAGAAAATTAATTAAACAAGTAATCAAATTATTCAAGTAAATTTCAAACTGTTAAGGAACAATAAAAATTTAAGAACATTCTAAGTAAATGCAAATTAATTCACAAGTGTTAAATTAAATCAATTATGCACTGATAAATCAATAAGAAACACCTAAGTTAATCAAATATTGTGAATGCAAAACAAAACATACAATGCATAAGATTATTAAATTCACCACCAAAATGTGAAATATATATATAAAAAACACGCTTCAGTATTTAAGTGCACTTCAAACTTGTAGCAACACATTACCTTGGTATACCAATTATATTTCTGCTGCAGCTTCCAAAATTATTCTTATTCCAAAATGGCACCATTACACAAAACACTGTCTGTTCAGATTCCAGTATGCTATTAAGAAATTAAATAAGCCTAAAATTTGAGTGACCAAGACCATTAGATACAAAATCTTTACGGTAATGTAAAAATCAAATTAAAATTCTCTTGCACAGATAGAGAGAGAGAGAGAGGTCATCTCTTATGACTCCCAAGAACACAACAAATGTGAATGGTCTCTGATATCCGAATGACAAAATTTCTTTCGACGTATGGAAACTTCTGAACTGTATATCGCTCTCAAAATGGCTGAGCTGAAGTGTTTTAGATGAGACCCTGCGGTTTTCTTGAAAATTCTTTTTCAAAACGACAAATAGAGAGAAAGTTGGATTATAAATACAAAAAAATATTTAGAATATTACACGATTTCAGAATATAAAATTCTCTTAAAACAAAACGTACTATTTCAGAATTTTCTCGAATGAAATTAGTGACGTCATTTCCTTAGATGTCATCACAGATTTTTCCACTTCATACTTACGAGTCTACAACTTCTCTTTTGACAAATTGAAAGAGATAAGAGTTAATTCATCAGTAATATTAAACAGTTTCATAACAAAAGAATCTCTAATTACTAAAATGAAATGAAAGGACACATACGTATGTCAAAAAAGCCTCCATACTGCTCAGCCATTCACTGCTTGAGGTTATATTTTCACTGGTTTCTAAACATTCAGCTTGTTTAGTTTCAGTCTTCTCTGGAGTCTGATTCTTTCGCACACTGCTCTTTGTAGTCCGTTTCACCTGGTCACCTTTTACTACTTGACCAACTAGTTTTGACTGCTGTTGATTTTGGTAACACTCTTGACTGAAGTGTCCTGCTCTTCCACACTTGAAGCAGACAACAATAGACTTCCGTAATTGTCTTGAAACATTGGATGAAGATTTCACATTAGCTGGTTGAGGGGTATTATCTTGCACTGGTTTGCATATCACTTGTAGGTTTCCCATTAATAAATTTGTTCCTGAAATTTAGACGAGACTTAAAACCTAATTGTGTTATAATCTTCACTCTGTGTAGCAACCTTGTCAAGTTTCTTAACCTCTCTCTCTCTTAAATAGGCTCTTATATGTTCAGGAATTCCTCGAAGGTACTGTTCCAAAACAACTAACTCCTCTAAATCTTTTAATATTTTAACTTTAGCTTCCTCCAACCATCGTTTAAAATGCCTTCTCACTTTGTAAGGATAATCCAAGAAAGTTACTTTTTCATCTTTTCTTAAATTTCTGAATCTTTCATTGTAGTACTCTGGGGTCATCTGGTAGACTTGTAGCACATTTTGTTTACACTGATCAGCTGTTAAGGCTAAATAAGCACTTCTCCTTTTACCAATCGAAACACTTTGTAACAAAACTGACTATTTATCATCTGGCCTTCCCTCACCTGAAGCCACTTTTTCAAAGTGATCAAAGAACTCATCTGGAGTTTCTTCGGTAAACTTGGGGATTAACTTCTGCTGTACTCTTACTACATCTTGATTACCTTGGGGAAGGTTAGACGTTGGTACAGGTAATGTAGATCTAGCTCGCTCTTATCAATTCCATCTCCCTTTCAGACCTTAATCTTTCTCTTCCTTCTTCTGCTGCTTTTTTTCTTCTCTTTCTCCTCTTTCTCGTTTCTCCCTGTCTACCCTTTCTCTTTCAGCCTGCATTTTCTCTCTTTCAGCCTGCATCTGTAGCTTAATCAAGGTTAAAAGAAAGCTAGACAAAATTATTAGGACACTGTGAATGAGCAGTAAAGCCTGCTCCTAGAGATAAATGAGCACATCATGTCTCTTTGGATGGACTAACAAGATTTTGAGACATCCTAATCCTTGTAACTTGTAACTCCAGTCTTTCATCTTTTACTTGCATTTTCAACTTAATAAAGTTTAAGCTCTAACTCTGCACTACTTTTCTCTTTTTTTTTCTTCTTGCTTATTTACAAGATCAACCTGTGCTACATTCAACAACTCTTGAGCTAATTTTAACTCATCTTCATCAGTTCTTCTACCAGAGTCTATCAATGCATTCATTGCAATACATCTTATTTATACCTTTACCATGCTACTAGACACATGACCACTACATGCTACTGCTAAAGCACTCCACTGTGCTTTAGTCAGAATGGATTCAGATAATACTTGGCTTGAAGGAGCTGCTAAAAATTCCTGAACGTCGAACAGAGACATTTTCTCTAAGTTACTCAACTAACAATTCAATACAATAAATGTAAAACAACAACTATATCGTCACTCTCCTATAAAAGTATAACCCTAACGCCATCAGCATAAACTATAAACTACAGTGATAATGTGTGATCTGTTTTCTTCCCTGGTCTGGGCTCCATTAAACCTGTGACGAAGCGTCCAAATATCTGGTAGTTTCACTTACCAATCAAGATTTTCTTACATCACAACAGCCAGACACCTGAATCTTCATCACAAATAAAATACGACTGATTACTCTGAAGGCAACAGTGATCCCTTAAAGACTTGTTAATCATGCAAGAAATCAGACTAAGTTCAATAAAATAGGTGTGAAGTAATCTTTCAAAACATTACATTAATTAAAGGCATTAATCCATCAACAACTTTTAAAAGTATAAGTATTTCCTAGGTTCTAATTCACTTCAATAAAATGGAAGGAAAAAAACAAAATTACCACTCTATATTTCTACCTAGATAAAATATTAAAAGATATTGGTGATTACTAAGTGAAACACTGTTATAAAACTTGAAATTAATTCTTGAAGTAATTATTAAGCAAAATTAAATCAAAATTGATTTATGAAGAAAATAAATAAACAAGAAATTAAATTTTTTCAAGGAAAATACAAGCTGTTAAATAATAATTGAATTTAAAAACAATCTGAGTAAATGCAAATGAATTCACAAGTGTTAGATTAAATTAATTAAGCACAGATAAACTAATAAGAAACACTCAAGTTAATCAAATATACCGTAAGTGCAAAACAAAACACACAAACTGCGAAAAATAAGAAATGGTAACACAGAATATATAAAAAAAAACACACTTCAAAACAACTGGAAAAATCCACAAAAAATCGCTAACACCAAAATATGAAAGAATTGGAATAAATTCACCTGGAATATCCTAAGTACTTCCACTATTTTAAGTGCACATAAAACTTGTAGCAACGCATTACCTTGGTATACCAATTATATTTCTCCTGCAGCTTCCAAAATTATTCTTATTCCAAAAAGGCACCATTACATAAAACACTGTCTATTGAGATTCCAGTATGCTATTAATAAATTAAATAAGCCAAAACTTTACGAGTGAGCAAGACCATTAGACACAAAATCTTTGCGTTAATGTGAAAATCATATTAAAAATCTCTTGCATGGGGAAAGAGAGAGAAAGAGAGAGAGAGATGAGAGGAGGGGAAGGGTGGGGACGCCATCTCTTATGACTCACAAGAACACAACAAATATAAATGGTCTCTGATATCCGATTGACAAATTTCTCGTAGTATGGAAACTTCTGAGCTGTACCTCGTTCTCAGAACGGTTGAGCTACAGTGTTTTAGACGAGACCCTGCTGTTTTCTTGAAAATTCTTTTTCAAAACGACAAATAGAGAGATAGTGGAATTACAACTATAAACAATGTTTTTAACATTACGTGATTCAAGAACATACAATTCTCGTAAAATAAAAGGAATTATTATAGAATTTTCTTGAATGAAATTAGTGAAGTCATTTCCTATAGATGACGGCACAGATTTTTCCCACTTCATAATCAGAATACTTACGAGTCAACAACTTCTCTTTTGACAAATCGAAAGAGATAGAGTTAATTTACCATCAATATTAAACAAAAGAATCTCTAATTACTAAAATGAAATGAAAGAAAACATACGTATGTCAAACGTTTCTGAGAAAGGTCTTACAAAAGATGATGTAATCTCCTCGTGATTTCTCGACAAAGACAAACAAGTTCAACACAGTCATGTGCATTGCACGATTGTTTTAAAAAAAAAGAATAAGAACCAGGCGGCCCCAAGTGACGAATGACAAGTCCGCTCTTGTGAATAAGCAAAGTTCTCCCCTGCTTTTAACATTCTACGTTATCCTTAACTTTAAATTGTGAATTCTGAACATACATTACTTAAACATATTAACTCTAAGTTAACCTTCATATGGGAATCTGAACATATTACATATTAACACACTTTGAAACATTTCATACAATTACTGAGGGGAAGTTATGCGTTATGAAAGCTAACAACATAAGATGATATATATATATATATATATATATATATATATAGATATGTAGAGTTATATATTATATATATATATATGATATATATATATTACTTTAATATATATATAATATATGTATATATATATAATATATATATGTTTAGATCTAAATATATATATATATATATTTAGATTTATATGTAAATATATATTAATATATCTATTTATATAATATATAAGATGAACTTTTATATGTAATTATGTAATATATAAATATATTAATATAATTATATAATTTTATATATATAATATATCTATATATATATTATGTAAAAGTCATATCACATTACCGTGATTCATATACATACATCGAGCTACAAATGTCCTTTAATATCTAATTCACTCTGCCTCGGAATTAATATATTTTCATATATGCTTAACCGAAGGGGATTTTATTAGGCGATAATAGAATTGTCGGCGCCCAGGCGGGAACCTAGGACACCATACAAATCCAGGAACGTTCCTGGATTTGTATGGTATCCTAGGTTCGTGCCTGGGCGCCGACAATTCTATTATCGCCTAATAAAATTCCCCTTCGGTTAAGCATATATGAAAATATATTAAAATTCCGAGGTAGAGTGAATTAGATATTAAAGGACATTTGTAGCTCGATGTATATATATATATATATATATATATAATATATATATAGATATATCTATATATATATATATATATATATATATATATATATAAATTCTATCTATATTAGATATAGATATATATATACATAAATAAGTTAAATTTTAAATACTGCTAGCGAGGCGAGGTAGGATGAAAAAAAAGTAATATATATATATATTACTTTTTTTCATCCTACCTCGCCTCGCTAGCAGTATTTAAAATTTAACTTTTAGTAGGAGGCAGCCATCTTAACCCCCACACCATAGTAGATCATGCCAATCAGGGGGGATCATAATTTCCGGCCCTTTTCGTGGTTCTTGAGGGGAATATAAAGCCGTTAAACACTAGAGACCTACTGTAGGGTAAAAGGGCAGGTCACGGTGGGTTACATGGGCTGCTGGTTGGGCCTTTAGGTAGTCTTAGCTTTAAGGTCTATTCTCCCACAACCTTGTGCTGGGTGTTTTGCCCCTTTCAGAGAAATGAGATGCCCTGTAGTTGAATTGAGATGACCCACGAATGCCCTGGTTTGTTCTCACTCCCTCATTAGTCCTGATAGCCATGGAGAACGACACATTTCCTAATGCGTGGTCACATCCAGTCCATCAGGTCCGACAACGTGACCAACTTTGTTGGTTTGCAATGAGCTTAAGAATTTGAACCAGACCACTGTCAATGATGCCTTGGAAACAAAGGGCATCTCGTGACACATACCCCACTATATTCATCTCACTGGCGTATGGGAGCATCAAATCCGCTCTGTCAGAAGATTGCTGAAAGGTATCTGCCAGCAAAAGGTACTAACAGACGACTCTCAGCACCCTCATCTGTGAGGTTGAAGCCATAGTAAATAGCTAACCCTTGGTTTGCAACACCGATTATGCCGACTGTCTGCTGCTGCTGACCACAACTGGACTCTTCAACCTCAATGGATCCCCGGGCCCCATCACGTGCACTGTCAGCACCGTTCAGTACATGCCTCCGCTGGAGGTAAGTCCAGTACCTCTCAGACCTGTTCTGCATTCTCTGGACCAGGGAGTATCTGTCCCTTCTCCAAGAATGTCAACGGTGAACTACCAGATGTTGAGACCTACAGAATGGTGACGTGGTCCTCGCCTTGGATGAGAAGGGACCAAGAGGTACTTGGCCTCTGGCGAGAGCTCGAGGTCATCTGCAGCACCCGCCTGAAGACAGAGACTGACAAGTACCTCAGACCCACGGTCTAGATACAACAGGTCAGCCAGCGCACAGCTTTAGGTATGAATCACCAATACTGTGACGTCACGCACCCTGGTCTCTCACACGTGGTTAACTAAAACAATATGCTACCCATAATTGTAAGGTAGACTATAGGACTTGCTGTGTGCCCATATATCTGGACTGTGCTCAGACCCATCTCGAAGATGTGCATTCTCCTCGAGGGTGAACTCAGTACAAGTGAAGTGCACAAAAGGGTGTATATGTTGCACTGCCAATAAGTGTGCAGCAGTCTCCTATAAGTGATTAAGTGTCTGACTTAATAGGTGGTGGTGTAAGAGCCTACATTTGGAAGTAAATTACTCGCAAGATTTAGTAAAAATAGAAACATTGGTAAGTTTACCATTTACCTATAAGTTTCTAGTTTTTTCATTTGCACAAATTTTAGGAATATCACTTTTAAACTGTAACTACGACATATTCAGATAAAAAGAAACTTATGAATAGAAGATTTTGAATGTTATGAAATAGATATTGGAAAAGTGCATTATTCAAATATTATTATCCGATATGAGCTTTCTTATCACAATGAATTTGTATCATAAAATGATCTAGTATTTGTGTTTGGCTTGTGATTGATAATAAACAGACCTGTGTTTGGGAAAGACTTTGGTAGTGTGTCCTGCGAATTTGGAGCTATCAACCAACGCAGTGAAGTGAATCTACAGCGTGTGAATTGGGTCTTAGGACACTGTTAACTAGCAACATGATGAACTTTGTGAGGCTAGTGGCTGAGCCGTTTAACGCTTGGATGAATACTTCTGCCATTTGTGAGGATACGGAAGTGAGCTGGGTATGTGGTGTTTGTTTGTGTGTGATGTAATTCATGTAGCATTTCCGTGATCATAGCAATTTCATTTTGCCTTAGAAATTTTGGGCATTATTTCACACTGTAAGCTTATTTCTGATTGCAATTATTTTGTGTTTTAGATATTTGGATGGAGTGCTGTCCTAGCGCCTGTTGTGATTATTTATTGCCTATGGGCATGCCATATGTGGGTATAAGTGATTTATGCATAAATGAAACAATTTATTTGTAACGAATAAGTATGCATTTTTTTGTACAATGAACTGATGTAAGCTGTTTGTTTGAAGCAAATGTCTCTGAAACTGAAGCATTACAATAAGATGAGAATAAAGAAACAGAGGCTTGCCAAGATTATTTTAGCTACCCACTAGTTGAGACATGGGCTCTGTCCTGCTGACGATTGCGTTTGTTGATCTGTGAGTGCGGTCGGAGGATCCAAACAGGTTAGACGCTGGTCCCCCAGAGAACGGGAGATTTACAATTTGGTTACGGTTGTCTGCAACAGCCGTGTTCAACAGGATTCCATAATCACAATAAGAGAAGAACGAACTAAGGACAGATCCTTTATTTGATTATGGAAGAAAAAAAAAGTGATGTGGAGTTGCTGGTTTCATTGTTCTGAGTGCCGTCTAATAATATTTATTATTTTGTTAATTCTGATAATTCATGGTCTTGGAACTGCAGAAAGTTGTGGGAACATTTCAGAGAATGACATTAACTATCATTGTAATATACTCGCCTCAGTTTTGTTATAGTAGTTTACATATTGTCATCAATAAACTGCCTGGTATATCAAATGGCAAACTGCTGCTGCCATTTCATGCCAAAGTCCTGTATTCTGCAAGTGTAATCCTTTTCTCTCAAAAACTGCCATGAATTAGGGATTTTTGAAATTTTATGTTATGCTTAAAATGAGATATTTTGGATTTATGCAATTCTTCTTATATATGAGGGGTTATATGCCTTCATACTGTGATAACCACCGGGGGAAAGTAAACGGCCAAACTGCCATTTATTATCAGTAGGAGATTTAGTTAATGTAAGTCAGTGCAAACTCGAAATTGTTTTTAATTGATGCTACCTAGAAAAGTGCCTTGATACTGAAATGTTTGTGGTGCCGAGTGTACAAGGGTGTGTTATACTAAGATTTGTTTATGGGTCACTTTTATATGACTGAACATTATTGATGAAGTCATGCAAAAGACTTCGTTCACTTGTGCTATACCCAAAATATTGCACAAGAATCTGTGTTCCACTTTTCTCATATGTACTTTGCACACCCTTCATTTTCTTCCCCGATATCTTTGATTCCTAAATGTTGATATAAAATGATCTTACACACGTCTATGTCATACTTATTGCTGCGCTACTTAGAGTGGGTTGAATGTAGTAGTATAAATTTCATTTATGACACAGAAAGCTCGTCATATTTTTGCCGTCACTTAACCTGTCTTAGAATAATTTCCATTTTTAGTTTTTCCATTCAAATTTCATATTGATGCATTCCCTTGGTAGTAAATCCTGAGTTGCTCGTTGTTGTCTGACTTTAGTAACTAAATGTTGTGTTAACGTATCTCAGTTTATTGCTTTCCCTTGGAATTCTTTGTCCCGATGAAGAGGTGCGCAACACAAACATGGAATAATTGTAGTAGGAGACAATCACACATAGTTTAGAAGATACAGAAACTGCTGTCAGAAATAATAATAAAAAAAAAAACATTCTAAAAAATTTGAAAAGTTAGAAGTGCACATAATGGGTAAGATATTTCTTGGCAGACCATAATTCTACAGCAAATTCTTCGTTGGAGTTAGGGTGAAAGAACCACACTCATTCATGCCAAGAAAACCAGGATCATCGACGGGTTCTTCTCCGTGGTAGATTCAAGGGGCGGGGACCCGGTCGGTCACGTGGCACCCCCCTGGATATGAATAATCGTATTATTTCAATAATTCATTGCTAGTAGCACAAATTTTCTTAGTTAATGATTACTTCAACAACAATATCTGTACAACAAAACCAACAACTATGTGTGTGTGCATACATATATAGATATTGCAAAGTTAAACACTGTATCCGTGTTCTAATATGCTTATTGGAAGCCCACTAAAATATTTTCCAAATTTTAGTGGGCTTCCTACAATATACAGATATTGATATAAACTTATTTACCGAATGTGTGTACATGTTACATGTAAGTATAGCTACATGACAATCCTAAGCGCCCCGGCAATGAAAGATTTCTAGATCGCCACTGGTTCTACTTCAGATAGAAAAGACAATAATGCCGAGTACATTTATTAAACTTGCAAATGACGTTTCCCAGAAGTTTTTCAGATTTTTTCTAAATCTTCAAGGGTTTGGCACAAGTATCAAAGCCACTATTAAGGATGTCCAAAATACTCGAATTCCTCGGCTCTACTTGAAAAGAATGAGTAGTGTAGTCTTGGGTATTTTCTATGTTTCATGTTGATTTTAGAGAATACGATTCCTTGCCTGAGGAGCGTATTGCAGAAGCTTTCCAACGGGTGCCAATCTGAGCTCGCTTACACAGACTAGTGTACATTTATTGTCAAATTGTTGTTGAACATTATGTCAGTTACTCATATAAAGGAGACTAGCAGCTGGAAGTGCTACTTTTCTTTTACCTCCCTCTACTGCAGTGACATAACCAATAGTGATGTGAACTTTTCTTAGAGGCGTTGAGGTGCCGTCCTGATATAATGTCCCAATTTCATATTTTCCTCTGCTTTTACTAGCCGCAGAAGTCTTTGACAGTGAAGCCTGGCCATACTAGTTGTCATCTACGTTCACATAAGGGCTGAGCAGCACGTTTTGAACACATCTGGATTTTGTTACTACATTTATTAGCTACTGCGACCTTTGAGGTTTGTTGGTAGTCTCAAACGCCTACAAGTCATGCAATTCAGGTATTGCATATTAATAAATACGTCATCAAGGTGCTAGGATGCTAAGTACCCTGATGTGTCTTCAACTTTCATAGATCTGATTTAATCATGAATATCAACATGGTAGGTTTTCAGAGTTATGTATTCTGCATTGTACAAACCACTGTTTTGCATCTGACCGCTGTCTTCATAACACTTTGTACAGTGGTGCTCAAATCTCATGCTACAGGATTCTTTTTGCATCGTCCAGATTCTCAGACACAACGTGACGTTGCCAAGTAGTGCTAAACTTTTTATTATTATCATTTGTAATGTCATACATGCCGAAAAGTTTGCGAAATCACAGCCAACCCTATTTTCCTTATGGTTGAAGAGATATGATCCCTTTTATACATTGGTATAATTCGTATTCTGTGCGATTTGAACTTTTTTTTTTTTTTTACGTTGCTCAGTTCAAAGTGCGGTGTGATAAGGTTAGCGGTGGCAGCAGTGAAAGCTTACTTAACATGCACCTCGTCTGCAGCATTATGACAGTAAACCTAATAAGCCTAACAGATTTTCTTTGTTGAAGTTTTGGTTGTGTTTAAGCTGCCTGAATGTTGCAAAATTTTTTATAGGCCTAAAAAATAATCTAAGCCTTGAGATGTAATCTGTTACTGATGATTTTATTTGTAGAGATTATCTGTTCTTTGACGAATACAATAGGAATATGAATTACAACCAATTTTCTTTGAATGTTGAAGTTTCAGGCTGTGTTAAGCTGCCAGTATGTTGCAAAATGATTTATAGGCCTAAAAATATAATCTAAGCCTATCTTAGATATAATCGGTTACTAATGTTTTTAATTGTAGAGATTACTTGTTCTTTGAGGAATAAAGATGATGATGATTTTCGTTATGTGTAGAAGATGGCTGTTAATCGAAATATAAGTAATATCAAGGCTTATGGAACACGTGTTTTTCAACTGGTTTAAAATATTATTTTTTTAAAAGTCCTTCTGTTCGCTTTTGGTGTATAATAAATTCTTTCATAAGGTAACTTGAAGTGCAAGAAAGATGTGAATGATAAGTGTAAAGAAAAGAAATCTAACACCTAGGCCTAGGAATAATATCTTGGCTTTAACAAAAGAATAATTGTATAAGCGGTTATTTGCTAGTATACCATCAATTTTGAAGTATTTAAGAAATATAACAAATAATTATGTATGAAAATCCAAATATTCCTCAAACACATATAAAGCAAAGGTTTTCAAGATGATTCAATGGTCTCTTCACATTGTATACCTACTTATGTCACACAAGGTGGTTGTTGTTGCACCGACACTATAACTGATTCACTTAAGGTAGATTCCCGGATGAGCCTTATTCTTACGAGACGTTTGTTAGGTGGCCGCTGATTGGCTGGTACCGGGAAGTAGGCAGCTCCCAGCCAATCAGCGGCCGCCAAACTAACGTCTCGTAGGCATAGGGATCATCCAAGAATCTACCTTAAGTGAACCAGTTATAATGATACGTCACACTTGTTCCCCTCACACGTTGATATCGGTGGGTGCATTCTACTTTTGTATATACATATTAAATATTTTCAGCGTTGAGGTGTAAAAGCAATCAAATAGGAATATTTCAAATTTTATGCTTGCTTTGTAAGCATTATTAATGTTATGACAATTTTTTCGTTTTTTCTATTTAACGTTTGAACTGAGGTTTGGTGATGACTTCGTTTAGGTCAAATGCTTCAGCGATGAGTGAACAAAAGTTTTGAAAATTTTTCGTAAGAGATTTTCTGAAATTTGGCTACACGTGACATTTTCTTACACTTTTGAAATATATGGCAGATTTCACTCTTATGAAACATATTATGGCCTTATTGTGTGCAATAATTGCGTTTTCCCATTGAAATAATACATACATATGGAGCATGCTAGGTTGCTAGTTAGTGAATGTTGAACGAAATCCTATGGAGTCATGTCGCATGAGATTTGAGCATCAATGTACGTGGCAGTATGGCAAGTTGATGATGATACTTGCGTCCATTATCTATGCGCATCGTTCGTGGAGTCAGCCACCAGCTTTCAATAGGTACGTGCAGCTTTAATTAACAGCTTTGGAACCCTTTCTTTCCACTAGAGTCAGCTCTAAGAATATATACGCACAGAAACATCACTCGGGTCTGTGAAGTAATGGAAATGTCTTATTATAAGTTTCATACGATTAATTCTAAGGTTTATCACAATTGAATTGTAACCAATATAGATGGGCTACTGCATTTCAGTGTTTGATGACAAATATCTTCAGGACTGCTGTAAAATAAAAGATCTTTTGCATGGAGAACCTAACAGTACCCACAGATCTGGTGTTAGGCAAACGAGCCATGTAAATGCACAGTGTAATAATTGTATCTTGTAATACAGAATATTATTTTATTTTTTCATCCTCTACATTGTAAACGCCTAGTCATTTAATTAACTGTGTTCATCAGGGGAATATGTAAAAGCAACATCTGTCCAAGGCAAGCTGAAGACTCTCTCTGATAGAGGTATTTACCGATACTGTACGTCAGACTCCCATGAGTCAATTACTGAAGGATGCTGCTGCATCATTGCTTCACCGACACGTGCAAAGGACATCTAAACATGGCTTTTGTCACAAGCTACAACAACAACACTTGCAAGAGGAAAGAACACTATAAAACCCATAACATTCCATTTATTATCTTCTGACTATATAAAAATCACAGAATCAAGGGAATTTATGCCTTTTACATATTTATTTAGGATACAATCATAGCATTAAAAACTAGAACAGCATTTCTCTGAACTGTGCTGTCATAAAAACAAGAGCTACATTAAACTTGGTGTCGAGTCAAAACTCACTCTTCTTCAAAATTTCAAAGATGCCATGAAATAGTCATAATCAAGTTACTATTCTTCAACATGAGCAGACACATCTATGGAAGAAGCCACGAAAAAGAAGAAGAAGAAGAAGAAAAGATTGAAGGCCATCAAGCTCTGAGTTTCCCTTAAGCTCAGTGAAAATGTCAAGAAGGCGAGTAAGTCCTCCGTCATCCCCGCTGTCCTGGGAGATGAAAAGCGAAGCAATCGGAGTCTCATCAACAACAGAAGCTCCTAATCCAGCAATGAATCAGCTAACTTTCTATACTTTGACACTGTCAAGTAAGCATCCATGAAAATTCCTAAAGGTATGGAGGTTAACAAAAGATTGTTTTGCGCAAAATGCTGGTTAAAAGAAAGAGAGAGAGAGAGAAAAAAAAACTGGATTCTAGACTGAAATAATTCATTTCGATCACCTCCTAATTGTTACATCCTGTCAAAGAGCAACCGAAGTTCACAGCCAGAGTCTCCACTATTTTAGTCTGTCGACATTTTTACTGAAAGTGAGCATATTTTTACGGTCATCAATACAAATAAACGTTTTTTCTCATTTGTTATTGATATAAAATGTTATGACAAACAGTCCAAGTAAAACATATATTAATAGCATCCGTCTCGCGGGTATCAATAAATCCTTTATCCTGAAAGATTTCTGTTACATATAATAATAATAATAATAATAATAATAATAATAATAATAATAATAATAATAATAATAATAATAATAATAATAATCATCATCATAATAATAATAAAAGATACAAAATCAAGGAAACCAGTTCGACTGAAGCAACCAAATAAAAAAATAAAAAAAATCGAATCAAAGTAGTAGATACAGTGCCCCATAACTCCTCAGCACCCTTGAGACCTAAGTCCTATTCATTGGCACAACTGCAATATGAACTCCAGTGATCAATTTCCCCCTTATATCAAAGTTAACAATTTACCTGATGCTCAACACAGACTGACACTTCAGAATAAATAGAGTACAGAATATAATTTGTTTTACAACTTTTAGTACAGATATATTTGAACTTAAGTTCATCTTTCAATTGAAAAGAAAGCGAGAAAGGATTTCAGTTCCAGTCTCCTTGTCAATCACCAGTCATTGTCAGCTACAGAAATCGCAATACTGTCATAATCACGGCTAACAATACCCCGCCATTGCCGGTTTTCCCTCCTTTCTGACACCTTAGGATACCGGAACTGAAACTATCCCAATATTTAGCCTCTAGCGAACCTCCATTTCTGTAGTTAAGCCATAGATCATTTTAACCTACCGAGAAGCACATTTAAAATCAATGAAAACTCAGCTGCAACTTTTAACAGAAAGGCATTGGAGGTGAAGCACTGCTGAGGAGGGCAGTTTCATCAATTCCGTAAAGTTTATGAAAGCCACGAGTCGTGGTCATAATCACTAGAGCATTACACAAAAGTTGTCATACATTATAAGCAGCTGTGTTAACCTCATTTGAAAACTGCATGACCAAAACGTTCCTCAGAAGACCTTTCAATCAAAAACGCATTAGTATTTGACATTACGAGAATCACAGAGAAAGCCGATATTTATTTATCAGAAACTTAACCGTAAACTTTTTCCAGTACCTTAAATTACCAATTCGTTTTGCTTGCGTCAAGCACCGACTAGAACACATTAAAAAATAGTCAGAATTTAAAACTTTTAAGTAGTATGGACGTATACCAAGAAAGACCATTTGTCAGCCATATCACCTGGAATGATGTAGAAGAACTTGAATCTTAAGGTTCCTAATGTCTAATTTCTCCAGAGCTTTGAAAAACACCGAATCTTATATTGTAATTCAGTTGCAATGCTTTTGTGTGCACATAAGGTATGTATTTAAAAGTGCATATGTTTATATATGCATATGTGAAACAGTGGTAACAAAAACCTAAAATCACGGACAAAATTCACGTTAGACTTTCATCTTCCTTTTTTATCAAGATGTTTCCTCATAACGCCTCTATAATTATTTGCACACATTCTCTTATCGCTGGATGCTGGCATCACTGTTTACTTTTCCCTTTTTGACCAAGAATCGTTGCATCGGGACCTTCCAGAATCCTAATAAATTTATTAGATCACCCATTTCTTCTTCATGCACATAACATCTCATTGGCTGACAGTAATGCGAACCTGGATGTCAAGATCCCAAAAACAATGGTGGGTATGCTCGACTCATCTTTGTTTCATCTTTCTATTCAAAAGCAAAATCTTAACAGCTCAAGATGAGCTAATTACTTTTTCAATGTTTGTGGCATCACGACCGATATATCAAAGAGACGCGTCTGGTGAAAGAACTGCTGAATTCACTCGGCTGTTTCTGTGCAGTCTTTGCTGGCAGTCTTTCTTTCATCGCAACTACGAACCCTGCACCTTTCCTCTAAAGCTTACTAAAATATGTCACATTAAGATAAGCAAAGACTATTCTGTAGATAAAGAGATTATGCAGAGTGTTACAGGTTCACAAATTTTCATCACATAGCTAATGAAATGGCACTTTGTAAAAGCACAAGTTTTAGGTTTATCTTTAATACATTTCACATTTTAGCTAAAAAAAGTATGACTATCATTTACATATTCACGAAAGATCATTCTATAGGAAAATACTTTTTTCATTATAGAATATGCTATAGTCTCAAAGTGCTTTAGAATGTTCATATAAAGATATTGTTATTGAAAGTATGCTCTACTCAATAACTGCAGCTGGGGCAAAGGATCCTCATAGAAGTGGGCCGACCAACTTGTACGTAATGTCGGCAGGGCGAGCGGGAGCCGGGAAGGGACGAGGCCAGGTTTCTGGAGCCTTCCTTCTTACATCCAGACTCGCTTTCGTGAATTTCCACCTGAAAAGTAAGAATTCGTCAATTTCTGACCTGTTGTAGGACATTAAAACAAAATTACAGTTTGAGATCGTAAACGGAAGTAAATATTTATTCACTCTTGAGGTAATCCAATTTTTTGAGATATACATAATAAGAGCTTCTTTTGTAGGCTGTGATTAACAGGCGGTCATTCGACCCAAGTGAGTTGACGTGACTGTGCATTTGATGCCACTGAGCAAATATGAACCAATACCCTAAGAAAGATGTATACTGAAGCCACATTTAAAAACCAACGAACTTTATTCAAACTGAGGAATTACAGTACGATTCCTAGTCCAAGTGTAAAATCCCATTTGGATGGAAGAACAGCAGATGCTACCAAAGCGCATATAGTCTGCCCACAGATGTAACTAACCATAAAAGTTGGAGCTGTTTAGTTAAGAGAAATTGATCACCAACTGTCATGTTGGATAAAAGAGTTCTCGCAGCAACTACCGTTCAAACCTCGTGACAGGCTTTGCTTGGAACCTCCAATGTCCAAAGGTGGCAGGTCTCTCTCATGAGTTAGTGATACGTCAATTAGGCTTTGAAATGATAAAGGGCATCCTGAAATTAACCTTGAGCAATTCAACCCTCGCTACAAATTTTGGTGCACTTGTCAATGTATAAAAGACGAAAGACGACTGCATGCGCCAAGAAAAAAGAATGTTTGTCGGCAGCCATCGCTGGCCAGGCCATCAAGTCAGTCCATGACGGGTTCAAAGACATAAATGCCTACCTGTGTGTGTGTGTGTGTGTGTGTACACACGAGGTTACATATAAATGTGTATGTGTGATTGTGCTAGGGGATGGATGACAAAATAACAAAGGTAAAGTGACAATCTGGAGAAACATTTGTAAAATAAGGGATAATATGAAAAATTAAACACAATAAACTATGAGATTTTGAGTCATATAACTGCTCTGCAAAACGAATGACGATTAAGTAATTAAGTAAAAACGATATTTTCACTACCTCTGAAGAGCTGGTAATATGAGGTATAGTCTAAAGGTTAAAATAGATCGAGGAAAAATTTCAATTACCGAGGAAATTTGGTTATTCTGAAATTGAATATCTTGTGCGGTTTAGATAGGTTAGGAGCAAAATATAATAGCTTTTCTTTCTTTAACTTCCAATTTCAGTGCAGTCTATATGAATCATACTAATAACCTTTCAATGTTGCTGAAAGTTCTGTTTCAATTCTAAATACAAATCAATTAGTAAAGAACACTTCAGAGACGGTTAGATGCGAAGGTATAGAGCCGAGGAGCAGACACTGTTGTGCAGCAGCATCATTTCATTAAAAGTAACAGGTAAACTCACGTCTTCTGCACCACTTCCCAGTGAAGCCTTCTTTACAGATGCAGTTCGTGCCACTACAGGATCCATGACGACATTTCCTGGAGCAACGAATGAGAGACAAGGCACCAATGTTGTGCCCAGTGACGACTTCACAATGGTCTCCAGCAAAGCCTCGAGGACACCTGCATTTGTTGACATTTCGGCATCGACCTCCGTTGATGCAGGGAATGACACATTTACCTGATGATGGAATTCGTGGTTAAATGGAAGCTGATGCTGAACGCATGATTTTGGACAAAATTTCGAGACAACTATGTAATGTGTAATGATCTGATGATCAATGCTTATATCACAGTTTTTCCACTAAGGTTTCTGAAATAGTCATTCAGGTATTTTTAACTTGCACAGGTGTAATATTTTACCCAGTGGAAAATGTGGGATTGAAATATATGTGCAGCAATTAAGAACTGTAGTACCTCTTCACTGTTTACTGCAGTCTGTATGCACAAAAAAACACAGAAAATCATGAGAGGTGCCGGCACAAAGGAAGTTCTTTACCCTTCTTCTCGATAGATTGTATTTGCTTGTCATCAGAAGCAAAAGATGACAAAATTTTAATTTAGAGCAAACTACAACAATATTTTACATGAAAGCCCAACTCTCCCCTGTCAGTGGACAAAGGATGACGCCGAATGCTTTGTGCACTGCCTGGTTTTTTACAAAGCTGAAGCTTGAAAGCCTATCAGCGGAAAACTTTTAATCACCTCCAGATCTGTCTATGAATCTACTCTTTGTCAGATTCATACCTAAAGCGGAGAGTAATGAAGCCAAGATGATATAGAATTCACAAACTGTTGATTTGTAATAAAAATTCATTTTTGTCACTTACTGAATTCACACCGGTTTCCATAGTAACCCCTTGGGCAGGCACACGTGTCTTTCTGGATACACTTTCCTCCGTTTTCACATTTTTCACGACATATACCTGCCATGGGAAGAGTAGCTTCAACATTCTTATAATCGTTAGCAAAACACTGATAAGAAACAAAATATGACTGAAGGACTGAATAATGATAGAGTTCTTTGGGAGTCACTTTAGCACATACTTTGAAAAGAAAAAGAAAATGAAAGGAAGGAAGGAATAAAGAAAAAGGAAAACTCACCTCCTTCACAGTGACGCCCCTGATACCCGGGAGGACACGTGCATCGCCCGGGAGTCGTGCAAGTGCCCCCATTCATACACTGGGGGTAACAAAGTGCTGTGTTACAATAAGGTCCCATATACCCCTCAGGGCACTGGCATTTGCGACCCACATCGCACACTCCGCCATTTTCACACTTCTCATCACATTCCGGGTCAACACCTGTTGGGAAAAGGAAGATTCACACGGCGAACACTAAAAGTAGTTGGGCCTAACATACTGAAAACCATCCATTCAGCTTTATCTCATCTCATAACAATTGTGTTCAGCTCAGAGAATTCTCAAGCAAAAGCCGTCGGGATTAAACTTAGAGACCTCCTATTCCAAGGAATTGTATTGATGCTTTGATTTATATGTGTGTTTACATACATACATATTAATAATACAGTATATATATATATATATATATATATATATATATATATATATATTATAGGTACGGGGATACGGAAGGACATGGCACATTACATGATTCTTTATTGCTAGCGACGTTTCGAGACAAAGTCCCATCTTCAGGCTAAAGGCAAGAAATAAATATTACACCATTACCAAACAATTAGGAATGTTAACGTAAAATTATTATAAATTAAAGTATTTCTAAGTAAAATTACGAATTAAAAAATCTCAAAGAATGAGTATTACATCAATACATAACATATTCAAGAAAAGGAATGTAAAATCATAAAAAAATAAATATTTCCAAGTAAAATTACGAATAAAAACGTTAAACAGAATATATGTATATATAAATAAAAAATATTTAAAAATGAGGAAAATACCTTGCTCAAGCAGAGTCCCGCTGTTCCGTGTCAGGACGGTGGAAAAAAAGTCAAGAAGAGGCAAAGAACAAAGTGACGTGTCTTTATGCTATATACAAAGGTACTGAGGTAGTATATAGCATAAAGACACGTCACTTTGTTCTTTGCCTCTTCTTGACTTTTTTTCCACGTCCTGACACGGAAACAGCGGGACTCTGCTTGAGCAAGGTATTTTCCTCATTTTAATATTTTTAATATTTATATATCAATATCTGTTTTAACGTTTTTATTCGTAATTTTACTTGGAAATATTATTTTTTTATGATTTTACATTTCCTTTTCTTGAATATGTTATGTATTGATGTAATACTCATTCTTTGAGATTTTTTAATTCGTAATTTTACTTAGAAATACTTTAATTTATAATAATTTTACGTTAACATTCCTAATTGTTTGGTAATGGTGTAATGATTTATTTCTGCCTTTAGCCTGAAGATGGGACTTTGTCTCGAAACGTCGCTAGCAATAAAGAATCATGTAATGTGCCATGTCCTTCCGTATCCCCGTACCTATTTCATCGAGGATTAGCCCACCAGCGATGAAGAATATATATATATATATATATATATATATATATATTTCCTGTTAAACAGGATACGTCTCAAGTATAAAAGGCCCTCTAAAACACTCTGGTGTAATGCTAGGACCATATTTCGGTGGAAATCAGTCCACCGAAATATAGTCCTTAGCTTTAGACTAGAGTGTATTAATGGGCCTTTTATTACTATATATATGATATATATATATATATATATATATATATATATATATATATATATATATAATAAGAGAACATATGGCACAAGAAAAGTGAAACAATGGAGTTCAAAGGCTTTGACCTGTACCCTATCACATTTTCAGGCAAGCTACATCAATTGGAACAAACGAACACCGTGACGACGACTCAGTCTTATCAACAACAACAACTAAGATTGAAAGTGTAAGTAATCATTTGAATGCATACAAAAGTCATTACATTTTATGTAGCCTTCGGGTGAGATCAGGTGTTAGGAATTTTAATGAACGAGCTCAGGTACCTAATGCAACGAGAGGCAAAAAAACCTGAACAAGGACGAGAGATTCTATTCTTTGGTTTCTCTTTTGAACTACCTCACATATTGTGTAGAACGAAGAATGGAGTGCAGAGCGCGCAGACATAGACTAACATTAATATCAATTTGGTCTGTTAGTTGAGTAATGCAGAGTCAAGGATATTTCTTGACAATATTCTTACATGTTGTAATTATACTCCTATTGGACGAATCAGTGCTCTGTGATTATTTGCATGGTTACACAGAAAGAGCATTATTCTTTTTAGCCAGCTGTAAGTAAATATTTGTGTTGATTTATTCAGACACTGAATTCTATATTTACTGGTCCGAATAAAAGAACCGCAATTCATGTGTGGCATTCTATTAACAACATTGCTACTCTAGTGAGGACAATTTCCCATGAGCATGGTTTCACAGTGTTATCTTATGAAAAGTGACAACTATACTGAATATTTTCAACAATATATCTATTGTCGCAAAGTAAATAAAATAAGGCAAAATGTAACCATAATGCGTGTAAACATTTTCTAAATTAGTCGTAGTTGATAGCGTCATATAAAGTTGGTTTATGTGTATTATTTATGCATATATTACTAAAACACACATATAACAATATTCTATATATATATATATACTAATATATATATATATAGTATATATATATTATATATATATTATTATATATTGCTACTTTCAAAATGCATGTTTCCCCTCTTTGAAATGTCTTGTAGATTGTGTAACATTTTTTCAGATTCCTAGATAGCTTAGAATAGATTGTTTTAGAATGTGTGTTCAGATTTCGCATTAACGTCTTGTAAAAGAATATATATATAACATAAAGAGAGAGATCCTTGTCTTTTCAAAGCTGCAAATGTTTAACTTTTATGTCAGCACTTTAAAATTAGAGTCTGCGAGATCCGTTTGCTTCCCTGCTCTGTCAGCGCGTTTGATAGCGAGCTCGTTGTCTCAAAAACATGTCAATCTTTAATTATCGTTTACCCCTCCCTTTGTTTCAATCGGGTACGTATCTGTTGAGCAGTCTTGTCTTGTATGTGTATGTATTTGCCAAGTCCCACGTGGATGTTCTGCACCTTTTTGTATGTAAGATTGCATCAGATTTCAGAACTTTCTGGAAGCATTCGTGACAAATACGTTTGTGTCATCTGCCTAGTCGAATTTCCATAAAGGAAGAGATATTCATTCGATCTTAAGACCTCGAGGCAGTTAGATCTCCCTCTCTCTCTCTCTCTCTCTCTCTCTCTCGCTCTCTCTCTCTCTCTCTCTCTCTCTCGCTCTCTCTCTCTCTCACTCGACATCGAGATTATTTTAACGTAACGTAAATTGGTCACTCATAACTTGTGAGAATTCTATATTTGATAATTTCTTAGAATTTATTTAGTGTTATTTAGTTTCTTTTGTGGAATCTGAACAAACATTTCGTAACGGCGCCTTGTTTTTGTGAAAGTGTAATATACAAGCTGCAGCAAAAGAGAAAGAAACTGGTATACGAGGTAAAGTGTTGTATATTTTTATTAGTTGCAACTAATAATTGTTAGGAACAGTGAATAACTAATAATGGATAGGGAGTGTGTTTAACTAATAATTGATAGGAACTGTTGTCTGTTACGAAGGTTTGGTAAAAACTGTTGGTTAGTATTTTTGAATGAAAAAAGATTCACACTTTTACACATTGCTGATATTTTTGTGTGTGTCTGTTCCATTGTTTGTGCACTTATTCATTTTCTTATTGAAGTGTGTCTTTTTGTTTTATATTTTCATTTGCATTCACAATTTAATTGACTTAGTATTTTCATGCGTTTATCATTGCACATTTAATTAAATTTAACACTTGTGAATGGATTTGCATTTACTTAGAATTCTTTTCAAGTTTTATTGTTGTTTAGCACTTGTGAATTAATTTCAAATTTTCAGTTATTGCCTAACACTTTTGAATTTTGATTGAGTTAATTTTCTTGAATTTTGTGATAAAATAATTTTGATTTAATTTTTACTTAATTTGATTTAAGAATTAATTAAACTTTACTTTGTTTTCAAGTAACAGTAATTTTCCCTGATATGTGAATTTTCACTTATAAATTTTGAATTAATAATAAATTTTTGTATTTAAAATTTTTATAAGTGTTTTCTTTATCTTACAACCAGTAAAAATAATATATTTAATTTATGATTATATTCATGTTAGGTAGAAACATAGAGTGGTAATTGATTTGCTTTCCTTCAATTTAATTGAAGTGACTTAGAACCAGGGAAGTACTTAGACTTCTGAATCAGGGAAATACTTAGAGTTTGAAAGTTGTTGATGGAGTGATGGCCCTTGATTAATTTAATTACTTACAAGATTACCTCACACCTGTTTTGATGAACTTAGTCTGATTTTCTGCAATACTGGTAAGTGTTAAGGGATCACTGTTGCCTTTAGTGTATTCAGTCGTTTAAACGTGTTATGAGGGTTCAGGTGTCTGGCGTTTGTGAGGTAATAATTGATAAATGGTAACCAGATACTTGGCACTTCGTAACATTGTTTAATGGTGCCCAGAGACCCGGGAAAGCAGATTTCATTATCACTCTAGAATATACTGGTGGTGTTAGGAATATATTTTGTTAGGAGAGTGACCATATAATTTTGTTTTGCATTTATTGTATTGAATTGTAAATTGATAACTTAGAGGAAAATGGCTCAGTTCAATGTTCAGGAATTTTTAGCAGCTCCTTCCGTCCAAGTTTTGTCTGAAACCACTCTGTCTAGAGCACAGTGGAGCGCTTTAGCAGAACAGCATGGGGTGGTTATGTGTCTACTAGTATGGTAAAGGCACAAATAAGATGTATTGCTATGGAATCATTGATAAACTCTGGTAGAATAACTGATGAAGATGAGTTAGAATTGGCTCAAGAGTTGTTGAATGTAGCACGTGCTGATCTCATAAATAAGCAAGCAGAAAAGAAAGAGAAAAGTGATGCAGAGTTAGAGCTTAGACGCATTGAAGCAGAACGAGAATTTGATTAAGCTAAAAATGCTTGCTGAAAAAGAGAGAATGCAAGCTGAAAGAGAAAGAATAGACAGGGAAAAACAAGAAAGAGAGAAAGAGAAGAAGAAAAAGCAGCAGAGAGGAAAGAGAAAGAATAAAAGAGGAAAGAGAAATCGCAAGACATGAAAGGGAAATGGAATTAATAAGAGCTAGATCCACATTACCTGTAACACCGTCTAACCCTAACCAAGGTAATCAAGACCCTGTATTTGATGTAGTGAGAGTACAGAAGTTAATCCCTAAGTTTACTGAAGAAGCTCCAGATGAGTTTTTGATCACTTTGAGAAAAGTGGCTTCAGGTATGGGATGGCCAGAGGATAAATGTCAGTTTTTGCTACAAAGTGTCTTGATTGGTTAAAGGGAGAAGTGCTTATCTAGCCTTAACAGCTGATCAGTGTAAAGACTACAAGGTACTTAAACACAGTGTGCTACAAGTTTACCAGATGACCCCAGAGTACTACAATGAGAGATTCAGAAATTTAAGAAAAGATGAGAAGGGAACCTTCTTAGATTATGCTTACAAAGTGAGAAGGTGTTTCAAACGTTGGGTAGAAGCTGCTAAAGTTAAAACTTTTGATGAGTTAGAGAGTTACTTGTTCTTGAACAGTATCTTAAGGGAATTCCTGAAACATATAAGAGCCTATTTAAGAGAGAGAGAAGTGAAGAAACTTGACAAAGCCGCTACACTTAGTGAAGATTACAATATAATCAGTAGCAAACGTAATTACAATGTCAAGTACCAGAGTCAACTACGCCCAGGTTTTAAGTCTTATCCAAATAACAGGAACAAATTTAATGGGAAACCTTCAAGTGATACTACTAAGAGTACACAAGGAAATACAGCTCAGCAAATTAATGTGAAATCCTCATCCAGTTTTCAAGACAGTTACAGAAACCTAATGTTGTCTGTTTCAAGTGTGGAAGAGTAGGACACTACAGTCAAGAGTGTTACCGGAATCAACAGCAGTCAAAACCAGTTAGTCAAGTTGTGAAACAAACTACGAAGAGCAGTGTGGGAAAGAATCAGACTCCAGAGAAGAATGAAACTAAACAAGCTGAAATGTTTAGCAACCAGTGGAAATGTTTTTTTACCTCAAGCAGTGAGTGGCTAAGCAGTGTGGAGGCTTTTAAGCCCATATATCTATGAGGGTATGCTGTCAACTCAAGAAGGAAGTATGCAGGTACCAGTCAAGATATTATGTGATACAGGGAGTAACCATAGTGTGGTAGTACGTGGTTCTCACCCTCAGTTGGAGAAGAGTCTCACAGGAGATTCAGTTATTTTGAAGGGTATAGGAGGAGAGGAAGTAACTCCTATATGCCGCTTACACCTGTCATGTGAATTGGTGACAGGGAATGTTGATTTTGCTGTAAAGGACTCACTGGCTGTGGAAGGTATACATGTTCTGTTGGGGAATGAAGTTGGTGGTGTGCCATTTATTCCTTGTCCTGTAGTGACAGACAAACCATTGAGGATTAGTCCTACAGAAGAGTTGGAGAAGAATAAACCCCCACCAACCTGTTTCCTAGTTGTGTAACTACCAGAAGTATGAAGAGGACTATGACTGTAAGTGAAGAAACTGAGGATTTACACACCCAAGAAGGATCAAGTGAAGGATCTTTGTGCTTAGAAGAATTATTCCAGGGAAGTGAAGTTTCCCATAGTGCTGACCAAGAAGAGATTTCCCAAGAAGATGAAGAAGAAGACGACGACAAAGAAGAAGAAGAACCTGATGTTCCTGAAGAGACTCCGAGTAGTCAAAGTGTTGCTGAAGACAGTAGTGAAACTACAGTAGCTGAGTTAGCAGATATTGAGAATTCAACCCTTGAAGTTGGTCAAGTGACAAGAGAGAAGCTGATGGACTTGCAGAAGAAGGATGCATCGTTAACTGATTTGTTCTTCAGAGTTGTTGATTGAGAAGAGATGCAACAAACTCCTACCTGTTACTATCTGAAGGAAGGTTACTGATGAGGAAGTATAGACCTACAGATATACCAGGAGATGCTGTATGGGGCGAATATCATCAAATTTTGATTCCCATATCCATTGAGAAAGCAAGTGGTTGCAGTAGCTCCCCTATGAGTCTGGACATATGGGAATCAGGAAGACTGTGGAGAAGATCATGAAATATTTTTTCTGGCCTGGACTTCACAGAGATGTTAGCAGTTCTGTTGTGAGTGTCATACTGCCAGATAGCTGGAAAACCGAATGAAACCATCAAGAAAGCCCCCCTACAACCTATAGAAGTTAGAGGAGAACCCTTTAGCAAAGTGATTATTGATATGGTTGGACCATTGCCGAAGACAAAGAAAGGAAATGAGTATTTGTTGACATTAATGTGTCCAGTGACAAGGTATCCAGAAGCAATCCCTGTTAGAAACATATCTGCCAAGGTAGTTGCTGAGAAACTTGTGGAGTTTTTCTCAAAGTGGTATACCAGAAATTGTACAAAGTGATAGAGGAACGAACTTTACTTCCAAGTTGTTCCAGGAGTGATGAATTTGTTAGGGGTGAAACAACAGTTATCAACCGCTTATCATCCAGAAACTCAAGGTGCCTTGGAAAGGTTCCACCAGACATTGAAAAGTATGCTGACAAAGTATTGTTTTTTTTTTCTGAGTCAGGAAGAGAATGGGATGCTGGTTTACCATTAATGTGTTGAAGTTAGGAATGCTTATCAAGAAAGTATGGGATGTTCACCTAATGAGATGATTTTTGGAAGAGAAGTGAGAGGACCGTTGGAAGATTCTTGCAGAAAATAAGGGAAGAAAATCAAGAGAAAAGCCAAGCAGAGTATGTGAAGAACTTAAGGAAGAGGTTGAAAGAGATTAGAAAATCTCTTCGAAAACTTGAAAATGAGTCAATATAAAAATGAAAAGTGAGATTTGATGCTAAGACTAAGCTGAGAAGTTTTTAGTGTTGGTCAACAAGTGTTAGTGTTCTTACCTGTCAAGAGATTTCCCCTCACTAATAAATTTCAAGGTCCTTACAAGATAATTCAGAAGTTAAGTGATAGAACTTATGTGATTGATACACCAGAAAGAAGAAGAAAACAAAGGAAGATACATGTGAACCTCTTGAAACCTTATTTCTCAGAAACTAAAACTGAAACTGTGTCAGTAACCCAGACAACTTTATCTACAGAAGACGATGATGGCTACGAATTGGAGCTGCAAGCAAGATGAATAATTCTTCAATTTTGGAAAATTTGGAGGATAAACTGAAACATCTGAGGTGTTGAACAAGGTGAAGACTTAAGTGACGTAATTAGAAGTTTTCCAGAAATTTTTTCAGATGTGCCTAGACGTACTGATCTGACCAAGCATGAAATCAAGATTCAAGAAGATGGAAAACCTTTCAAGCAAAGAGCCTATCGCTTATCACCGTATCATCGAGATGTTTTGAAGAAAGAAGTTGAATATTTGCTGCAACATGGATTAGCAGAACCCAGTTCAAGTCACTTCAGTTCTCCATGTGTGTTGGTGAAGAAACCAGATGGTTCATTTAGGATGTGTACTGATTATAGGAAGCTGAATTCTATCAGTGTGGCTGATATTATCCTTTGCCTCTTATAGATCAGTTACTTGATAATATTGGGCAAGCCAAGTTTGTTTCCAAGATAGACTTGTTGAAAGGATATTATCAAATTCCCTTAGATGAGAATGCGAAGCTGCTGTCAGCTTTTATTACTCCTTTTGGACTATATCAGTATACTGTTCTGCCGTTTGGTCTGATGAATGCACCCGCAACATTTCAACGAGTGATGGATCAACTGTTAGGATCAATAGAAGGAGTAGGTGTATACCTAGATGACATCGTGATTTACTCTACAAACGTGGGAAGAACATCTGAAGATTCTGAAGAAAGTTTTCAAGAAACTACAAGAAGCAGGATTAAACAATCAACTTAGAGAAGAGTGAGTTTGGAAAGGCAACTGTACAGTATCTTGGGTTGAAGTTGGGAAAGGCCTTCTTGCTCAGTAAATGCTAATGTAGAAGGTATCCGTAAGGCTACCCCACCTACTACCAGGAAACAGCTACCGAGATTTTTAGGCATGGCTGGTTTCTATCGTCGTTTTGCCCAAATTTCTCAGCTGTAGTAGCTCCCTTGACAAGACTTCAACTAGTCCCAAAAAGCTAAGTTTTATTTGGACTCCAGAGTGTCAAGAATCCTTTGAGAAGGTAAAAGCCATTTAACTTCAAGACCAGTACTTCAAGCTCCAGACTTCGACAAGAAATTTGTGATACAAGTTGATGCCTCAGACTGTGGTGTTGGGAGCTGTTTCTACTTCAAGAAGATGAAAAATAATATCTACCATCCTGTATGCTTCATGTCTACAAAATTGAAAAAACATCATGAAAGTATATTCGACAATTGAAAAGGAAACTTTAGCCTTAATCACTGCATTGAAAAATTTGAAGTGTATGTGAATAGACCTAGGAATGAAGAAATTTTAGTGTTTTCCGATCACATCCACTATCATTTATCCAGAAAATGAAAAACCATAATCAAAGACTGACCAGGTGGTCTTTGTGCCTGCAACAGTATAATTAAGAGTGCAGCACATTAGTGGCAAAAAACAATGTAGTTGCTGATTATTTATCTCGTTGCGAATCGGTTGGATTCAAACACCGTGATAAAAAATCTTCTGGGGGGAGGTATATTATATATTGCTACTTTCAAAATGCATGGGTTTCCCCTTTTGAAATGTCTTGTAGATTGTGTAACATTTTTTTTCAGATTCCTAGATAGCTTAGAATAGGATGTTTTAGAATGTGTGTTCAGATTTCGCATTAACGTCTTGTAAAAGAATATATATAACGTAAAGAGAGAGATCCTTGTCTTTTTCAAAGCTGCAAATGTTTAACTTTTATGTCAGCACTTTAAAAACTTAGAGTCTGCGAGATCCGTTTGCTTCCCTGCTCTGTCAGCGCGTTTGATAGCGAGCTCGTTGTCATAAAAAACATGTCAATCTTAATTATCGTTTACCCTCCATTTCAATCGGGTACGTATCTGTTGAGCAGTCTTGTCTTGTACGTGTATATATTTGCCAAGTCCCACGTGGATGTTGCACTTTTTGTATGTAAGATTGCATCAGATTTCAGAACTTTCTGGAAGCATTCGTGACAAATACGTTTGTGTCATCTGCCTAGTCGAATTTCCATAAAGGAAGAGATATTCATTCGATCTTAAGACCTCGAGGCAGTTAGATCTCCCTCTCTCTCTCTCTCTCTCTCGCTCTCTCTCTCTCTCACTCGACATCGAGATTATTTTAACGTAACGTAAATTTGGTCACTCAAATAAACTTGTGAGAATTTCGTATTATTTGATTTATTTCTTAGAATTTATTTAGTTGTTATTTAGTTTCTTTTTGTGGGAATCTGAACAAACATTTCGTAACGGCGCCTTGTTTTTGTGAAAGTGTAATATACAAGCTGCAGCAAAAGAGAAAGAAACTGGTATACCGAGGTAAAGTGTTGTATATTTTTATTAGTTGCAACTAATAATTGTTAGGAACAGTGAATAACTAATAATGGATAGGGAGTGTGTTTAACTAATAATTGATAGGAACTGTTGTCTGTTACGAAGGTTTGGTAAAAACTGTTGGTTAGTATTTTTGAATGAAAAAGATTCACACTTTTACACATTGCTGATATTTTTTGTGTTTGTGTCTGTTCCATTGTTTGTGCACTTATTCATTTTCTTATTGAAGTGTGTCTTTTTGTTTTATATTTTCATTTGCATTCACAATTTAATTGACTTAGTTATTTTCATTTGCTTTATCATTGCACATTAATTAAATTTAACATTGTGAATTGATTTGCATTTACTTAGAATTCTTTTCAAGTTTTTTATGTTGTTTAGCACTTGTGAATTAATTTCAAATTTTCAGTTATTGCCTAACACTTTTGAAGTTTGATTGAGTTAATTTTCTTGAATTTTGTGATAAAATAATTTTGATTTAATTTTACTTAATTTGATTTAAGAATTAATTAAACTTTACTTTGTTTTCAAGTAACAGTAATTTTCCCTGATGTGAATTTCACTTATAAATTTTGAATTTAATAATAAATTTTTGTATTTAAAATTTTATAAGTGTTTTCTTTATCTTACACCAGTATATATTTAATTTAATTATGATTATATTCATGTTAGGTAGAAACATAGAGTGGTAATTGATTTGCTTTCCTTCAATTTAATTGAAGTGACTTAGAACCAGGGAAGTACTTAGACTTCTGAAATCAGGGAAATACTTAGAGTTTGAAAGTTGTTGATGGAGTGATGCCCTTTGATTAATTTAATTACTTACAAGATTACCTCACACCTGTTTTGATGAACTTAGTCTGATTTCTGCAATACTGGTAAGTGTTAAGGGATCACTGTTGCCTTTAGTGTATTCAGTCGTTTAAACGTGTTATGAGGGTTCAGGTGTCTGGCGTTTGTGAGGTAATAATTGATAAATGGTAACCAGATACTTGGCACTTCGTAACAATATATATATATTATATATATATATATATATATATATATATATATATCCAAGGGGGGCAGGGAAATGCACTATCCATATGCATTTTATTAAAATATGTGCCGACGTTTCACAACTTAACATAGTTGCATTTTCTAGGCTGCAAACAAGCGAACCTGACAATCAATGAACTAATAAAATCCGAATTACATATTATGATTAAATTAAAACATTCAGAATATAATTGCTAACACATTTACTTAAAAAAACAAGCAAATGGCTGGTGACAACCTACCCAGGAGGAAGTTAAAAACAAACTACTGTACTCGTATAGTTACAACGAGAGAGAGAAAAAAAAACAATAACAAACTCACAGACAGAGAAAATCAGCTCAACAAGACAATAAACAATTGTGTGGATGACGTTTGGGAGTGTAACGGTGGTACGGTCAATTTGATAATAATGGATTCCAGTATTGTCGTTTCTTAATGTACCTGTCCTACTATCGAAAAATCTTTATTGTCCATAAAAGTTTTACATATTTTTGTATGGTTTCTAATATTAGATTGTTCAGGGGTAGACAATCTGCTCCCAGTTCTGAAGCTGACCCTTCTGTGAGTATCAATGCGCTCTCGCAACAGCCTCTTCGTACATCCGACATAGATCCCCTGACTACATCTGGGGCACTTGTTCTTATATATAACGTTGGATGTAAACAATTTAATATTAGAAACCATACAAAAATAAAGATTTTTCGATAGTAGGACAGGTACAAAAAGAAACGACAATACTGGAATCCATTATTATCAAATTGATCGTACCACCGTTACACTCCCAAACGTCATCCACACAATTGTTTATTGTCTTGTTGAGCTGATTTTCTCTGTCTGTGAGTTTGTTATTGTTTTTTTTTCTCTCTCTCGTTGTAACTATACGAGTACAGTAGTTTGTTTTTAACTTCCTCCTGGGGTAGGTTGTTACCAGCCATTTGCTTGTTTTTTTAAGTAAATGTGCTAGCAATTATATTCTGAATGTTTTAATTTAATCATAATACGTAATTCGGATTTTATTAGTTTATTGATTGCCATGTTCGCTTGTTTACAGCCTAGAAAATGAAACTATGTGGAGTTGTGAAACGGCATACATTTTAATATAATGCATATGGATAGTGCCTTTCCCTGACCCACCTTGGATTGTTCTTCGAGCTGTTGCTCCGGAAATTTGAGTTTTATATATATATATATATATATATATATATATATATATATATATATATACATATATATGTGTGTGTGTGTGTGTGTGTTTTATGTTTGTATGTACGTATGAATGTATGTATGTATACGCACACACACACACATATATATATATATATATATATATATATATATATATATATATATATATATATATATATATATATATATATATATATATATATATATATATATATATATATATATATATATATATATATACATATGCAAGTACATATCAGAAAAAGGTAACAATGACGCCTAGCCAATAGCAGTATTTGCAGTCAGCGATTTTCCTTGACCAAGTTCGTGTGTCTGCCCTCACCAGGGAGGATCTTTCCAGGAGAGGATCACAAAAGCATAATCTTGGCCTTGTCTATCACGTTGAACCTTTTGTCAGTTTTCCCATCAAAGCTACTCATTCGGAAGGCTGATCAACGAAGCTTATATCTTATTAGTCATTCCACTGACTAATCTGGCTTCATTTTCATATAATAAAACTAGGGTTTAATATCTTTGTACAGGCCAATTCCAGTTCATATATCGTTATACTGTAGATTTGCGCATTCCAACACAATGCTACTGAAAACAAATGAATCCACTGGTTTAGTTTTTGTTATTCTAGTTTATTTTGATCATTTAGATTTTTTATCTACTTGATTCCCTTTGAGGTTCCTTTTCTCAGTTTTAGTTGATATCAATATTTCTGGTTCCTTACTGAACTGCTCTCCATCATTAAATTTCTTCACTAGTAAGAGTAAACACAGGCGTCAATGCTTTCAAGGCAACACTAAACCACAGAGAGAGAGAGAGAGAGAGAGAGAGAGAGAGAGAGAGAGAGAGAGAGAGAGAGAGAGAGAGAGACTCGTTTTCTCTTTTTTGGTATTTTTCAACGAGCCTTTTCTGTCATTTCTTGTGTCCAATCACTTCTTGAATATATGATCAAAATGTCTTGTAAGCAGATTATTAAAGTGGAAGATGTTCTTACCTTTATGGAATGCACGCAATTTCATGCTTAATTAAGCTTTGTGACTGCAGCCAGGAGAAAAGGAGTGAACCCCAATGAAAGGCTCCAAAACACTGTGTGGGCAGAATGTCGTTTATCATTGTTGTTGTCAAAGAGCATCAGGATGTGTTTACCGAGTTGGTGGTTTCCACGATAACGATAACGTGGCGTCAGACTTCAGCCCCATAGTCTAAGAGGATTTTCACTTCGGTGTACAAGAGGGTAAATGATTCTTTTGGCTACTTCTAACTAAATATCTATGTTGATCTGTTCGGATATTCAAACCCTTACTTACAGAGTGGGCAGTTATGAAAGATTCCAAGTTGATGACGAGAAAGACTATATCCTTCATTTTTGCCACGTTTACAGAGCACGCCCCGACCAACCAATTTACTTGTGTAAAAGAAACATAATTTTTATGATTGATGTTTGACCATACTCTACATCAACTTGGGTTGTTCGTTTCAAAATCTTAGACCTAAATGAGTGTCATGAAGAGCAGATTGCTGAACATTTCTGAAAATATACATACTGCTTGTATTATCCACATATTCCATGAATGTTAAATTTATTCATCAGCAACCCAAACAGATTCAAGGTTTTAGTTTCAGTACACCATGCAGGCATCAGGCTGCCACAGGGGCCTTCAGGACATATAGATACTAGTACAGGTCGCAAAGATTACTAAACTCACTTAGATATTATGAAGTTCATTCTAAATCTACCCAAAGTCTGGTTTAGGGTGAAAAAGTTGGTTTGGTGAGAGATTTTAATGTATCTAGATATGAAATACTTCCGGTTTCTTCAATCACTCAGTTTCTTCAATCACAGATTATGAACCTGATATGGAAATCCTTGATAACAGTAAATCATATGCAGTCCCCATACGTTGAATTATTTCTGTGTATATACAAACATATATTGTATGTGCTTCTTTGATAAGTAAATTAATAAAGAACATTTTACAATAGGGATTTTCTTTCTCTCCCACCAGCTGCCTCTCTCAGTTCCTGATGAAAGGGATTCTGACGTTTAAGTCTATTCCTACTAAAACTGTACAACAACAAAGGGTATTGAAATGAAACGTATCCTCCTTACCACTCTAAAGACGAATGTAAACAAAAAAGTATTCTGCTCTTGCACAGTTTATGATGAAAATAATCAGTTACGTGCACCACTATCCCTGAACGAAAAGAGATTTCTCTTTGTTCAGAAATATCTTAGCCCTCTGTAAGTATTACCAGATGCTCAATTATTCTTTGTAACTGTAGTGAACCCTAATGATGATGATGGCGGTAGTGGTGGTGGTGGTGTTGCAAAGAACTGGTACAATGTCTATAGTGATGACTAGATGTTCAGAATCATCTCTTCAAACAAGAGAAAGAGGAGCAGATGAAGATGATGTTTACAGGATGACATGCGGAGCAGATGATTTTAATGACTGGGGATCTTTGCCAGTGAAAACTGGATTATTTCCACCTCTGGGAAGAACACAGAGATAGGGTGTTGTTACATCATAAAACATGTGTCAACGCTTCTGTTACCATACATCCTACTTTAATGCTGCGTTTCACCATGGGGTCATAAGCTATTATGCTCCTTACATTGTTTGTCACTTGAAACTCTTGGCCAAAATGATTAAGTGCCCAGTTTGCTGGTTCATCTTCACTTTCTTCTTCTTTTCTGTCTCCTCCTTTTGTAGTTGACTTGACAAAGTGTTCCAAATATTTTTTCATTCATCAGAATTTCACCATGTTCATCGATATGGCCATCCACATCTTCCTCTGTCAGACAGAGGAATCACTCACTACTAAAGTGAGCGTGAGACTTTGACACATAGAATGATATATGGTCAAAAGAAGACTGAAACAGTGGGGCAGTGGTTGGTGGTTGCCCACAGTACACCTCATTTAAATGTACTTTGTTTCCCTTTACATTTCCTGATTTTCTTATAAAGGCTGAAGGCCTATTGCTGTCAATGGGCCTCCTTTCCCCATTATTATCTCCTATCCAAATAGCTCAATCCTTTCCAGAATCACTAAAACTTTGTTACATAGTTGACTTCACTTTTGCAGGCTGTGACGCAACAGTCAAGGCATCATACAATTTTTTCTCAAGTTTTAGCTTTTCACATAGTATTGAAGACTTTCTTACTGCAAATCTTAGAAGCCTCTGCATGTTTTTAATTTTGATCTTATTGTACTACTATTTCGTGATTTCTTAGTGGCTTAGAAGAAAACTTTCATCACCACTTTCATACTTTGGGCCATTACTACAGCTAAGACCTAAAAACCTAAACCTAAAAATGGAATGAGCCGAAATATGGAAAGAGGTAATGCTAGGGCGTACTCTGTAAAAGACGCACAGAGACATTGTCCTAACTGTGATAAGGCGAGGGCTACTGCATCAGGAACAAGAGCAGTGAAAGAAGCGTGCTCAAATTGGGTTTAGGGTATGTCAGCTTAATATTGGGTCCATGACTGGGAGAGGTAGAGAATTGGCTGACTTGATGAGAGAAAAGAAAGCAGATGTTATGTGTGTGCAAGAAACGCGATGGAGAGGAAATAATGCTAAAGAATAGGGTGATGGATATAAGCTATACTATAGTGGAGCAAATAAACAAGGTAGAAATGGAGTTGGCATAGTACAGTCTAGTGAACTAAATAACTCGGTAATAGAAGTACATAGAAAGAATGACCATATCATCAGATTGAAGATATGTTATGGAGGAGAGATTCTGAATATTATAAGTGCATATGCACCACAAGTTGGTTGCGCAAAAGAAGAGAAGGGAAATTTCTGGAGAGACATGGATGGATTAATGCAAGAACTGAAAGAACAACCATGGAATTGGGGAGAGAAACCCAGAAGGAGAGAGTGTAGTGGACTTTGCTGTGTCATTCGACATGGCAATAGTAAACACATTCTTTAAGAAGAAAAGGGAACACCTAATAACATATAGGAGTGGGGGAAGATGCTCCCAGATAGACTACTTCCTGTATAAAAGGATAAACCTGATGGAGGTCAAGAACTGCAAAGTTATTCCAGGCAACCATGTAGTCCCCCAACACAAACTACCATGTATGGACTTGAAGTTAAAAAGGGAAAGAAAAACTAAAGCTAAAGGGATAAGGAAAATTAAATGGTACTAATCAGAGAAGGAAGGGGATAAGAAGAGAGAGTTTAAGAGGAGGGTTTTGGAGGATATTGATATAGGAATTGAAGATGTTCAAGAATGGTGGGCACGAAATGCAGCAGTAATAAGAAGGCATGGAAAGGAGCTGCTAGGAGAGACATCTGGTATCATATCGGAAGAAAAGGAGAGTTGGTGGTGGGATGAAGACATTGAGAAAGTAGTAAGAGATAAGGAGGCAAAGAAAAGATGGGAAGAGTCACAGTCAGTGGAAGACAGATAGATTCAGAGAGAAAAACAAGGTGGTAGCGTAAGCTAAAGCAAAGTCGTATGATGATGTGCATAATGAGCTGGGGACAAAGGAAGGATTAAAGAAGATGATCAAGCAATCAAAGGCTAGAAATATGAGCACCAAAGATATTACACATATCAAACAAATAAAAGGTCAAGATGGTGTAGTACTTTAGAAAGGAGGAAGACATTATGAAGAGATGGAAAGAATATTTCGAACAGTTGTTAAATTAAGAAAATGATAGACTAATAAGAGAGGATGGGAAAGTGAACATTGGCATGGTAATGAGGTTTTCTAGGCAAGAGGTACTAAATGCACTGAAGAAGGTGAAAAATGGGAAGGCAACCGGACCAGACATGATTCCTGTGGAGTCATGGAAAGCATTAGGAGATGAAGGAGTGGATATACTGTACGATCTTATGATAAGGATCCTTGAACAGGAAAAGATACCAAATGAGTGGCGTGGGAGTATATTGATCCCAATTTTTAAAGAGAAAGGCGATGTTCAAGAGTGTGGTAATTATAGCAGCATTAAACTGATGTCCCACACTTTGAAGATACTAGAAAGGATGATAGATGCTAGGCTGAGAGAAGAAGTACTAATAGTTAAAGAGCAGATGGGATTTATGGAGGGAAGGGGAACAACAGATGGTATATTTTGTCTGAGGCAACTAATGGAGAAATTCGGGGAAAGGCAAAGGGGACCTACATATGGCATTCATTGACCTTGAAAAGGCTTATGACCAAGTCCCAAGACAAGAGGTATGGAGGAGTCTGAGGGAGAAGATGGTGCCAGAGAAGTTCGTGCGATTGATACAAGAGATGTACCGGAATGTATTTACCAGAGTGAGGAGCAGTGTTGGGGAGACAGAGGGTTTTGAAGTGAGAGTAGGATTACACCAGGGGTCAGCTCTGAGCCCAATTATCTTTAACATACTGATGGACGTTATAATAGAGGAAGTAAGGGAGGCAGTATCATGGAACATATTGTATGCGGATGATATTGTTCTGTGTGTAGAGAGCAGGGAAGATCTGTAAATGAAATTTGAAAGATGGAGACAAGTACTGGAGGACAGGGGAAAGAGAATAAGTAGATCTAAGACAGAATACGTATATGTGTACCACCACTGAGGGGGATGATAAAGTATTCAGCTTGGTGGAGAACAAATAGAGTTGATAAGTTTAAGTATTTGGGATCTTTTGTTAACGTTGGAGGAAGTATTGAAGAAGAAGTAAAACATCAGGTACAGGCAGTCTGGAACAACCGGAGAGCAGCCTCTGGAGTTCTTTGTGACAGAAGAGTACTGCTGAGGTTAAAAGGAAAATTTCACAAGTTGGTGGTAAGAACAGCAATGCTATATGGTATGGAAACAGCAAGCATGAGAAAAACAGGAGAAGATGGATGTGGCAGAAAGGAGAACGCTTAGGTGGATGTCTGGGGTGACACGAGAGGATAGGATCAGAAATGACTACATAAGGGGGTCGACTAAGGTGGTGGAAGTATCAAAGAAAGTGCAGGAGGCGAGGCTGAGATGGTATAGACACCTGTTGAGGAGAGATGAGGACCACGCTGAGAGACATAATATGGGGATGGAGGTTCAAGGAAGAAGAAGAGGGAGACCAAGAAAGAGATGGAAGGACTGTGTGAGAGGAGACTTACATGAGAAGGGAATTGATGAGCCAGAAGCGCAGGATAGAAATAGATGGAAACGGCTTGTCCAAAATGGCAACCCCATATAAAAATGGGAACCAGCTGGGAAGAAGAAGACTAAAGCTAAGAAGGATCTTCTAGAACAAAACCACAGCTAAACTGTGGCTAAAGATGCCAACAAGGAGAAAGTTAAAGGACTGGATGCAGTCTCTGTAAAATGGACAAGCACTGGTTTAGGAACTAAGGGAGATGAGTCATCTATTTCATGGTGCTGGGTACAGTGCGGTCCAACAATTTTTATAATTTTGCAGCCAGTTCTTGTTTTTGGGCAGATGGAGACTAATGCATTCACTTCAGAAGTCCGTACTGGTGTACAGGAAGCTAATTCACGAGCAAGTGTTTACTTCTACAATATTCGAGTTAATATTTTTAGACCCCAGAAACTGCAGATGATTGAAACCTGGATATTGAAACTGCAGATAAAAGGGGACTGCTGTACTATTACTGTTATAAAAGGGCGAATGCCAGGCGTGCATGGATTAACTCACTATGAATTATAGAAACTAGGCGAGAGGAATAAATAATTACTATTAATAGCTACTATAGAGGGCAGGTGTCATGACTGATTAATAATTGTCGGTGATGAATTTATGTGGCTTGGTTCCAAAACCCTTCATAAGTAATAAATAGCACTGCCCCTACTTACGTCTTGGTGAATAGTTTGATCTTTATTGCCGTCTAGATTGATTGACTTAAGTATCCACTGAAACAACCAAATGTACAATATCTTTGGATACATATTACAACGCAATGTCAACTGTATTAGCAAATAATTATCACTGCAGAAAGCAGAGAGTTCTAAAGATCTCTTTTAATTGCCCACATAATCTTAAAACATCGGAAAGTTACTCATCATAGACCTTAATAATATACAAAGATAATAATGATGATCTGTTCCAATTTCAATTCTACTATATTGTCCAAGAAAACTAATGATATTTATAAACAAAAAGAAAAGAACTCATTTGGTGGAGGTCGCAATGTCAGCATACGTGACCCAAAAGCTACAAGGCTGAGTGTCTACAAGGTTCACTGAAATACAACCAAGTGCATACCGTAACTGTTGTTGTGCTTACTGGACTGTGTGCATTCCTTGCGGAGTTTTAGTCTCAGTGGCGTCCCAGGCAAGGGCTTACCCCTGCGAGTCTGCATCAGGAGGCCTATCTCAAACGACGCAATGCCAGAAGAGTTTCCAAAGCAGTAGAGATTTACAGTGAACACTGCAAGTCCAGAAAAAAGAAAACACTTACTATTACATACCACACAGAAAGTGAGTTTTACAACAGTGGTTAAACCCCCTTGATAGTGACAGTCTCCAAAGTAGTATTGCAGAAATACTACTACGCCTGTGAGTACTGTGTGTATTCTGAAACACTCTTAGAAATAAAGTTTGACAGTGAATGCTGACAGTTGAGAGAGATGAAATTTGTTATTTCTACTTCTCAAAACAACAGACTTTTTAAACCTTTCATTTTCGTTGCTCATGAAATAGCATTGTGCAAATGCTGCAATTAAAATACTTAGAATAAAGCCGAGATACGCATGTTATTGGTGAGAATAAGTAGAACTCATAACATATGACCCAAAAAATTAGGTATGATTTCTGCATTAATTAAGATTATTACAATTACCTGCAAAAAGTGTAAATAGCAAGAACAATATTATGCATTTCTAAACAGTACTGCCCAGCTTACATGATATTTGAAACATTTGGAAATGTATTTTTCAGGCAGATAAATAAAATAAAATGAAAGATGCTCATGATGATGAAGATTATCGTATCATTTCAGATCTCCACAGATTCAGAATTAATCTCATAGTTATCATGATCCATTACGAAATACTGTATTTAAGGTCATGCGATAAGATTGATTACCCTTAATGAAACGACTTGAGAAGACTGTCACTCCAAATTACCTTTGGGTTTCCTTGGGACCCTTCCTTTAGGAGAGAGAGACACAACAGGAGCCTCTAGGATTTCTGGGTTGTGTGAGAACAGCCGGTCAAACGTGTAGTAATATCTTCTCCGTCCTGCTTGCCAGGTAAAATTGACTCGTTGAACCTCCAAGGAAAATAAACATTTCTGTCAAAATGAATCAGTTCTTCCGCACATGGTTACAGATGCAAGTTAAAAGCTTAAGTGGAAACCTATTTAGATTCTGTAGTATATTCTTAGTTCACATTCAAACACTTGAATAGCGCGACTCAGTTATGTCTGCAGACATGACATTTGCAAAGGATTAACCTACCTCGTATGGGATCACAGGCAAATGCTTCTCAAAATTTGGGTCCAAGATGTAAGGCAGCACTTTCCCATCATGGATGACAAAAATCTCCATCGTGTACCCTATAATAAATGAATAAGATTTGCAACAACTCAACAAATAACAAAATAATGAACCATTCAAATAATGACTTCATTCGATTAACTTATGAAATGCGTCATAATTTTCATATAGCACTACCTTTATTTCCTTGGATTCTTTGATAAAATCAAAAAGCACCGTACTGGAACAAAGCACAAATCACTTCAGAAAAAAGCCAAACCTACCACTGAAGAGCTTGACCTGTTGTTCATCAATCCAAAGAGCAAGATCTTTGCTTTGCTGCTGCCGTCTTCTTCCTCTCCTTCTCCTCTTACCTCGTCTGGTGGAGTTTGTGGTTTTAGTGATGTTAATAGAGCCACGAGTTTCATGGGCATTGGGTGAAACACGGGAAGGGTCTGGATTTTCTAAGTTAAGGCCACGGGAGTCATTTGATGTTTCTTGTAATACGGAAGACCAGTTGCCTGGTTGACGAATCCCTTCGTCGAATGCCTCCTCCAGATTCTTTGAGTCAACGCTACGCTTTACTTTATCACAGTTTTGACTATTCTTCATACTGTCTGTAGTCATTCTTAGAACGTTGTTTGCTAGACTGTGCAGTTCTGATACAGCAGATAAAGAAAGTGGGTCCCCGTTCATAGGTTTTTTAAAATCAAATATTTTCTTTTTAAGTTTGTTTTCTAAAACCCTGTCGTCTACTTCACTCGTATTTGACATCAAATTTCTTTCGTCGATCTTGAAGGTACGGATGTCACTGCTACGATTCTGCTGCTCTGTTTCCAAGTTCTTATGCCGATAATGAGAATTCTGAGGAAATACAAAAAATTGGTAAAATAAGTATAATATATACTAATGGTAATGTAGAGAAATTTTCAAAATAAGGTATGAAAAAAAGAAATCATAAAAATTTATGCTCACCTATCATAGGTACTAATGAGCATAGTACACTGTGCACCGTTATTTTCATGCTTTTATCTAAAACACTGTGAACTTGTAGAAATCACTGCCTTACTATGGCCTGTTACTTCGGCAGATTAAAAGCAAACCACAAGAAATAACCTCCTCCAGCTCCAGGAAGTGAGAACCATCCAGCAAGTGGTGGAACAATCCTCATTCCATCTTAACTAACTAATTCACCTCCCAGTCTTGTTGAAACACTTCATTCATGTTCTAGAGGCTTTCCATCATTTTTGTTTATTCTCTGTCGTGCTGTTGTTTCTCGTTATCCATCCCCTTTCTTGATTGTATTATTTCTCCATGATGCTACCAGCAATTCAAGCTATTGATAGGTTAACTGCTGTTTCCCTGAGATACTCAACTCCTGGTTTAGACAGGAGTCGTGAGAAGCATATTGTACATACAATGACTTAGCCGAAGGCTTCATTTCCAAAGTGAGGAAGATTCATTTTCGGTCATATAGTTATCCGAACCAGCGTCCCAACATATGACAGTCATCAAAGTTCTGCTTATTTTACATATTACTTATCATTTTGTTCTCTTGAAACAAAACTGATTGTATACTTTTCATTGTCATGGTGTCTTCATACAGTAGTGCTTATGTAGTTCAAAGTATTTGTAATTTATGTCCCTTCTTGAGGCCGAGCCCCCTAAGTTTGTCCACAATGTAAGTCTTTCGGTAAAACCTGTCCTGGTTTCTCATGCTTATGAGGGATAGATGAATTAGAAACTCAAAAAATGTCTCAATCTCTTCTTGAAGAGACTGACTGAAATTTTAGCTCATCAACCAGAAAGTGTTGTTGATCCAGATCCACCTTAACAAATACTGGCCTACTTGCAAATAGTAAGGTGACTAAGAATTCACTTTCCTTTTGGGATATTATAAAGCCTCCTTTGGTGGCTACAGAAATTCAAAATACTCCGAATCATTTATTTGGAACCTACCTAGATTTCTCACCCTGTTTACTAATGTCTCAACAGAGTTTTAAGAAGCTCAAGTGTCTGACACAAGGAAAACGGCTAAAAAACAGGCAAGGGGAACATGAATGAACTGCTTTAGTCTAACATTTTTGCATGGTCAGTATTTATTTTGGGGGTTTGGTGTTAGTGGGGGTGGGTGAGAGGGGACTTGCATATCTGAGGGACTTAGTAATGACAGATACTTTCAACAGGCCCAGAGACAAAATCAGTGTCAGCCTCAGTGATAATTGGAGTTTACAAGAATTGTAATTCGGATTCTTGTTGAATGACCTCTTTCATCACAATACATGTTCACAGACAACCCTCATCAAGGAAACTAATATTACAGGCATGTATTCTGAAACTCATGGGTAGTGGACTGAAGAATTCGTGATCGCAGAAACAATATGGTAAACAAATCAAGGGGACCACCGAAATCAACATACTGTGCGCGTATTGCGAAGTTGATGATATAGAGTATGTATGTATGCATATATATATATATATATATATATATATATATATATATATATATATATATATATATATATAATATATATATATATATATATATATATATATATATATATATATATATATATGTCTGCATCTCCCAGCTATTCTCAGTCGGAAGGGTGAAGAGCGGAGATCTGTGAGAGTGAAAGCACAAGAAAGACAAAGATGCCCTTGTTACGTAATTATAGTATGTCTTGCTAATCGAAAATTATTTTTACAGCCATTCTTTGTTGTGTATTCTGTAAATAAAACTATTGTGTTTTCCCTTTTCCTTTCATATACATACGTCGAATATCTTATAATAACAATGTTGTTGTGTGAATATTTGAATATATATATATATATATATATATATATATATATATATATATATATATATATATATATAATATATATATATGTGCGTGTGTGTGTGTGTGTGTGTGTGTGTGTGTGTGTGTAGTTAATAAAAAACGAGGATATTACGACTTAAATCAATTCTAGTAAGGTTGAAACTAAACGCCAGTCTACGTAGCAGACCTGTTTGTTTCTTACCAGAACTGGACGAATCCTTAACTTGTGTTCTGCAAGTTTCCGTCTTGTTCTTAGATTTTCCTCTCCATTGGTTCCACTGATAACTTTACCTGGAAAGATATTCATATCTCATAACTAAAGATAATACTCAACATCACACTCAGAAAGCAACTCTTACTACTTCATGACCCAGACCTCAAAAAGATGCGGCACGCAGTCACTCACTCACTATTTTGAATGTGCAACTTCATAGTGAAAAAATGCTCAGGCATAGTGGGTATTTGGAGTTAGAATTATAGCTATCCTAAACTGTGGCAGAACTAAAATCCATGGGTTGTAGACCTAGCAAGACCATATATTACAAGAATAAGTAGGAATTGGTTATTTTACTCTACTGATTGAATTCTCCCTGTTTGTGAGACTTAAACAGCAACAACAGGCAAATGTAGCTTAAAGCCAGTGAATAAGGTTCTAGTCTATTCAGTTATGCAATCACGGGTTCTAATGAAATTCCTAGCTGTTTTTTTTTTAGCAAGTTCACTTAGAAGCTGCAAGTATTAATGTTTACATGCTTAATACAAAAGATTTGGATCATGATTATTTAATCCTTTCAGAGTGTTAAAGGACCGTGCTCATTACGGAACCTTTGCTTTGGAACATGTCAAGTATTTAAAATGCAGCACTATTACAACTAGTATTTAGTTGAAGGTTGCGACCCAATTTTGATTGTCCTTCGTAGATCTCATGGCACTGTGACAACTGACAGCAGTTCATTAAATGACAGACAATGATCAGATGATTAATGGCATTGGAGATGAGACGCAAGGTGCCACTTCCAAATTCCTGACGGTCAGCAGTCAGGAACAGCTACAGCCAAGAAAATTAGCCAAAGAAACTTATGGCAACGTTCTATTTACTGTTGGTAAAAAATTAAACGAATATTGCTTAGGTGTTGGCAGAAGCTTCTTCTAAGTGAAATGTGATAAAAAAACAAATATAGATATATATATATATATCATTCAATTAATGGAGCTTTTTCTAAGTAATTATTGGGAGTTATTAAGCATTACAAAATAATTTCACAATGGATATTATCCTAGTATTTCTTTTTTTCAAAAACTGAACTGATTAGCTGTTTTCCATGATTTTATAGCGTTATTTTCCAATTCTGTTTTAATTGTTTTAATTCATTTTTCTTATGTGGTGTGATAGTAAGTTACTCTTTTCATTTTTTAAATTCCAACTTAAACATTCTGTCATAATGTTTAAACTGAAGATAAGGTTTTTAAATCAAATTATCACAAGAAAATAATGTGCATTACTATACTGCGTAGGGCTTATTACTTCTGAGCTATTGCTCAAAATTAGACACTGCTACTTGATACCAAAATACAAAGTTCATTTAACCCTTTTACATTATGATAACGTTTTTTGTAGAATTGGCCTAATTTCAAAGTGGCATTTTGCCTTCTGCTGATTGCCATTTTTGAACATACTACACGGATTCACAATGAAAATGATACCATAATCAGTATTATTGCATAAAATGTTAATAAATACCAAGCAATGGTGTTGTGCCAATACTATTCCAGAGACATATGTCACTGACAAATTTAGGGTCCGCCAAAATTCTCCAATGAGCAAAAGATGGATCACCTACTATGGGACCACAGTGCTCTTCATGACACTCGCCAGCTGGCAATTAATGTCCTCACTGTGTTGAAGGGCGCACTCTCTTTGGAGAATTATAAGAGCACCAAAAGACGTCTTTGGTGGAGAGATTCTCTAGAGGACTAAGCAAATTAAGCAAGTTCCAACCATTGGACGTCTTTTCAAATACAGTCACCTTATATATAACCCTGGCAGCATCAACGCCTTTTTATTTACGGTTGTCTTTAAAGTGAAAATAGTTTAGCATTAAGACGCATCGCGAAGGTTGTGGGCATTTACTTGATGAAAAGAAGTGCTCAAAAATGCAAATTTCTTTTCCTGCTTCGTAGGCTTCGTATGCAGTAATGGTTAATCACATTCTTTTCATATTTCAATCTGGGTATTGTTCCTTATTGTTTTGTTCAAGTTAAAAACAAACAATTATCTCTCTAAATATGAAAAGTTAATATAGAGGATAAACGTAAAATAGCTTTTCTTTATTATTAACTTGAGCATACTAAAATCTTAATTAAATTTAGAGTGTTACCATATCCTCAAAGCTTTAGTTTTACTTTTGCTGTTGGAATTGTTAAGACCGTTTGCCTATTTGGTTATCAGTAGCTATCCTTGCAAAAGGCAGAAAGAAAGCAAAAGAACAAGAGATAATTTTTGCTTAAATCAATGTATAAAAAATGCACTTACCTTTGTAGTTATGCTTGCGGTGTCCACAGCCTTTGGATAAGCTGCTGCCTTGCCATGAAGAGTGTTTATCTAAAGAAAGGCCAAAGACGCTATGTGTCGAGAAGGAAAGGTTTGTCACTACATCAAGGGTGCTTGACTCTTGTCTTCTGAAAAGTGGATACAGTAGATATGGTTTTCCACTAGTTTCTTTAGATAATGTAGTGTCAGGAGAAGCTCTGCTGGTGAAGGAAGGACTGACTGCTTGCTTGGTCCTGGCAGAATGGAGGGCTGACTCCATTCCTGTGCAGGATGGCAATGCAATAGTAGAGAAGACCACCATGATAAGGTATATCATGGCGATGCCTCATGTCTTCCAATGGATCCTGCGAAGTAAAAAAAAATGATAAAGGAGATATTTTAACAAGGAAATATTTCTGTATCATCAAGCTGTGACATGTGGAACGATATATGTAAAAGATCTGAGAGAGCTTGTAGTGTTATGAAAATCCAGATTAGAATTCATGAAGAGACTGTTGAGCTATCTCTCCTTTATGTAAGTAAAGGTGAATGTTTATGTGGCATTATGAGAAATGGAAGGGAGAAATGTGTGATGATACACAAAAGTTGAGGTAAAAAGAATAAGAATAAGAGTGGTGAAAGGGTAGAAGAGTACTTTGAGGTTGGCTGGTCGTGGTGAAAAGTATAATTCGGAAGCGTCAGAAGGAAGGAAGAAAGGCCTAGACAACGTTGGATAGATGAGTTAAAAAAATCGTTGGAAAGGAAGGGGCTTAATATCCAGGAAGCACAGAAGTGAGTGTAAGATAGAGGTGAGTGGTGAAGTGTTTAGGGTGATTTAATACACTGATGAGCTTGGGGTTTAATTTTAAATGAAATAACTTTGTTTATGGGGAGAGATCTGATGATAATTTTGAGGATTTATTGTGACGTGTCAGGGTCCAGTTCCCATCTTGAAGCTAAAGATGCAATAAAAAATACATTTAGACAACTCATATTTATGTATATTTACACTAAAAAAGCACTCATAATATAAATATGCAGTATGTGTAAATCAATTAAAGACACTCTGAACATGCCAGTCTAATGAGAGGAGGAAGACGAGTGACTGGAAGAAAGAGAAAAAAGGTTCCAGAGAAAGTCATCAAGTCTGGTAGCGGTCATTTGGCTGTTTAATTTTGGTACAAGAATTTTCATAAAAAGATATTCTAAAAAGCAAACTGATGTGAAGTAGTTCCAGTGAAAATTTCAAAGTGTTTAATGATTTACATCAACCTTACATTTTTTAGTGTGTTCCAGAACACTGGAAAGTCATGAGTTGACAACCTGACACACAGCTGTCCTAAGACTCATCTCCCTATGACAATTTATTCACTCTTTGAGGCGTCTCTTTGTGGTGCCTACATATATTCCAAGACTACTCCTTGATCAGGAAAACAAATAAACTATGTTGGAAGTAATAAGAGGACATAGTTATCCTTAATTTTGAATAGAGAGCCAACTGTCAGTGGATTAGTGTCAAATTTCCCCAGTCAATCCATTGGTGGCTGGCTTTCTATTCAAAATTAAGTATAAACTTAGTCCTCTTATGACTTCTAAAATAGTTTATTTGTATTCTTGATCAAGATGTAGTCTTGGAAAATATGTAGGCGCCTCAAAGAGACTCCTCAAAGAGTGAATAAATTTTCATGGGGAGATGAGTTTTAGAGCAGGTGTCAGTTTGTCAACTTATGACTTTCCAGTGTTTGGATGTTTACAGGTTTGTCTTGAGCAGTTAAGGTAGGTTTACACTTATGCACCTGTGTTACGGGCAATTATGGCGTGGGTCCGCAAGAAGCCGCCAGAAACTGTACCAAAAGGTAAGGACGCCACTGGCGGTGCCTGGCGTGGGCCGCCAAAGTCGCACGGAGCTGCCAGGTTTTTAAAACTTTTCAAATTTTTGGGCGCGCCTGGCATCCTGATGAAGTCGCATGAAACAGTAAGCGGTGTGGCGTGGCACCACAACAATCATCATTTCAATAATCTTTATTATATTAATATTGTTATTAGTTCTTAGGACAATACAAAAGTATGGGAGTATAAAACAATGATAAATACATCATGATCTCTATTTATAATTATGTACATTGGTTGGGTTAGGTTTTACTTAGTTCTTTGGATCCTCTAGTCGTCAGTAGCTGGTCGTTCTCGAGGAAACACCATTTGCTCTTGCCATTCCACTGCGCCTTCATCCGATGAGTAGTACTGGGCCAGGTAATCTCTGACGGCCTTCGCTTGACGTGTTTAGTTCGGTCCCCTTCTTGAGATGAGTCGTCCCATGAGGTTCAGTGACTCCGGCTTCCAAGTACCTGGTACGACGTTATAGTGTTGGTCCTCCTGGTCGACGTCGGTGCCAGCACATGGGTAGCATTGCAGTGCCAGGTTGTGCATGACACATGCATACAAGGTTATTGTCTTGCAAACCTTTACATCCTGTTGCATCGTCGTCCCGAAGACTTGCCATTTCATCTGCATCAGGCCGAATGCGTTTTCCACCACACAACGAAAGCGAGATAATCTGTAGCTGTATAGTCATTCGGTGGGATCTTGTGATTGGTGGGAGTAGGGCTTTATCATCCACGACTTGAGAGGGAAGGCATCATTGGCGACTATGTGGAAGGGGATGGGTTCATCATTGTTGGGCAGATTTCTGTCTTGTGGGACTCCTGCTCGATTGTATGTGATGGTTGCACTTCTGCCAGGTTCCTCCATCCCCAGCATTTCCTTCTGCACCGACGTCGATGAACAGGAACCTGTATTTTGCATCGGAGAGGGTCATGAGGACGATGCTGTGGAACTTCTTGTAATTGAAGTACAGTGATCCTCCACCTTTGGGTTTCTTGATCGCAACGTGCTTCCCATCCAGGGCTCCCACACAACTGAAGTAGTTCCACTTTGAGGCGAATTGTTTTGCTACGTCGTTCCATTCTTCTGCTGTCTTGGGGCACTTCATCATTTCTGGTTTGTATGTGTCGATAATGGCTTGGCAGACTAATGGGATAAACCGGCATATGGAACTCTTGGAGACTCTGAAGCTGTATTGGAGACTTGTATAGTCGTTCCCACTTGCCAGGTGGCAGAGAGTGACCGCCAACTTGAGTCCCACCTCTTGTGCAATCCGCATTTTCGTTTCCTTCTTCAAAATGGGCATCAGCCTTTCGACCATCTCCTCGAACAATTCAGGGTAGATGCGTAGGAAGTTCTTGTGTCCTTTGCAATCTTCCTTGTTCAGTTCTTGTAGCAGCTGGTCATAGTCTCCATGTAGTTGTCACCGTGTCAGCCACTCCCGAGCCCAAATCCGCCCTGCCCTGCCGTCCTTTCTGCGTATTTGTGCAGGTTGGTGTGGCACTGTAGTACTTCTTCTCAACCCATCAATGACCTGGACTGCACAGAGACACAGGACAGCAGCCAGCTACTAAAAATCTCTGGGTTCCTGGGGTGAGAGGGTGTGAGGTCCATAATACATGTTGGCTGGGCGTGGAATGAAGGATGTGCTTGGCAGGCCTCTATATATACCCCTGGTTCATATCCGACACGGTGTGGCACGGTGTATGTGCAACAATCGTGCACTGTTTCACGTTGTGTCTCATGCACATGTGTGTGCACTCCGCAACAACACCGCAAGCCACCCGCAACACACCGCTACATGGAGTAACAAAGCCGCAAGAAGGCGTGCCATGGCATATCAACCCGCACCATAAAATTGCACAACGCCGTAACACTGCGCTAGACACAGCAACGTCACAGCAACATGCCGTAACATGCCCATAACACACCGCAAGGGTCCGCGGCACGCTGCCAATAATGGTAGTTTTTACTCACACCGCGTCAATTTTCTGGCGGCTTCTTGCGGATCCACGCCGTAGCTGCCCATAACACAAAAGTGCATAGGTGTAAACCTACCTTTAGCAAAATAAGGCCTGGATCGTCAAGGGTCTTTTCATTCCTCGAGGTGTTTGTTAAGTAATCAGTTTCTTGGGTTACTAGGACATGTTTTGGTGATTGATATTTATATTCTTCCCTTGGCTCAATTTAAACCACTGGGCCAGAAATGAAAAGTAGTGGGAGAGAAAGTGTTATAGCAGCAAATTCCAGTAAGTAAGAGAACCTGTGAAGGAAGGGATAAGAATTCAGTTAGAGAAAAAGGTGCTAGATAAAGGAACCTCTGCAGAATTCTGACTAAGAGGAAAAGTCTCTGGACAGTGTAACAGGTAAATCTCAATCAATCAATATATTAGGATAGGAAAGGTTGAATTATTTGGGAAAAAAGTTGGGGCTGGGGAGAGATGGACAGGTTAAGATGTAAAAGTGAGAAAATGAACGAAGAAAGGAGGGAAAATAGAGAGGGGCAGACCCTCTTGCTTCGTCTTTCAAAGAAGAGGATGAACGGTATGAGTTGCAAAGGAGGTGAAGTCATGACAGGGTAAAGTGGTGATAATGTGATGATGGAGTTTTTTTTGAGGATGAAGAAGTGAAGTGGTGGTTATGATTGCCCATTACTATCGTAATTATCTTAACTATAAATTTTCATATATATATATATATATATATATATATATATATATATATATATATATATATATATATATATATATATATATATATATATATATATATATATATATATATATATATATATATATATATATATATATATATATATATAGATATATATATATATATATATATATGAATGTTTGAACTATTTTCAATTAAATCTAAATCCTAAAGATTAGGTCTGGTTGGACTCCTTATATCTTGGGAGCCATTCCAGTTGGTTCGTTCCCTGCTCCTGTCCACTGTATTGTTGTCAGTTATTGACTTTCTGTCCCACGTTCTATTTGCCATTCTGTGAATTCTACAGTTTATGCTTACAACTTGCGCCCTTTCGTGTAGTTCCTGCATCATATTGTAGTAAGGTTGGGCCTTCCTTGAATGCTCTTTAAATATTTTTGTTTTGTAGGACTTGTATTTTTAGCACTGTGGTTCTGTATGTTGTGACTAAGATTGCTGTAAGGTACTCAAGCTGTGGTCTCACTAAGGTTTTATATAACATGAGGTAAGCTTTGGTGGAGTGAGCCTTAAACCTTTTGATTCTTTCTGAAGTGGACTCAGCTTTCCTAAAACAGTTCAGCATGTGCTGTTTTAGGCCTGTTCTAGTGAACATAACTCCCAGTACCTTTAAGTTATTCTGAAAGGTATTACTCTGTCATTCCCAATTACCTCTCATGGATTTATTGTTGATACAGACATGAGTTGGAACTTCTGGCAGGTAGATATTTTCCACCTTTTCTACTCTTTCATTTTCTTTATTTCCCTGGTTGTTCTTCATGCCAGCATATTTTTACTTCTTTTGTTGGGATACATAATTATTTGAGTGTGGTCATCAGCGAAGATAATCTAGTAACAACTAGTTGACGGGCAGGAGTATTCCTGGTATAAAAATTGAATAGGATGGGGGCCAACACACTACCTTGTGGTACTCTGGCCCTGTTAAGTTCCCCAATCTGATTTGAGCTTTCCTGTTATCCAGGAAGCTGCAAAGGATCCTCTTCATGAGGTTGGGTATTGTGTTTCCATTTTATATTTTAACCCATTGTGCCAGACCTTGTCAAAGGGCTTAGCAATGCCTCTAGAAATCACGTTGCATTCATGTCCCTCGGCTTGTGACATGGCTATGGTCTCATAGAGTTCTGATGTGTCAAGCTGGGTTCCTTTTCCTTTTGTGAATCTTTATTGATTCAAGTTGATTAGGCCATTGCCATGGAGGAATCTAACCAGCCTGTTTTTAATAATTGTCTCAATAATTTTTCCAGGGAGTTCCAAAAGGGTTATAGGTCTATAATTCTTCCCTTTCCTGGAATCCTTCCCAGGTTTACTCAGGAATTTTATCACACCTGTTTTGTACAGGTCAGGAAAATATCCCATGCTTAGTGTCTCATTCATCATTTCATTTAGTATTTCAAGCATGACATCTGGGAGGTGTTGCATTATTTCTTTATTAATATTTGACTTTCCTGGAGCTTTTCTTTTCTTCCCCCTTTGAATGATGTTCTTGATTTTGTTTAGTTCCACAGGTTTTGTTATAGGATCATTGGGGGTCTAACCTGCTAATGTCTACTCTGGGATAAGGTATTTAGTCTTCTGTTCTCTGATGCAGTGACTCTTCTACTGCCATCTTCTGACCCTTGTCATAGCTCCTATTCTCCTCTGTTATTCTAAAAGTAATACTCTCGAATTCCCTGAATGCTACTTCTTTTTCTTCATCTCCATATAGTTTCATGTTGTTTTTCAAAATATATGGAGCATATTCTCCTCCTTTACCTAACAGTCGGTTGATGCTGTCCCAGAATTTTGCTGGCTGACCATAAAGTTTGTTAGCTGATTTGACACTCTTCCCAGTGCCTGTCATATAAGATTTTTGATTCATCTATTATTTGGTCCTGTAGTTGCCTTGCAATTAGAAAGGACTCATGAGTCCACCCTGAATGTCTGGACATTGCTTCCAGATTTTTTAATTGCCATTGCGGAAGTTTAAGGCGGTCACTGTCTACAGGTGCTCTGAGAATCCTGAAGCTTCTTGCTGGGATGTGGGTATTTCCCGCTCTGATAATTGCCTTAAACCAGTTTTCCAACCTGTTGTCAATGCGAGCTGTCTTTAATCCCTTGGTGTGCATTTAAGATGGGGGCTTCCCTCTTCAGTTAGGCCTTAGAGAGAGCCTTAAAACTCGGCAATATTGGTAGATGGTCCGATGATGTCAGAGCACCTGGTTGGAGAGAGTTGTTTAGATGGGCCTGTCTATTTGCAAGCATGTTGGCCTAGATAGGTAGTGAACCCTGGTCCTAGATGAGTGGCTATCCCTCTTTTTATGAATCCTGCACTTGGATACCATTTGTATTATTGTTGTTATGTCTCATATGTCTGTGGGATGCTTTTATGTCTCCAAATGAGTGAGCAAGCATTCTTTTTTGAAGGATCCTGTATATGTCCTCCCTTGGAAAGACCACTCTTCTTTGGGAAAGGTATGTTGTCCCTAAAAGAACTGGCCCTCTTCTCGATCTTACTTCTACCGCAAGAACATCTTGCTAATCATCCTGCAGTCTGTGGTCCAGGTTCTTCTTGATTGCCACTGCAATTCCTGCATGCATTTCGTTCTGTATATTCCTCATGTAGATTGTATATCCATAAATTTTCATGGTTTCTTCTTCGTTAATTCCTGTAGCATTGAGCAGGAGAATGTTAGGATCAATGCGATTATAGTATTTGCTTGGTTCTCTGCTTCTGGCAACGGTCCATTTATCGCGTTTTACTGCAGGACCACTAGTTTCTCCACACTATATTCAGGTGTTGTTGGTTTTAGGACTACTTACAGTGATTGGGTCCTTAATTTGAAGTGACCTGACTTGATTGGCTGGAATTTTCTTTGGCTTACTCTAGTGATCACAAATTTGGTTAGGTCTATTTTTCATCCTATTATAGCATTGTCTATTTCATTTTCTGTGTCTTTTGTGTATGTGTATTTTATTTCTCCTTATCCAAAGATCATATCAATAATCTTTTTAGTGGACAGATTGATTGGTATTTCTGTTTCTATATTGGAATACAGAATCATGGTAAATTCATTTGTTCTTTTGATGGCTTTGCTTCAGTTATTTCTAGATGCTTCTTTTATTTGTTCTGGTTCATAATTTTCTTCCGTGGCTACCTGGATTTCTGTTGGTCTTCTCCCTGGTGTTATTGATCGAATCTCTCTCAGCCTCTTCTTGCTTTCATGGGCTACTTCTTGCCTTGGCATTTTTTCCTGTTCAGTCTTCTTCATCTGTTTGATCTTGAGTTAGTTGTTTGGCCTGGTCCTGTAGTTCTTGGCTCCAGAGCTCTTCATTCTCTTGTTTCTTAGTCTCTTGTTAACTGAACCTGCTCCAACTTCCTTGTTACTTCCTTTGCAAATGTGCCTCCTTGGGAATCTTAATCATTGGCAGTTCAGTACCTTCATAAATTTTATCTAAATTTTTCTGGAGTGTTCCAGGAACAGCTGGCTCATTCATGTTTGCCATGATGAGTGCAGTGTTTATCATTATATTCTGCTTGCTGGGTGGCATGCTCCAATGGCTGGTTGGATTCATTTGCACTGGCGGCCCTTGGCTATTAGGGCTTTGTCTGCTGGGTCTATTCTGGTGGGCTGCTACAGCTGAATAAGTTGAAGCCACCATATTCCTCTTTCTCCTTGGTCTCTCTTCTTTTACCAGTTTCCTGTAAATTTTCTTCCTTTCTGGGCAACATGCTGCCAATGACGGGTGAAAACCCATGCATCCCATGCATTTCAGTATGGCATTTTTGCAGTCAGAGTGTCTGTGTTCCCTGCCACTGCAATTGGAGCAGATTGTATATGATTTGTCTTGGGGGCAGTTCTTCTCTTCATGGTGGTATGCATAACACCTCATACACTGCTTTATGTGGACATGGATGTCAGTGTCTAAACGCCATTTAGAGAAGGATTGGAAAAACAGTGTGATCCTTTTGTCAATTGCTGTTTTCACCATTTCCTGAGACTCCATTTTTATCTTCAAAGTTTTCCCACTTTCAATAATCACTATTTCTTTTACCTTGCAATATGGGTTACATCTAACCATTTCCTCTTTATGTTCATAGACATAATATTCTACTCTAGACACTACCAGTGTCTTTAGTACCTTGGATTCAAATTTTTCATCATCAAACAGTTTTCTAGTCTCATTATTAACTAGGGTTTCAGCAGTTAAATCTATGGTGGGGCTAATTCCTAAAATACTCGTACAAGGTGACTGGTGAGCTTAAGTTGGTCCAGTGTACTTAGTGGCTGCTGAGCTGCTGACTGGCTGAGAATAAAGTATTGAGCTCAGATTGGATAGCTTGATTGTTTTGTGAATAAGTTTCACATCATAGATGTTTACATTGTTTTAGCTTCACTGGTGTGATGACTTAGCTGCTGGTATTTCCCTGTGAGCATTTTAGATGGTCACGAGGTGGCTACTGATTTTTTGGTGCTCCCGCCTGGGAATGCCTGTCCTGTCCTTTTGCTTGGTACAGTAATCATTATCGGGTGCGGGTCTTGTTAGATACTCGAAATGTTTCCTTTGATGTGTTTAAGGAAGGGTTCTCCTGTTGGATTAAGGGTGATTATTTAAGTATTCTTTACCATGGTATCTCTTACACTGTTAATGTGGTGCTCTTCTCTCATATTTGTTCTTTATATTCCCTTCTTGTGCATGACAGAAATCATTTTTCGTAGTTTCACCGTAGTTTTATCCATATATGACTTGGGACATTCATGAATCTGAAAATGTATAATAATTGATCTACTTTAAGGGATCCCTCAATGGTGTTACTTGACTATTCTTCACAATAAGGTTTTTTATACAGTTATTTTGATAATATATAGTGAGGTCCAACTATGAAGTAATATTGGTGGTGTAGATGTTTTCAGTGATGATTTTCGTATGGTGCATTATTCCTCTAAGTATTTTCATTGCATCGCTGCCTTGTAATATAGCTCGATGGTATTTTCAAGGATAGGATACTGCTGCTCACCACTGTAATACCAACAGTTTAAAACACTTCAAATTTCTTTGTTGACCTACTTGCTTATTAATATACTTTAAGGACATACTTTGCAATTCTTGATGATTAAACGTTTTGCTAAGAGGAGTAGTGGGATAAAGCTCTTCTTAAGAAAGCTTTATTGGTAACCTCTTATGTCTGCAATGGAACTCACTATCCCCATTGAGGCAAAGGGCAAGGTTGTTTTTTGTGTGTATGTACAGCTGTTTTTAAGTCACCATCAGTCTGAGAGACCATGATGTTGAGAAAGGAGAGGTGGCTGTTGCTGCAGATTTCAACCATCTTCTTCGGGCAGCCTAATTCTTGAAATGTTCAGCGGTGCTGGTTGACTTTATTGATATCAGTAGTTTGTATGACAGTATCATCAATGTATAATGCACAGATACACTGAATACAGATATGGGAAAAGACACTCCTCTGCCATGCCCATGCAGAAATAAAAAAAAATAACACCTAATGGCAGTCTCATTTTGATGCTGTCTCTTAGGACATTTATGTGGCTCTTAAGTCCATTTTTTGTATAGGAGGGCATGAAGAGGAGCTTCCAGGATGCTCAACTTGGGTCAAGATGTCTCTGTAGCTATGACTGAAGATTAGGTCATTAGCATTATCCACAGGAACAAGGGAAACCAAAATATTTGAGAAAAAATACCACCAGCTGAGTCATCATACCAGGTAAGCATTCACTCAATGAGGCAACAACATTGTAACCACCAGTACTAAAAAATAAAACTGACTAACAAAATCTGGCCAGCCAATGAGAGTGTGATCTTTTATTCTTAGCCAATCAGAGTGTGTACTTTTATTCTCATCCAATCAGAGTGTGAGCTTTTATTCTCAGCCATCCAGTGGTTTGTAAGTATCCTGCCTCTTGCCACTCTTTGTGAGCATATCTGATGGTATACAGCCATCCTGTGTATAAGTAAAATTCATCCATTCATTCCATCATTCATCACATCTCAAGGGAACTTTGAATCCCAAACTTTTTCTTCAACTCTAAATTTATCCTTTCCTTCCCCCGCTCTCCTACTTACTGGGACTTGCTTCTATAATACTTTATCTCTCACTAAAACTTTTCCTTTCTGGCATAGTTGTTAAATTGGAGCCGAATGGGATGTTCCAGAGAAAAAAATCCTTCATCCGTCACCAGTTATAAGCTGCTAAGAAACAAGAGCTCGTGCCAGTCCAAACTGGCTTAATCTATCATCACATCATCAACCACTCTTTTGACATGAGGCTCGGTAGACCCTGACCAAAACGTCGCCTATTATAAGCTCAAGAAACTACTTACCCAAGGAACAAAAAAACAGAATAAACTACTTCCAGACGACCTACAGAGGGATTACATTCCTATAGTCAAAACAGTTCACATCAGCAACTACTCTTTGCTCTCCTTTAGTTAAAAATGCAACAGTAATAGAAACTGGGCGATAATCAGCACAGGAAGAACCCTCTCTGCTAATTCATCAATGGAATACCGTTACCCATTCTAAAACAACTGTAGAAAGAACTCTTTACTAACTCAAAAAATAACAGACAACTTTAGGGTTAAGTTTTAAAATAAGGAGTGATCCGACCTCCCAATTACTCACACATAAGTTGTAAGTGTTATATTCTTAACCTTTAACGTAAATTAAAACGTGCTAAAACCTACGGTCTCATAGTGCCTTGTTTAACCAACAAAAATTAAAATAAATACACTGTTTCATCAGAAATAATTTTTCTCTACTGTTTAACATGCACATTAGTTATTGTTTACCTTTTCATTCTTATAAATAAATCATAAATATCCTATCCTGAAATCCCTGTATCTTTAACTCAATGCGCAACACCTTTTTCAGACCTTTTTAGTCTCTACCATAGTCCTTTCCTACCTCCCAAACAAGAAGAAGAAGAAGAACAACAACAAAGTAGTTTCGAGTAAACGAAAAAAAAAGAAATGTAACTTTGGCTTAAACCTACAAAAGGATTGCGATTTAGCAACAGATCCCTAATTTTATGGGATTGAAAAGCTTAACTAGTCAGTTAAACTTCAGGAAATCATTATTGAGGTTTATTGAGTTTCTCTTTGTAATTCTCAGTATGAAACACTTCCGGTTGCCTTGGACAATGTTTGGTGCAGAACGGGACCTTTTTCAAAGGGATCGAGAACAATCTTGTTGCGACGTGACAATCTCATTTGACTTAAAGAACTAATTTTTTTCAAAATGTCTCTAAATAAAGGAGAAATGGCGGGTTATGGAAGCTGTTGCTGGATGGCTGACTTGTTCTTTTCTTTCCTCTGAAGCTTTTCTTTTCAGGGATAAGCTCCTATGGTAAAGTCTCAATTTAGATTAAATATTTTTTCTGAAATAAGAATGATTTTTTTTGGGCGAGTTAAACTTATCACCATAACAAAGAAATTCGCCAAATACGTAGAAGAGCATACAAAGATTACTAAGTGAAAGCTTTAAAAAAAACAGGCTTGTCATTTGACTAAGCTCATCTATTGTCACGCACGTTTAACACTGAAATGTCACTTTTTTTCGCGCCCGGAATATGAAAGGTCTTTAATCACGATTATACTGACATTTCTTCTATCTCTCGCGGCATTGCTCACAGCTCTGTTATCTACGCCACTATTCTATTCGTATAGTCTATTCATGAATTCTCCCGTCTAGCTAGACTCTCCCGGTGACGCCGCCGTTCGTAAGTTCAACCTAAACACTTTTCCTGTGGTCGCAATTCGGAGTCCTCTTCTCCACCCATCACCAGCTTTACTTGGTTTTGAGGCCAGACATAAATGAGTAAGTTTTGATTTTTCAAGTGAGTTAAAACTAAGACATTTTCAACGTGTAAAGTTACTAAGCCTTATTCTAATGCTGAACGTTCTCACTCGGGAAGGCTTAGTTTGGCGACTTTCCTTTCAAGTTATGGAAGCGTCGAAATTCTCACGCTGCTTCCGTTTTCCCTGAATATTTCACCTGTCTTACCAGAGGAAGCTCTGTCGTCTACTTCTTCTCCCTTTGTCTCTCTTCGCTTCAGTCAGGGTTCAGGGCATCAGAAACACGAGCCTCAGTTTCAAAAGGAAACAGCAGCAGGCACCTAGCTAGGCGTCTCATTAGCAGCATTTCATCAGATGATTTGCGCTCGTTTGTGGCGGGAGGAAACCTTCACAGAAACTTGTCTTGCTGAATTACAAAACTAATTTATGTCCTCGTTCTATATCATGCATCAACATCGATTTCTTTTTTGCCCTTTCCCTTTTCATCGTGAAAGAATTTCGCTTAACTATCGTCAGATATAATTTGCTTTTCTTCTTTTTACTTCTCCGTTTTTCTCCAAATCTGAGATTTTATCTGCTTCTACTATTCCTGACTGTTGACGGCCTTTTGTGCTCTGCGTCAGTACTAACGTTCATATTTCTTCGTTTTCTGATCCTATGCTATCTGAGCTTCTTGGCGAATCATCGTTAAGCCTTTTGTTTATTTTCAAAGCCTTTTGCTTTTCGAATTTTCAGTCTATTTTTTGTCTTACACTTCTGTTTTATGTCAACCGCCCCCCCCCCCCCCCTTTTTTTTTTTTATTGCAACGGCAGTCATGATTTCCCTAGATCTTCCACGAGAGATTGGTGTCACTCTTCCCTTGTGGAGTATTTGTTTCAGGGCGACGAGGGAGCTTCATCTCTCGACTTCTTACAGGTTTGAGCGAAAGACACTTCGCCCAGCCAGTAGCAGCTGTTGCCTATCTTCTAAACAAATCACTCATCAAACAAGGTACTAGAGCGTGTATCAATTTCCGTTGAATTTCCAAATGATGAATTAAGAATTGAACATAACCTTAAATAGTCGAATTAGAAAAACAGAGTTGCTGCTTTCCCGAGCAGTGGAATGAGTTCAGGGAAAAAGATGATGCAGAATGTAAAGTAAAAACAGGTCAATTTCAGCAAAATAACAAAGAATATCCTACAACTGTGAATGTGAGGTAGCTCGACTCCACAAGATAGCTCTATCAACTCTTTCATTATTAAGTCGAAGGCTCGATTCTTTATTGAATTCCTTTACTCTCTCACTCACTGACTTGTCTTCTCGAGCCTCCTTGTAACTCACTGCCCTGACCTAGGGTTGCCATCCGCATACCCAAACTGTATTTGCGCCGTCCAAACAACGGCACCGCACAACAAACTCGGCATTCATGCAGCAGCAGCAGCAGCTGCCGCCTTCACTTTCGCAGACTCCCAAGGAAACAAACTCGAGCGCAGTCAACAGACAGACAGCATTCAGATCGCATGCGAAACCGCTTCGTGGTCATTCCGTTTCTCTTTTCTTTTTCATCGATTGCACGCCCACTAATATTCCGGCATGGGAGGTTAACGAAAACCCCCTCGTCATCATTTACAGCTTTATTCGCCGGATATGACCTGGAAGATTGTGAGCAACGCATTCCCGAGGGAGATCAAAAATACCGCCACCCTCATTGTTTCATGTACTAGTGTAGATCAAGATAGAGCGCTATGTCATTTCTCGGATTCCGAGATATAATTATATGAGTGGAAAACATCGGATCTCTGTAGGTAGTGCTTCTCTTCTGATAACAAAAGTCTCCAACGGGCATCCAAATAACTGAAGAAGCTTCCTCAAGTATATTCAGCGTACAATAATTTTTGTAAATAAATAATTATTCATATTAGTCATCCTAGTCTTTAATCTAATTAATGCTCTTCATGAAATTTTATCCTTCGTAAAATTAGGTCACTAAACCTTTCATCGATCAATATTCCAATATGAAAGTTGACTATCAAGCTCATTTTCGTATCTACACGAAAGTTATCCATTGCTCTTAAACCTCATCAGATAGAGTACTACGTCGTTTGTCCCGGGTTACGAAAAGGCGGCGTCGCCTACAAGGTTCACAGACACTTGACTTGGAAACTCAGAAGCAAAAGTATAACGAGGAAGCCTACAAGATAACCAACGTCCCCTCCTAGACATAATTATGACCTAGAAGATTTGATTCTTTATATGACTAATACCCGAAAAAAGGTTGACGTGTTTTTGAAAAATAAAGGATCTTTTCTCTGTTTTATCTAATTCTCACCCTCACACCCAACTTCAAATCTCGCTCAGACTCAGTCGGGCGATGAGCTCGACGCCCAACTTCCTGAGTTGGAGGAGAAGAAGAGGAACAAATTGCAAGATCCAGTTTCCGACCGTCGAGGCATTCGACAATCATGGAAGCGATTCGAGGTGGAGGCAAGGTCTGAGCGGCCGGGTCAGCGTTATTTTCATGATGAAGGCATATGTACACAGCGGCTGATTGGAGAACCAATTATTATTTAAACGATAAGAATAATCTCTTGCCATTGAACTACCTATACGTACTGACGCATATACTAATAGATAAATCACTTATTTATAAAATGACGTGATGAGCGTTCTATCTGAGAGGAGGAGCGTTCTTAAGAAGGCCGCTTTTGTACCAAGTTTCGTTGGACGAACTGATACATTATATGACGCAGGATGACCGTCATTTCCGTCAGTCCAGTGTAAGGTGAAGCCCACATTCTTTTGGAAGACGTCGGTGAGCTGAGGAATTCATATTTTTAGGAACACCATCGTTCTTATGATGACTGATATTACTATATCTACTGACGTTGTATTTGCTATCAACTGTTAATGTCACAGTTATTTGTTCGTCTAGGACCTGTGCCCTACGACGTGGAACATCTGTGTAGCAAGATAGTCTTGAATTATGAGGGGCATTCTGGAACACGCTCTCATGTTTCGCATTCGGGACATGATGACCCATAGAACATCGCAACTAAATTGAGAGAGAGAGAGAGAGAAGAGAGAGAGAGAGAGAGAGAGAGAGAGAGAGAGAGAGAATAGCTGTTTCCAATAGGAATATTTAAGTTTCAGTTACAACATGAAAATTACAGTCGACTGCTGTCCGAAGGATCTGTACGGAGACACGAAAGGATTCCTGAACGTATGACGACAAAGTGTCGTGATGGTCAACAGTGTTGATGAGTGGGAATTGGTCTTCATGAAAAGTAACAATCTTTATTTCTTATGACTCATGGAGGGGGATGCTTCGATGCTCAAGTCAGCGTTACGGAAAAGAAACTCTGCCATCGTCAGTTGAACGGCCTTCTCACTTTCAGAGCGAATCAAAAATCGTCCAGTGTCTGGCTGCTTCTCACATCTCTCGCTAGAAAGGGGGAGGCACCATCACGATGTGGTGCATACAAGTTTCATTCGTACCGCCTGGACAAGAGTAAATCGTTATATATAATGCACGAAAATGCACGAAAAGCGCTAGTGAAATCTTCTGCCT
>NC_061110.1:53258079-53280579 GCF_015104395.2 Macrobrachium nipponense | reverse complement strand
TTCGTATAAAAATAGTATCGTAAATAAATATACAATGCAGACTATGTAAACTAAATATCAACAATCAACAAGAATACGTATTAATTTACAATATTTACAACAAAACCCTAGTAATTCCTATCAAATTTTTTGTATAATATTGTATTATATTCTTTCAACAATCTATAGAGTTGGATCGAGGATAGCGCACATTCGAGCGTTGTTTCGACAGCCAGTTCACTCCCCCCCCAACTCCCTTCCCCCCCAGCGGCGACAGGAGCTGCTACTCACTCACTGCACCAGTGAGTGACATTCTTCGGCTTAGAAGATTCGCATCCAGGTCACGTTCTTTAAGCCACACAATCATTTCTCTCGACGATAGTGTATTGTTTGGGACTGTTTACAATATCTGAAGCTGCCTGCCTATTCAATCTGGCTTCATTCCGGGCATGATCTTAGAATATATAGGTCATTATATTTGAAAATTTATAACATTTCAATGTTCTAACCTGTTATGTTTCTCAGAAAGAACTGTTATGGTTTTGTAAATGATAACATAATTTGCATAATTTATACCTCAAAATAGAGGGGCGTCTATTGCGCAAAATCTCGTTTACGAAACTTTTGGAAATTCCCCCAAATTCTGCTGGCACGGCACTCAGTCTGGAAATCTCTGATAATGAGACGCCCGAACAGACAAAGAAAGTCTCGTATACCTTCCATGTATCAGTAATTATATAGGTCATGACTTTGCCTACCTTTCACATTTATGTCCTAATAATCTTATAAGAACAAGAACTTCTCAACAAGTTGTAAAGTGCTGCTTTATGGTTCTGTGGCTAGTTCAGTACAACAAAACGTTGTCTGCAGGCAATTTAAACTGAACTTCACTTTTCTGAAAACAAAGGAGAGTTTTATATAGTTCTTCAAAATAAACACCTTGTAGCTGCATCAGACTAATGATTTGAGGTCTCACTGTGTTGGTTATCATCCTCGGGAACTTCTGGAATGGTCTGGTCTGAATGTTCACCTTGAAAGCTGTTTCCGTTTTCTTTTTCAGAAGTGGCATCGCCATTATGGTCACTTCCATCTTCGAAATGCTGGTTGCTTTCAATTTCAGACACTTCGCTTGAACTGTCATTTTCATAATGGCCCCGGAAGTCATCATCTCCGTCGTCATCTTCATCAAGTCTCATTATGGACTGATGCTCTGTTGAAGGAACTTGACTCACAGTATGATTTATATGATGAACATCTCTTCTTCGAGGAAAATTCTCTTCGCTAATATGCTGTAGTGCATCATGATTTGGGGTGTGGTCATGAATAGTTTCTATAGAATGTTCATATTCGTTACTGCTATAACTAGGACTGAAATCAGAATGTTCAATGTTTAGAACTGCATTCGGATCAAGGAAAGTTTGTGTCTGGGAGGCATTGCTATCGTCGTTTGGGAATGACGGTTGAAACTGATCACTTTGGATAAAAGGGTGAAAAGGCTTGACATCCAACTCCACTATGAATGGGTTACTTTCAGTTCGGACATTCGAAGGCCCACTATCAGTATTATAGACTGGACTACTACCACTTGACTGAGGGAAATGGTTAAGGTCGCCATCGGCCTGTGTATGATCAGAACTTGCAAAGATATCAGATGGGTTTCCTTCATGTTGTAACACAAACTGATCATTTCCATTTATATCTTCGTACTGATCTGAAACTGTAGGTTGGTTTTGGACTCCGTTTTCTTGAATTTGATGGAAGTCGCTGCCTTCATTGACAGGGAGGGGATCGCCATTGCCTGCTGGCTGATACTGATTTTCCCCAAGAGCAGACTGTGCGTCAACGCCATTGCCAGGTTGATGACTGGAGTGAAGAGAAGGCTTGATGCTTTTATCATTCGTTATTTCTTCCGACTGCAAAAACTGATTACTTTCTTGATTTTGGTGCTGATCTTCATTTGCCGGCTGGAAAGGATTCCCATTACTCGATGGAGAGAACTGTTCATTTCCTACTAATGTCTGAAAATTATTTTCAGTATTCAAAGACTGATAGTGATTACTTTCAAAAGATTGATCTACAATACTCTGTGTGTGAAATTGACCATCAATATCAACTGGATGAAAGTGACTGTCATCAGTAATGAATCCCTGTTGCTTGCCAGAGGAAAGATGCTGGAACTGATTATCAACAGGAGTCTGGTAGTGATCATTGCTAACATGGAAAGGTTGCACAGAATCTTCATCAGCGAGAGAATTGCTGTGGTCACTTCCACCATCTTGGTGATGCTCATTGGGAACGTCTTCGCTGGGGGTATACTGGTCCTGATTTCCTATGTTTTCGTTTAGAGCATCCTCTGTCTGTAACACCTCTGCTTGATATTGGTTGTTGATATTGCTGTTAGGACTTGTATTCAGCCAATTATTGTTATTCCTGTTGTTGAAGATTTGTTCAAGAACAAGAGCGTTTCCGCTGACAAATCCTCCAACAGACGCATCCCCAGGCTGGTATTCTACTTCACTTTGGTAGCCATTCACATGATCCGCTCGATACTGGACTGTCTGAAATGAAAATTTAATATTAATTCAATTCTTTTGTATTTAGTTCAGGCGGATGAAAATTCCCAGACGAAAATTTCAGTAGTAATATGAAGCTCATATCTGAAAAACACTCTCTTGAAAATTATTTTCAACTAAGCTGTATTAAACACTAGAAGTAACTATTGAAAACAGTTCATTAAATAACTCTTATTCATCTTATAAAATAATGTAAAGCAAAGTCATTTTATATATTATAATTATATGGAAACGAGTAATGTTGAAACGAGCATGAATTAAAGTAAAAGTTCTTGGGGGTTATGCTTCCTGTAAAATGCAAACACTCTAGAACAAATAATCTAAGAATGATGTTACCTTCAGATGCTTTTGTTTGTTGCCACTTTACCACTGCTGGATAAGCTGTCAGTCTTGCAGGATGTGTCTGTAGTCACTAATTCTATTTTTCTCTAAGTCTTTGTGGATAGTTATCTTCAGACCCTCAAACTCGTCAGTCTCGAGCATAGAAAAACTACAAATGTCTTCACAGATCACACAGTAAACATGGGTGATGTTATCTGTTGAATACTATATACACATTTAAGGGGAAAATGTAGCGTTCACGTGGGAACTTTGAAATCAACACTTTCGGGGTAGCTAGCATTCACGCTCTGCCTCTCCCTGACCACGGAAATATATTTTGCAGGAGATGCTCTCCAGAGAATTTAGTTAACAGTAATTAGCTTCCTACTTTATCATCCAGAGTTCAGTTAAGCTAGACCGGATATTTCCCAAACCCTGATGAAATGTAAAATGTGCATTACCTTCTTTAATACACTCGTGAAAATAACAAGGATTTGAGACTGAAGCATACGACGTAATGACTTTTGATTTTTTTTTCTTGTAGGAAGATTTTAATGCCAGTCCTGTACTACAGAACTTGTTAGGGAGCTAGTGCCCCTAATCATTGATGGTACTCCAACGGATTTTACCATTTTACTCTTGTCATTATGAAACTCTGCTCATACAGTCCAATTTTGGACCGAACATTGTCATACAGATCGTGAACAAGCTTTTGGCGGTCTCTTTAATCCAGAAAGGAGCGTTAAAGCAGTATTTTTGTGTCAAGTTCATCTGACGCAAAAACGGCCTTATTAAGCTTCAAGCAGGCATTACTGCTTTTAATCCCCTTCCATAATATTGGAACTGTGGACACTTCCGATTGCTTTCTCGAAAGCCTTCAAAGGGATTTTTTAATTTCATACACTCCAACACAATGTCATAAAACAAAATTTAATGCTCGATATGTTAAGCTCGTACCTTTTGTAAAGGCAGATCACTCATCTCTAATTTTTTTAACTTCTTTCTGCAGTCATTTGAGAATAACCTTATGAACATTTTTATTGCAATGCCTCACAGTACTACATTCAGTTAGGTCACATTTCTTTGGTAACTTAGATGTGACTTGCAATTCCTATCATGAGGCTGTATTTCCTCATTCTTCTGTTACTGACCCATTTCTCCCTCTCACAGACATTTTCCTCTTTTTCTTTTCACCCATGGATGTTTCATTTACAAATCTGTTTGCAACCTTAACAACAACCACCGCTACTCCCTTGAATACATGAGTATCGAACAAACAAATGACTCACGCCTGAGGCTACGGATTGAATTTCAGTTAGTCCTAACAGTGTGCAAATACCTAAAGGACTGAGCAGTTTGGAAAAGAACGATGCCTTTCCTAGTGTAGACGTAAGCATAGTCAAGAGAATTTTCTACAGAAACATGGAACAACCTGACTCCAACTTTCCCAAGGAGATCGAAGGTAGCTACTATCAAAGTATTGACAAATGATGAGGAATACTTCACATAACGAAATCTGACAAATCGGTGCACTATCAATTTCAGTGATGAAAATACGTGCAAAGAAAATAACTAAATGTAAATCACCTAAAAATCCTATAAAAGTGTGAATTACCATGATACAAAATAACAACTCGAAAATTGGGCAAAAAACATGTCACATTTTAAACTGGAATTTCAATGTACAGAACTGCATATGTGAAAACATCCGTACGAAAGAAAATCAATAAAATGATTTTAACAGTTGCATTAGCAAGGAATTTTTATGTTCAATCTGTGAACTGTCATTTCAGTAACTAAGTTAAAGAAGTACAAAAAGGGAATGAAACCTGATAGAAATATTTGTGTGACGCAGCCATCATGACCGCATTCGTGAAGATCCTTAAAATCTCCCAAAACAAATTTTCCCACGACTTCAGTTTTCACTTCATTGGTTGTGCTTCATACAGTGTAGCTGTAGCAGAATACCTCGTCCGAATTCTTAACCCACTGGTTGGTACCCTTTCTGATGATGACAGACAGAACAGTGCAGACTTGATAAATGAGGTCATGTAGCTACAGAGCTGATAGTGAGTCCAGACTTGTTAGTTTTGAGGTGGGATCGAGTGCGAATTTTGATACCTTCGACAGCACAAAGGTGGATATGTCATTTGCCAAGAACACTTTAAGAGAACTGCTTAAAATATGTGTTAACGAAAGTAAATTTGAATTCAGCAAGAAATTTTACTATAAGATTTTGGTGACGCTTTGCCCAACTCGTTATTTCCAATTCTGAGCATTATATATATATATATATATATATATATATATATATATATATATATATATATATATATATATATATATATATATATATATATCCACACATGTATATGTAAGTACGTATATATTTATGGAATGTTTTTGAAAGCAGAATATCATGCAAAATCATGCCACTCAATGAAACGTTGTTCAGGGTTTCAGCCAGGGAAGGTAAAGATGAATACTTTCTTTAGTAAATATCTTTAGGAACTTTAGAGGTAATGTAGCAAATTCGAAACTAATAATACAATGAAACAAGCACGTACAAAGAGCCCTCCCGACAATTTCACAAGATATGGACATCAAATACCGAGTAAGTCATGTGACTAATTTTGCACTGGTCAGACTGAAAAATCATGGGTAAAGAGATTAGAACAGCATAAAAATCTATACGATTCCTATATCCATAGAATAGAACTGTGAATTTTAGGGTACTCTAACAATTACTGAATACAGTAATAAGGAGAAGTTTTTGAAAAAATGCAATCATCAGCCAAGGTAAGTTCAAAATCGATCCATTTATTTGAAAAAATTCTTCAGTTAGCCGATAAGAGCACAGAACTTATCTTATTCATGATAGCGCGGCTAACCTCAGTCACGAGTAAGACACAATTAATTGATTAACTGATTATGTTTAAAAAAAGTTTAGACTTAAAATATTCGATTCCGCCTTATCACATTACGAGAAAGATGAATCTTTTAGACGACAGGAAATGTTAAGATGATTCGGTCATTTTGCACAGACATATAGTATACGTTAAAACCAGAGAATCAGTTATTGAACTAATTGCTTTACGTAAATGAATTTAAAAGCGGAAGTAAATAACCTTTGTGATATATCTCACTGTATCTTTAAGAAACTGAATTCTAGGCTCTGTTAGTATATATGGCGTAGGGTCGTAAAAACAATTAAGCCTTCCTTTGCTAGGTGTACATTTTCTTTAATTGAAATTCTTTACGAAAGAAAACGAAAAAGCGAACACTAGGATTTGGATAACTAAAATAATCTACAGTGCATAAAATTGGCACGTAGTAACTCGTGCTCATTGCATTTCACAATGTTGTTTTATATTCTCTAACTTATTATTTTGTTTATGAACCATTGAATTGTAATCCTACAGTTTGGGGATCCAAATTCACTGCTGCTCTGTGTGTGTTTGTTTAAGTTTTCTTTCCTATATTCAATTTCTTCTTTTGACAGATCTGCAAACAGAAGTAGTATATTTTCTAAAAGAAGAAGAAGAAGAAGAAGAAGAAGAAGAAGAAGAAGAAGAAGAAGAAGAAGAAGAAGAAGAAGAAGAAGAAGAAGAAGAAAAAGAAGAAGAATAAGAAGAAAAAGAAGAAGAAAAGAGCAGTATATCTGCTTACAAAAGTAGATATTGTAGAATACAAAGGGAATAAAGCTCTGCACCTCACGAGAATAGTGTAGTGTGCCCGCAACTGTATGTGTGAAGTGAGCGCTTGGGAACCAGGAACCAAGTAGCAATCTGTCACGGGCTCTTGCTCTTCAGTAGCCACTTTTCCATAAATCTGAGAAATAAGCAGTTTATCTGCTTACAGAAGCAGAGATTTACGATTTTCTCAAAATTCTATGGGTCCGCACCCCAGAGACATGTGTTTGTTTATTTACGTTCCCCATTCCTCCTTTTTTATTCTTTTTAAATCCCTGCTTTTGTAAGAAGATAAACTGCCGATTCTTTCATTTTTCCATGATTCAATAAATATTTGACAAATCTGCGTGCTGATCTTGAATTTAAGTATGGCAGTGAATTTGGACCCCTAAGCCGTAGGATTACCTCGTTAAATCAATCGTATAGTTAAAAAATAATTATACATGAACATATGATAATATACATGAAAGTTCAGTGACTCACGCTCAAGTGCTCACAAACACTTACGAGCACGCACACACAAAAGCTCACAGAGAGAGAGAGAGAGAGAGAGAGAGAGAGAGAGAGAGAGAGAGAGAGAGAGAAGCAGACGAGCAAGAGTTTATCAGAAACTTATTTTTGTGAAACACGTGCTCATATGTTGAATAGTTCAATCACATTCACGTGAAGGGGTAATTTGAATGAAATGCTATCAACAAGGTCACTGGTGGGTAAAAGTCGTTGGTATGTTGGGTGGCAGCCCACCCAGGAAAAACCTCAGGTACAGAAGCTCTTTGGTTCCAACTTCTTTTATGACTTATGAGGTTCAGTTGGTTGGGCCCTGGCCTTTCATTTGAGAGACTAGGATTTGATCCCAATGTGAGTCAGAAAAATATATATATATAATATATATATATATATATATATATTCACATATATATATATATATTATATATATATATTAATATATATATATATGTATGTATTATATGTATGTAAGTATATAGATATATAAAATATATATATATATATATATATATATGTATATACATAATGATATATATAATAATAATAATAATATATAATATAGAAATAGGAGCCATAAAAACGCCAGAATGTAGAAAGAAAGTACTGATATTTCAGAGACTGCTGTCTATCTCTTCAGGTTCATATATATATATATATATATATATATATATATATATATATATATATATATCCTATATATATATATGTGTGTGTGTGTGTGTGTGTGTGTGTGTGTGTGTGTGTGTGTGGGTGTGGGGGCGGTGTGTGTATTTGTGTATGTGCATATTAGGGATAGCTCCAGATTAACAAGCAGCAGTCACTTCCACTTTCTAACCAATATCTCTCTACAGAAGAGAGAAACCCCATTGAACACTGTACAAATGACATCTCTATGCATCCATTCTATCGATTCCTGGGTACTTTTGTTCAAATGCCTCTTCATCTCGGTTATCCAACACTTTCTAGGTCTCCTTCTACCTCCTGAAACTCGAATATCACTTTCTTTTTTCTAGTCAATAGCCTTCTCACGGCCCGGAGACACATTAAAACCATTCTGCCAACAATAATCTTTTTACCACTTTTGATATTTCAGTTTTTCTACATTTGGATTCCTTCTTTTCATAAACATTTCTCAAACGAATAATGTTTTTTTTGCTCATTCTCTGTAAAGAGGAATTAATGAATCATTAATTACTTCTCCCATGAAAACTTTGCCTTTCGTAGTCACTTCTCTTTTCTTGACCTTTTGTATGGATGTTCCTAAGGCAATTGCATTGACCCTTCTGTTCCCGGCCTTTTATCTCATTTTGCTATCATCTGTTACAAAATCCTGCTTTTAGGTATGCATGCAGACTGCTTCCATCCTTCCATCACTAATTTAACATTCATTATTCCATCCTTATGGTTTCTGAGACATGTAACTTTACTCTACATCACAGTCCCTCTAAAAGTTTAAACTTTATGAACTTCTTCAAGCTCTTCTGTTTATTTCTGCAGTTTCTCCTCTATATATCCAGTCAATGAGGTATCACTGCAAAAGTCAGCCACTAACTGAAGACTTTTTATTATTCCGTAAATCTGCATTGACATCAACAAGTAGTGTACTTTCTTGAGTTTCTTAGGCCACTCCATCCATAAAGGTATGAAAGAGCTAAGGAAGCTTCAGTCATGTAAGAACTTTTTTACTGACCGTCTATTTCCACCAGACCAGTAACTGAAAATTTTGATTCGTTTTGCCTTCATCATACCAACGTTTTGCAACTTTCAACAAGTTACATTCAGAGCCAAGAATCCTGAACAACCTCCCTTTCATAACTACTAATTCTAGCAGGACCATTTTCTATGTCCATCTTCTTACAAACGTTTTACACAAAGGTTTCATACCAAAACCTTAGTACCTTCAAAGAGTTTATGACTGATGCAGTATATGCACGTAGTATATCCCTTAAAATCGGGAGAGGATCAAGATGGTTCAAATGACGATCATGTTACATCAAAGAAGTTTTTGTTATCAGTCTGTGCTACATGACAATTAAGTCGCACGTCGTACATACGAGTACATACCGGTCAGTCCTCCGGATGCTGCCGCGTCACTCCTTGGAATCTCCGGTGGAGTCCGTGAAATTATAAGGGTCTATAAATCGTGACATATTGAACTGGATGTGAATCATTCATACCTACGCGTGAACAGGATTCAAAATGGGATGACCTCAACAGATTTGCCGTTTGTTGCCCGTCATTTTTGTTCGTTACGTTTAAGGTCTCATACATCAACTGACCTTTCTCCGAATAACAATCACTGGGCCGTGATCAAGTTATGAACAATCCGTATCTCTTTGGCACGTTTGGCAGCAATGTAAATGCATGATATCCGCTTAATTGACAGACATCCCATTGAAGTTGGTATGTATAGGCTTGCACTAGGCTATAACAATTCACCAGAAGCAAAAATGTCTTATCAAATGTGGCTATACTCTAACTATAGCATGTAAATCAGTGAACATTCTACAAGTTCTTCCGAAAAGATATTGAACTAATCTGCTTGTAACGATACTCAGACAGACGGCCTATTAATTAAGTAGATGACTGTGCTAATTTCAACCTCGGTCATCTGTTCGAGGAAAATAAAGAAAAAAAAACCCGGATCGTTATATAATCGACATCTAGTTTAGGTGCTGTCTGTTTAATTCCAGCTAATGCAAGAAGTGGAAGAAAATCCTGCAGCGAAAAACCTTCTTTTGGATTAAATGAGATCTATCCTGTCATCTTGGTCAAGCAATGCTTCTGAACAAAATAGATGCCCAGGAACAGGAGGCACCAGATTCGACTTTTCAATTTCACGCTCATCCTTGATACAGAAAGAAATGGAGGACGTTTAGAAAATCTCAAGTCTCTAAACCAGTGGTTCTTAACCTGGGGGGCGCGTTCCCCCTAGGGGGTGTCAGCAATGTCCAGGGGAGGCGGGAGCTTGAGGGAAAAAAAATCTCTAATTATATTCGTTATTCTCTTCAAAAGAGTGAGGAACTCATATCCAGAAGTTTACGAAAAAAAAAAAATGCAAAATGTCGCCTAATAACGTTACTTTCCTAGAGTCTACTACTCTAGTTAGGCTCGTTGGGCTGACCATGCCTTGTAATTACTTTTTTTTTTATTTTCCTTTAAATCTGGGAGGGAATTTTACTCCTAGATGCAAGGGGGAGATGTTAAATAAAGGACCAACTCTTAGAAGGAGCGTGGTAGTAAAAAGGTTAAGAACCACAGCTCTAAACACTCATATAAGAACAGTCAATGGCTGCCATTTCGCAAAACTATTTTGTCCTTTGTCTCTCCCGGAGCAAGAGGCCACATACCTGTCTGCGTCCGTCAGGTAGGACGACGAAATACTGTCCCTTGACGGTGGTGCCATCACTCCCTTCCTGGTGGCCGAAGTCTGCGCCCTGAGCTGCGTCTTTCACGTTGTAGGAAAACTGGTAGGGTAGTCTGGCTGCTTTCCCCTGAAATGGCGGTCGCGGTTATTCAGTGGAAAGTTCATGTGCGCTGGATTTTTCGAGACTGATTTGTTACTTTCAGTATTATCAATTCTCATTCATTATTAACGGATAAACTAAGTAGCTAAAACTTACCTCGCAAGATTCCAGCGGATACGATATCCACGTGCGAAATAGCAACAAAGCACCATATATAATATATATTATATATATATATATATATATATATATATAGTAATATATATATATATATGTATGTATGTATATATGTATGTATGTGTGCATATATATTTATTCATATACGTCTATATTAGTATATATTATAGCATTTATAAGTAAGAAGTTCACGCGAAAAGTGAATATTATATAATCTTTTACAGAAAATAGGGGAAGAAATAACGATATGGGGAGAATAAATAAGCATAGGAAAGCATATCTGAGAATACCTTTAAATAAAAGACCTCGTTAGCGAGCCTTTGAAAGGCCGCGCATGGTTCAGGGATCCCGGACATGCTGCTTTCAACTGCCAATTTGGTTACTGTCCAGCAGCAGAGAATTGCCGAGCCTGGTACCTCCAGTGACCAGTAGCGACAAATAGGACAGAGATATTCCCGTTCATTTCGCAAAAATGCAACGAACGATGTTGCGTGGAAACCTAAAGTCACGCAGTGTTTGCAATCTGATAGATGTCAGTAAAAAAGGCTGAGCAATGGCAGGAGTCGTGCAGTACTGCGACTGCGACTGCAACCTTTAAGATTTCCAAAACCATCGTATGATTTTCACATTACTATCATGTTGTCAGAAAAATAATGAATGATTCAGGATGCCACCTGCTATTGTATATTTCTTCTTATTTAAACATTTTACATACTTAAATTGAGAGATCAAGCTTCGAGGTGATGTTAATCCTTATCAGTGTTAGTAAGTAAAATGAGTTACTCCCAGTAATAACTCTGCTGGCTTTAATTACCTTGAATTAAGTCTTACATTCCAACGCAAATTTGACTCCAGAGATGTTAGGACATGCAAAACACAATAACTGCGGAAGGGAGGTTTGGAAATCGAACCAGATTTATAATCGTTGAGAACCGTCCATTACGGGGTCATTTCTGACTTGATTCTGCCGTCTGAGTCGACTCCTGTTATTCTCCTTAAGCTTCTTTTTATTCTCAAATAAAAAAGTTAAAAAAATTTTTTTTTTGGTAGTTTCACTGTAATACTACGATCATACTAGATATGCATAAACTTCCTTGCGAGCCATTTCCGTCTGCTTGATTTCCAGAACTTACTCGGTAAGCCCATTGCTGCCTTTGTCATTTTTTGTCTTTTACTACATTCCAACTCAAGGAACTTGCACTGGATATCATAGTTCATAACTCCTTTTGGAAGAATCAAACGCTTTCATCCTTCTCAGCCTAACGCTGTGTTTTCCCCTCTTTGCGCAAAATCTGTCTTCATTACTGTTTTTATCTTTTATTTTTTTTTTCAATTTCATCTCTCCAGGCAAATGGTGCATTATTTTCAGCAAGGTTTGCAATACCTATATCTGTTTACAAAATAATGAGCATGTAGGGTAAATATAATAAAAAAAAAAGTTTTTAAAACACGCTTTTATTAAAATGCACTGAAAAATGCTAAATAAATCTTTTTGAGAAACACCAGAATTTTCTAATAATTAATCATGTCTACAAAACTAGAAGGGCGGGGCCAAACAAAGAAGGGAATGCTACAAGAAATAAAAAGAAATCATGTCGCCAAACATGGGAGGAAATGCTACAAGAAAAGAAATCTATATATTTTCTATCTCTTGTAATATTTCCTACCATGTTTGCCCCTCACGCTTTTATTTTTGTAGACATGCTTAATTGGAACAAAATCCTGGTGTCTCAAAAAATTTATTTTTCACTTTTTAGTGCATTATAAAAGCGTGTTTAAAATATGCTTTTTTTTAATTTTTATTTTATATTTTCGTGTGTTATGATGTAGCTAATGAAATTAATGGCCTCGAGCCAAAGAAGGGTTGAACAATCCATAGGGTTATTTATCGAATCAAAGAAGCTGTGAAACATCCGAAGAGTTTCTCATACAGATCCTGAGATACTGGGAGAGGTCACTGTAGGATCACTAGAGGTCACGTCTTACCTACTGATTATGTAAGGGATCCCATTCACGCTCATTTGCAGCCTTCAGGTAAGAACGTTGTGGGCGTCGTTTAACTGTATCGTTGCGTGTATGGCGGGATTTCAATCCTAAGGTTCGAACTCACAGGCGACCGGACAGCTCGAGACCTGTTCGAGCAGGCCTGAATGTATGCCATGTCTTCGACATGGCATGCAGGCTTATCCTCAGTCTATGGTTAAAAGTCGCAGGAGAAGCACCACCCATTTAGTATGCGAGCACTATGTCAGATATCTTTATCCAAACCCTTTTCCTCCTTCTCGGCTGCTTACCTTTCACGTAAGCTACAGTAAAAAGAGCAAGAATCTGCAGCTCCCTCTCTGATACCATCTTTCCCTTTGCTGGTCGAGAGTAGACTAACCTGATTTCACTCAATCTCAGGCCGGTACGGTTTCGGTCGTCGGCCACTGATGCTCCGGCCACAGCCAGAGACCTGCAGGTCGTACCGTTGCGTGAATGTGGCCATCGGAAGAAGGGAAGAGGTCGAAAATTGAGTTACAATATTTGACCAAGACAAACAAACAGACACAGAAGGAAGCTAAATCGAAGCGTATAATAATTAAATGTAATGCCAGTATTTCTTATGAGCAAGTCTGCCATTTCAAAATATGAATATAACAAATGTTATCTTAGGCAATTTAGAAGATTCCAGTCACTAGGCGAACCTGCAATTCAGCACAAGTAGCCACTTTGGAATTGTTTCCTTTTTAATCTGCTGGTGTCCTTTTGTTCAGTAGCAATTGTACCTCAGCGAGTTCATCGGTCTGGGAGACTGGCGTTGTTTAAGCGGTCATACGACTCTCAAGAGAAGCGGCGGAAAACTTAGGCGTAAAGAAATTTCCAATGTCTAATTGAATGAGTTATGTGCGGTAAGTGATAATGAAATATACTGCAGAAGTCCGCGCTTTTCATGTAAGCTTCAAGTGTCGTTTCAAATTAAAAGAAGCTGAATTGTACTTAAAAAGGAAGAAAGAAAGAAAAAAAAGCTGTGGCCAGTGAAAAACTATATGAGTTTTGAGTTTCTGCTCATTGCATAATCTGCAGTGCATTGGAAATCCCCTGCAGCCCGTTTTGAAGACTATATACAAGTAATGAAACAACACATAGTGTCACATGTTATCAATTGAGGCTTTATACATCTTATTAATTTAACCATTTGGGATTGAAAACAAATATAAGGCGAACAATGAGCACCTCCAACTAAAACTAGTTCAAACAAGTATCCTCAAACAACGTTCAAATCATTTTACAGTGATAAGCAAAAACAGTACTGCTTTCCCTTGCTTCGTTCTCTTCGTTGCTTCGTCAGCTATTACGATTAGACATAGTACCGAGTTACGGTACCATTACACCAGGAAACGTCTCTCCCTCGTTTCTCTTTATATATATATACATATATATATATATATATATATATATATATATATATATATATATATATATTTGTGTGTATATATATCATACATATATATATATATATATATATATATATATATATATATATATATATATAACATATATATTATATATATATATATATATATATATATATATATATATATATATATATATATATATATATATATATATTATATGTATGCATTATCCAATGTAGCACGAAGGAACACGTACTTGAGAATATCCTTAAATCCACGGTAGACAGGTAAGTAAAACAGGGACTTGAAACAACTATTTACTTTCGTAGTATATTCTACATCTCCAAGTTCACAGTCACAGTGCAAATTTGAAAATGCTAGAATATACTACGAAAGAACTTGTTCCAAGTCCTTTTTCACTTACCTTTCTACCGTTGATTTAAGGATATATGCATTAAAATACAGCAATTAATAAAGTATGCTTTGTAAGAAAATTAAGCGAAACTAATACTCATTTAATTGATAATAAGAAAATCTTATCTTCAAAGTTAACAAATGCAAGTATTTCAGTGTTGGTAGGCCCATACGCCATAAATAAGAATGTATCTTTCTGTGAAGAAGGTTAGAAGAAAAAAGGCATAAATATTACTTATGGATAGATTCTGAAATGGCTTCACATCCACTGGCTGAGGGATGCCTCGCCAAGGCCATTCGGTTATGATGGGACATATTTTTCTCTCTCTCTGTTATTAAATCGAGACTTAATGTGCAAATAGTAGAGGATGAAGAAGATAAGGAAGAGTAAGAAGAGGAAAACGGAAAAGAAGAAAATAAAACTGAAATGACAGAAACAAATAATGAAAACAAAGAGCAGGACAAGAGTATGGATGCAGAGATACTCATAGATACTACATATGAGGCAATAAAGCAGCATTCATACGAAGAAATAAATTACGACTTGACAACACAAAATAAAATTCCGAAGAGGCTTTACCCAGATCTGCATACTGATTGGAAAGAGCAAGAAAAAGAAAAAGAAAAGAAAGACACAGTTTGCACCCTTTTGAAAAGAGGGAATTGCAGATTCGGTGAAAGATATTACTACAAACATCCCTAGGTATTATATGTCACAGTTATGAGATTTATGGTAAATGTGCATACCTAGACAGCTATGAGGATGAATGCAGAGATCTACATCCAAAAATATGCCAAACTTAAAAGAATGAAAAGGATGTAAGTTCAACAAAAAATTTAAATATATGCACCCTGTAGCCATGAATCAAAATCAATTAAATAATAAAATCCATAATAGAAAAGAAACAAATAAAGAAAGAAACAAAGAACACGAGGAGAAGGAAAAAAACAAGCCATCACCGCGCTATGGTATGTCAGCAACGAAAATGCAACATCAGCTCCAAGATACAGTGCAAGAAACAAGAACTGTATATACGATGCCAGGGGATGGTGCAGATACAGAGAAAATTGCAGATTCATACACAAAATGAATAATTATGATGAAGGAAGATCAAATATGTTGGAAAAGTTGGATTTTTAATGTCAGAATTTCTGGAAATGAAGAAAAGAACAACATACCAGAACAGGAAAGGGACATGGGAAAATTCTTGTTATTACCCATATTAAATGATTGGGATAACACGCAAACCATCATATTGATGAATGCGCAAGGTTTAGCTACGAGTAACTCAAAAAGAAAAATAGAGTTCTTAGAAGAACTAACCCAAAATAAAAAGAAAATAGATATAATGAATATAAGTGAAACCTGGTATTCCCAAGAGACTGGTAATGATGATCAAATAAAGGGGTTCCAAACTTATAGATCAGATAGAAAAAAATAGTAATCAAAGGGGAACCGCAATATATGGGAAAGACATAAAAGAAAGAAAAACATATGAAAAATATAGTAATTCAGAGTGTGAACTAATAGCGGTAGAATTTGAATCTGAAAAATTAATGAACATAGTAATATATAGACCCCCTAATACTAAAGAGTTTGACATAATACAAATAATAGAAAAATTGGATGATATATGTAGAAATCTCAAAGACTGGACTATTTCCTATCCGGAGACTTTAAATTTCCTTTTGTAGATTGGGAAGAACAAATAGAAGATTGTGGTTGCATTTATACATATAAAAAAGAGAGTAATAGTAGTGCAGAAGATAAGAGGCAATTCGAAAAGCTATTAGATATGCTACTAGAATACAACATTCAACAAATAAATCACCTGCCAACAAGAAAGGAAAATACTTTATACCTAGTATTTGTGAACGAGGTGAATTATGTTAAAGATATAATAGTTTATAATGTGAGTATTTCAGGCCATAATGTCATAGAATTAACATTCCATTCCAAAGCAAGTGAAAACAGAGATAAGCAAGAGATGAAAATGTGGGAAGGATATGGAAAATACAATTTCTACAGTAAAAATATAAAATGGTCAGTAATAAAGGAAAAATTAAACAAAGATTGGGATAACATATTCGTAAGTGATGATATACAGGTAAATACGGATATATTACATAAAATATTAGAGAAAATAGTGGATGAATATATACAGAAGAATAAAAGTAAACATCAGTCATGCATACTAAGAGACAGAAGGATCTTGTTCCAGAAAATCAGAAAGTGGAAAAAAGGTCTTGCAAAAGAAAAGAATGCATGGAAAGTGATGGAACTAAAACGTAAGATAGAAAAGGCAGAACAAAAGATTATAAAAACAAAAGAAAATGAAAAACGGGACTTGGAAGAAAAAACCTTAGTAAATATCAAGCAAAACCCCAAACTATTGTACTCGTATGTGAAAAAGATGAATAGAAAAAGAATAGAAATAGGCCCTCTACGAAATGAAGGGAGATTAACGAATGAAAAAAAGGAAATATGCAACTAATTGGCAAAAAGATATAAGTGAGAATTTACCCCCTTAGAAATGATATATGGAAGGACTTAAATGAAACAGAATTTAACGGGATGGCTTGGGAAAAATAGTGGAATTAATTTATCAGTGGGGGGGGGGGTGGACAACCAGATATAATGAAAGCCCGTTCAATTATTGTACCAGTAATAAATGAAAAATTAAATGGATCAGCTGCTGGGCCTGATGGTGTCCCTGCTATTTTGTTAAAGAAAGTAATTCATTCTAACACAAAGCCCCTTGCAATATTATTAAGGCAAAGTGTAGATACAGGCAAGATTTATGATGAGCATAAATTAGCATATATTACCCCTACTTTCAAAAGTGGATCAAGACTAGAGGCAAGTGATTATAGGCCTGTGAGTCTAACATCACATATTATGAAAGTGTATGAAAGGGTAATGAAGAAAAATATTATGAAACATTTAATAAAAAACAATTTGTTTAATATAGGACAACATGGTTTTGTACCCGGAAAAAGTACACAACCCAACTGTTAGTCCACTATGAGAACATATATAAAAATATGATAAACGGAAAAGAGACAGGTGTGGTTTATCTAGACTTTACAAAAGCTTTTGACAAGGTAGACCATAATATATTAGCGAAGAAAATTAGAAAACATAATATAGTGGATAAAGTAGGAAGATAGATAAAAGAATTTTTACTCAACAGAAAACAGATAGTTATTGCAAACGTTGAGAAATTGGATGAAGCTAAGGTAATATCCGGTGTGCCACAAGGTATGGTGTTAGCTGCATTGCTGTTGTTATGTTTGCAGACATAGACAGTAATGTTAAGGACTCGGTAGTGAGTAGTTTCGCCAATGACAGAAGAATAAGTAGAGAAATTACTTGTGATGAAGATAGGAACTCGCTACAAAGTGACTTTAGCAAAGTATATGAATGGGCAAAGGTAAATAGGATGGTATTTAACTCTGATAAATTTAAATCAATAAATTATGGAGATAGAGAAGGAAAGCTATATGCATATAGGGGACCTAATAACGAGACAATCACTAATAAGGAAGCAGTTAAAGACCTTGGTGTGATGTTGAATAGGAACATGTTATGCAATGATCAAATAGCAATTCTATAGGCAAAATGCAAAGCAAAAATGGGAATGTTGTATGGCACTTAAAAACAATGAAAGCTGAACACAGGATTATGCTTTATAAAATGTATGTTCGTAGTCCACTTGAATATTGCAATATGATATGGTACCCACATTACCAAAAGGATATTGCACAAATAGAGAGTGTACAAAGGTCCTATACAGCTAGAATAGAAGTTAAGAATCTTGACTACTGGGAAAGACTACAATTTTTAAAATTATATAGTCTAGAAAGGAGAAGAGAACACTACAATTGCCGAAAACATCATGGAGCTAAAAATATCAGAATGTGCAAGCAGAGGTAGATCAAAAGTGCCCAAAACTATACCAGGAAAACTAAGGAAAGCACACAGGACATTAATCCACTATGCACCAGCATCAACAATGCAGCGTCTATTCAATGCGTTGCCAGCTCATCTGAGGATTATATCAGGAGTGAGCGTAGACGTACTTAAGAATAAGCTCGACAAATATCTAAGCTGCATCCCAGACCATCCAAGATTGGAAGATGCAAAATATACTGGAAGATGCATTAGCAATTCTCTGGTAGACATTAGAGGTGTCTCACACTGAAGGACCTGGGGCAACCCGAACAAGAGGTAAGGTAAGGTAAGGTAAGGTCTCTCTCTCTCTCTCTCTCTCTCTCTCTCCTAGTGGCGACTCATAGCAGTTGACAGACAACCAGCCACCTAATTCAGCGCTTCGATCACGGGTGGCCAGACATTTGGAGATCTGCTCTCAAGACTGAAACTCTTTTACGATTTCCCATACTACATAATCACATATTATTACGTGAGGGAAAAAATTCAAATAGCACATAGTACGATAAAACATGAGTACAATTGCCTCACTTCATATACAGGCACACACACACACACACACACAGAAAGAGAGAGCATCATGCTGACTCAGCAGAATTTTATGACGGTAGAATCAACACAGAGCTTTCCCTAGCACCAAGAGCACATCTTTTCCTTTTTCTCTTTATTGAGTCTGTATTAACTTTTCCTTCATTTTTCAGAGAATGTGCAAAAGGTGGAAGCGAAACCTCATCCTCCAAAATGTTTACGTTATCATAGGCTCAAACGCATCTCAACTTTCCGGTGTGTTCATATTCATAAATCTCCATTCATCGCCAGGCATCAGTCTCAGTGTCTCATCTTTCCTGTGTTTTCTTTTTCATAAGTCTCCACTCATCTCTAGGCATCAGTTTCATGTTTTCATCTTTCCTGTGTTTTCATTTTCATGAGTCTCCACTCATCTCCAGGCATCAGTCTCAGTGTCGTACCTTTCCTGTGTTTTCATTTTCAGAAATCTCCAATCATCGTCTGCCATCAGTCTCATGCACGCCAGGGACATTACTTTCAATGTTGATCTTTATAATTGAGGAGAAGCTCTTCAGGATTAACTGGGTACTGGATTAATAGTAGACAGACTAAGGACAAATTAGAGAAGGAAGGGGGATAAGAAGAGTGAGTTTAAGAGGAGGGTTTTGGAGGATACTGATATAGAAATTGAAGATGTTCAAGAATGGTGTGAGAGGAGACTTACATGAGAAGGGAATTGATGAGGCAGAAGCGCAGGATAGAAATAGATGGAAACGACTCATCCGAAACGGCGACCCCACATAAAGATGGGAACCAGCTGGGAAGAAGAAGAAGACTAAGGACATTAATAATCCTTACTGAAAAATCATTGGTTTCACTTTTAAATCTGCTTTGAGCATTATGTTAAAAAAAGGATCAAGGATACGAGAACCTTGTCTTAAATCAGTATTATTGCGATTTGTTAGCTGCATCAATGTATATCGTGAGAGCTTTATAGAGACTATTTATTACGTCCTGTTGCTATACTTCTGCAGGTCCAATTTTTCACTTAGCTGCACAAAAAGAGTATTTTTCTTTTGTCAGGTCTAATTACATGTATGTTGATTTCATTTATCATTTAATCCTTCTGTGGGTCAAATGAAAAGAATCACTGTCCTGACAGTATTTTGTGAACTATGTTGGTGCACTGTTAAGAACGATTTCTAATAAGCATTTTTTTTACAGTCATAAGAACACTGATGCAGGTGACCGGAGAGCCAAAGGACTCTGGGTACATAAGTGAAAAGGGACAGTTTTTCCTTCAAGTTCTCTCTTATCTCTTTGTCCATCCTAATGAAGTCATTCATTTAATTAAAGAGATGCCTTAGCCCCTCCACCCCGCCAGCCATTCAGAAGCAAGCTGTCATTTCGTAACGTTTTTTTGATATCATGGGCGGCAATGGCAAATAAATCATACTCATTACAATTCACAAAATCTGGTTAATTAAGAATGTCTTTGGGTACGAGTCAGACAGGATTCTAATTCACCTTGTTATGAATCAACCGTGTATACGCGACGACCAGGTTACCAGTTGACCTGTACCGGCTTTTATATGGATGCCTTTCGCCAAATATCTTAGAAATTTGCGATTTTAAAAATTATTCAGTATATCAAAGTCATTTACACTTGAAATGCGGGAAGTTTATCCTATTTCGACAATTCTGCCCCGTGTGATAACCCGGTAGATGATAACAGTTTCGTTGTTACACAGTACGTTTTGTATTTCATTCTTTGTTTTAGTTTTTGGTTTCTCATTTTTAGTACCTTTTTTTCTTTTCCGTTCCGATTTCCGTGACAAGCTCTCATGACACCGCATGACGCCAGAGATCGAAATCATAACATCTTTTTGCTTGATCAACGACTCAGTCAACTACTATTCTCACCCAAACGCTTCCTGTCCTTCTCGGATGAACCAAGTGCTTCCGCTTTGGCACCTGTTGTGTCAGCATGTTTCATCTGTTGTGTCACCAGAAAAGAATGCATTCCATTTGCGATGTTGACTACGTCACGCTCCACTTCAGAGTGACTATGTACTTTGGAGAATAAAGCCACCGACTGTCTCCCGATTTGAGGAAAATTTTGGAGAATAAAGCCACCGGCTGTCTCCCGATTTGAAGAAAGCAGTTTTATTTATAATTCATAATGCTATCACTTCCATACTTTACTTTTAAGATGGATTTCTGTTCACTCGTTTTTCATTGCTGCTGAATGATTCCTGTGCTTATTTTTGTTTATCATCGCCTTGTTCATGTCCTTGACCCTTTGAAAAACATTCTAAAGAAAACATTGGCTCTGCCAATTCAAGGAAAAGTCCCTTCAACTAATGCATGTGAGATCAATATACTTTCCCTAGAGTTGAATAACTTAATAAGTAATGGCGCTTGGAACAATCTTGAGCAACAAGATAAAGTTTTCAATGGGTCTAACAGCCTCCTTACGTAATCCCAACACTTAGACTCAAACTTTGGTTTGTCCTTTGACCTGATGCCTGACAGGAAAAATGATCTAGATCTTAAAGTTGCTTTTGAAAAATGCATATCTGATAGAAAGGACAGCCGAGAAGAATTGTGCTTCAAGACATTTTAAAAATGCATTAGCCGACCTTAACAAGAAATACTTTGTTCCCCCCCTAGATTCACGAAAACAATCCGCTCGCTACAAAAATTAGATGTAATAAATAGGTCCGACAATGACGGCAAAGTCCTGATCTATTCTAAAAAACAAAGATTTATTGGCAAAGACAGAAACAGCATTGAACTGCTAGAGAAATTTTAAGTCATTAACCCAAAACTACCTTACTATTATGGCCTTCCCAAAACTCAAAGAGACAATCTTCCATTCAGACCAGTTATCTCATGCACATTCAATTACAAAATTTCTGAGTGGTTAGCCGGCCTCCTTTCCCTTTCTTAGGCACACTTTCTCCCAGTCACATTGAATTTGAATATTCTTAGGATTTATATCACAAATTCAGAGAAGAACATGTACATGTACCTCTTCACAACATAAATCTTTTAAGCTCAGATGTAGATATCTGCTAACAAAAGTACCAGTACAGGAAGTTACAGTTTTTGAGAGAAAAATTAGGTCCCTATTCAGATCATTTTCTACTAGGCCTAGATAAAATAATAGTTAGTTGAATTATGTGTATCAAACAACGTCTTTCATTCGGCAGTCCTTTTATTAAAAAAAATTCGCATGCAGCCTGGGCAGTTCTTTAAGTCCTGTTTTAGCCAGTCTACATGGAATATTTTGAAACTACAGTAATAAATGCAATAAGACCTAATGACATGCTATAGATGGGATATGTAGATGATATTATAACAATTTGAGATAATAGTTGGGCAATTTCAACGAATTCCTTTCAAAATTGAATACATTAGTACACAGCATCAAATTTAAATTTGAAAGGGAACCAGACAACAAAATTCCCTTTCTTGATATTTTTATCAATTAGAGGCACAAAAGATTAG
>NC_061110.1:53230579-53253079 GCF_015104395.2 Macrobrachium nipponense | reverse complement strand
TTCATGGGTCCTAAAGGAAACCTAACAGTGATTAAAGGAGTCCTCAGATTAAGTTCTTGTTTTATCGGCAGTGTCTGAAACTTACTCTTCTCAGAGAGTGAGGAGGAGCTCAATGGTGATTCATTCGAAAGCTCAAGCCCACTCTAGGGTGTAACCTGTCTTGAAAACAGGCTTTGAACTCTATCATACCTGTTCAAGTCAAGGCTAACCTACAGGTTTGCAGTCTGTGGGCAGAGAAAGGTCAAAATCCCCCCTCTGACACTGACAATCTTTGGTATTTTGCCCTCTCCTCCTCCTTCCAAAAGTCCCTGGAAAAGGCAAAGTCTGTCATCATATTCAGCCCGACTACTAGGCTGAAGTGAACATGAGCACACACTGCCTTTCCTAGCAGAATGGCGCTGAGCATTGCGTTGTGTGGTATGTGTTTTCTGGAGTAGTCCCAGGCCGTAAATGGTATTGGCCCATTTGCACACAGATGTATGGTCATGTTCACAATGGTCAGGAGGCTGAACACAAACACATCCTAAGACACACTGATTGCTCATGAAAACTATGACAACCTGTAGTTTGGGGAAGTACAGGCTCTTTTCTAAATGCTTCTGAAGAAACACAAACACTACAGGACTTAATGTGGGTTCTTCTCTCCCATGCAAGGCATGCAGGTGTTGGGATCAAGCATGACCATAGTAATGTAACACAGACCGGTTATATGCAATCTCATACGCCTATCCACCTACATTGTCCACAAATGCCTGCAAAAGGTGCTGGGATCACTGTTACTCTTAACAGAAGAGTGATGGCTGTGACAAGACTTCATAGCCTTCTGGTGGATGGCAGCCTTTTGGGTTTCTATCTACACTTCCACTGATCTGGAGATGAGGGCAAGGGTAAGGAAGGTACCCATGAAGGAGTAGGAGCTGTCAGAGTATCTACAGCATGAGCAGCAGGAACTGCAGGAACACCAGGAAAGTCCATAGCTGATGTGCATTCAGGCTAGGAGGGGAAAGGCAGGCACAAGTGATAAGATCTACTGTGACCAAGGTGAGCGGGGAACTTTTTTTAAAGCTAAATGTTCAAGGAAGATATAACATGAGAGGTCTCTTAATATGTCAAGAGAAGGTCACAACACCTTCAGCGGCTGTTTCTTGGGGATGTCTGAGAGTAGAAGTAGATGATGGGAGAGGTGAGTAATGCAGTGGGAGTTGTGGAGATGGCAGCAATTGGCGTTGTGCCAGCAAAAGTGAGCTGCTCAGGTCAAGCCAATTGCTCATCATCTGATATATTCATACTCTCCTGGGACTGAGCAGGGGAGAATATGGTGGACACTTTCCCAGGAGAAGTAGTTGGGGTTAAGGCAGCCACAGAAAAAGTGTCTTCTTTATCTTCTTCCTCCTTGATCTTGGGCAGGTAACCAAGAGACATACTCAATGCAGCTAAAATGCTGTGTACACTCCTGACCCTTGCAAGCTGCAGACAAAGAATGAGGGTCGATTGTTATAGGCAACATAAGCAAAGGACACACTCACCCATGCCTAGAACATCTTCACTAATCCTTCTTTCTTGGGATTGAATTCTCATTCACCATCATTCCAATCACAATCACAATGAGCACAGTCCACAAACAAGACAAAGCCATCACCTACTTAAACAAAGAAATACTGAAGAAGTTCCAACAACAGCCGTAATGACATAGATACTCCAGTATGTCTGCAAGACCATGAAGAAAAAGTGACACCGACCACTGAGGGAGCTGGTTAGCTCGCCTTTCTATCCCTTGTTCTCTGTTTATTAATTACTTGTTACTAAGCTTTTGGAACAAACTGAGGATTTCGTTCTTATTGGAACAAAAATGACTTCAATCAACTATGGTAAAAGCATTATTAAATCAATTCACCTTGCCCATTTATAAAATTATTGTCATTCCCAAGTAGAAGTTTTTTATGTGTATTCATGTAGTTAGGATTTTTTCATAATTGATAGTAGTTATTACTGAAGTTGATAATTATTGCTAGTAATATTATTTTAATATCTTTCACTGTTATTATAGTTACCCAATGTTGGTCATATTAACATCTTTACCACAACCACCACCACCACCACTACTACTACTACTACCACTACTACTGCCATTATCACTTAACCCAGAATAATGCACTATGACTTTTCCAGCTTCTCTCATTAAATGAAATAAGAAAGAATGAAATATTTCAAGCTTTATACATACTAGAACATATGGAAGTATATAAAGCTTACCTTTCCTGCCTCTTCTGCAGAAGGATCAGAAGAGAGATGGATCAAATCCTCTCTTGATTCTGGTGGTGTGAATAATGGTGTCAGGCCACCATGAGATCTTCTAGGCTGTCGAGGTGCAAGCAGTTCCTGCTGATGCTTTGGTAAAGTGACTGTCATTATATCCTTCTCATGGTTATTACCCATACTTCTGCCCTCAATGGAAATACCGCGGTGTTGATATTTGTTGTTATGTGGATGTACAATTGTTTCGTGTGAACCTTCTGGGGGAGAATGAACTAAAGTAGGTGCTTCTGATGTTTCAATTGGACCAGATGGAACTAATATAGCCCCTTTACTTTCTTTAGCAGGCGAATGAAGCAGTTTGTCTGGATGCCCTGACAGAACTGACTGAAATTCTTCCGAGTCTTTAATGGGGGAGTGGAGCACGTGATCATTGTTTACAGAAGAAACTGGCCTCTGCTCTTCAGGAACTGCTGTGATACCAGCAAGCGGTATATCTCTTTGTTCTGAAAGTGTTGCTGCATTTTCAGGAAAATGGCTGGAATGGGTTTTGTGATGAGCCTCAGTTTCATCATTTATCTGACTGTATAATTCTTCAGCAGCGGATGAACTCAAACCAGTTCTTTGTAAACTATGGTCCTGAGGCAAAACTTCTACAAATACAGAATGGCTTTCAGATGAAATTTGTGGTAGGAGTGTTGATAATGATTTTGCATCATTAAATTCCTGTTGATATATGTCTGCAAGAATGTTCTTATTGAATTCATTATTTTGATTATGAAAATTATCAGTCAGCTTTCCTTCAATATTGCTTGCGTTAACTGAATTAAGAGGATTCTCATTGATATTTGAAAGATTTTGGTTATGAAATGTCTGGTTTTCATGAATTGTGGCTATGACTGGGTTTATCTGAGGGTGTGTTTGTTCCAAGCCTGTCACATTCTTTTGATCTTTTGTTATACGAGTTTGCATTACTTGCATGTCTTCATTTAAATGCGCCAACTCCTTTGCAGTAGTGTTAGAGACTTCAGTGTTTGATTGATCTTGGCTAGAAACTGTTAGTGCTGAAGTGTTTCCTAAAGTATGGAGTGTACCTGACTGTAGAGCACCATTCAGTGGTCCTTTGATAGAGTCTTTAACTGCAGAAACTGTTACTGATTGGGAAATTTCTGAAAATTTAGGCCGATCAGTTATTACATATCTATCTTGAATATAATCAACTGGTTCATGGAGATGGGAAATTGTTTTTGCTTCAGATGATGTTTGGTCTTGAGTGTTTCCAAATCTTTTAGGCCTATCAGAGTCTCCAGTTCCAGCCTGAGTTTCTTCTAAAATACCAAATTGTACATCTTTCAATTCTGTTTTCTCAGTGCCTGTTGACATATCAAATTCCCTTAATCCATTAGATAAGGACTTCTGGCTGTGAAGGTCTGGCACACCTTGTGAGGTTTCTTCATAAAGCCCAAGCTCTTCATTATCATTACTGAGATGAACCAGATTCTCCTGTTGAATTGTGTCATTTGAGTGTTCAGAGTTTACCAGTGTTTATTGTTCTCCTGTTGAATTGTGTCATTTGAGTGTTCAGAGTTTACAGTGTTATTTGCTTCTGTTGATACAGTTTCATAAAAGTTCTCTAAACCTTGGGACAAACTGTGTCCTGACAATTGTATGGAAGTCTGGGAGGGAGGTTCCTCATTGTGGTTTGGAGGCACCTGAGCCTCTTTGGGTTCATATGATATATCCAAGTCAGGAGGAAGAATATTCAAAGTATAAAATGCTCCAGAAATTTCAGATGACCTTGGAATACCATAGGATCTTTGAATAAGATGAAATAGGTCATCTGCACTAACAGATTGGTGTGGAATAGGTGGTAGAGTGAGAGGATCTCTTTCAAATCTTCGATCTGGTTGAGAGGAGTCAGGGGAGAGTTGTGGCTTTGTTTCAAGTCTTGGTCAGTGAGTGCCACAGAAAAATTGTCTGCTGAAGTTTCAACAGGTTTTTCCTCTTCTAAGAGTTGTGTGAGATTTTGTTCCAAGTGCGGAGCACTCTCTTGTGCTTCTTGAGTTTGTTCTCCATCTTGAGCAGTTATTGGCGAGAAGTCTTGATTTCCATCCTCTTCCACGAGATCATCAGGAGGCTCATACGGCACACTGTGCGCACAGTATGGCGCAATTCCCAAAGCGACGAGCATAATAATTCCAATCCCCTGGTGGAAGAGAGAGATGATTTCAATATTAAGGCTGAAGTATTGAGTAGGAATTCCATACAGAATATATTCTTGGTATCATTTACACACAATGCACACAAATCAGGTAAGGCTTGAAGTGAAAACCATACAGCAGACCACAATTACTACAAAATATTTGCTTGTCATTTCTTTTTGCTTATGATTCAATATTAAAATCAATGGTAAATATGATGCTGATTTACTACAAGCATTTCTCCTCACAAGCAATAAATTTTATATAGTATACGTGCAAAAGTGCAAAAAAGTTTAAATGTTAACTCACATCTCTTATGAAATGAATTTTCCAACTATTAAACCTGTACTGGAACCCCAGTTCGTCATGTGCTAGCGGCAAATTCTAACAAACATAATTGAAGTTTCGAAACTAAATTTTAGATGTATTACATTGTAAATCATTATATTACCAATTGCCATTCGGAAGGTGCAGTTATCAGATTCATTCCCAATACAAGTGCTCAAGTAATAGTAATATGAAAGATCAGTTTGTCGTTTTCAAAACATTTCAAAAACCACTCATATTCTCAAGATTTTAGTTTTTAAAAATATGTAACCCAAGATGGCTCTAAAAACTTTCAGAACAGTACTTTCGGGATAATTCTAGTATTGTTTATCGTAAAATTAAGTGTCAAATATCGCAGGTATTTCGTTTCGCTGTCTTATCTCTCTTTCCTTCTCATCAAGTGTGAAATCTTAGCTCATGTCAATGTTTTGTGATCATTCGTCGGTTTTCTCCCCTTCTCCAAAGCACCATTGGAGTCGTACTTTCGCTATGGAGGCTCTCCGGCGGGAGTAAGTGGCGGACCGACCGAGTCAGACATGCTTCGTTCAAAAGCCTCTCGATGGGATGGGAATCCTTACTCTAGAAATAGTACTTGCTGAAAAAGGAGAGAGCAACACTGCAGCCACACACGTACATGCTGACATACGCACATAGTACTAACACACACACACACACACATATATATATATACATATATATGTACGTTTTTAAATGTTTTCATATTGGCGCGAAAATTACATATCCTGTTTATTAAATAACTATTATTTTCGCTCGTAAGACATGTGTGTATTCATTTTTTTTGCCTGTATTATTAATCCGTTATGAGAGATGATAAACTGAAACTAATACAGTGATATACCCAAGTAGAAACAAGTAAACCAGGGTTGACTGGTATATCGCAAAATTTTGGGTAAGTTACTGTAGAGGTGCAGAAGTTGTTAATCTTGAGGAGGAAGTGATCAGTTTATTGTTCGTTATTATCTATATAGTCATTAACTGCCATTCACAAACATTGGAAGCCTGTTAGCTAAAATTCTAAATGTATTAGTATATATGCGTTATCTTCTAATATGGAGCGTTTTCTGTTTCAAAAATACATTTCATGCTCAGTCTCATCGTATTTCAAATAAAATACAACATTTTGTAAAGCCTGAAGATTAACTTTGAGATAAAATATATGTAATATATATATATAGGTATATATATATATATATAATATATATCATATATATAATACTATATATATATATTATAATATATGATATATATATATATATATATATATAATATCATATATATATCTGCAGTATCTTCCGCTTCAAGTCTTTCTGCATAACTTGCGGCATTTCGCCCAATTTTCTGAAGTTACACAATTTCAAGCCTATTGCAAAGAGCGTTTCATATATATATATATATATATATATATATATAGATATATATATATATATATATATGAAATGTTCTTTGCAATAGGCTTGAAATTGTGTAACTTCAGAAAATTGGGCGAAATGCCGCAAGTTATGCAGAAAGACTTGAAGCGGAAGATACTGAAGATGATGATTCAATAGAACTTCTCACAGATTCCTTTATAAGTAAACTGGAATATCCCGATGAAGAACCTATGTGTACTGTATATGTAAACCGTTGCAGAATATATCTGGATATCAATACTCAAATTCCAATTGTTAGGTTTTCATACTTGCCATATTGCAATGTTTTCAAAACAAATTTTTACTATTTTCAAAATAAGATTTCCTATTGAATTTCGGAGCAATATTTACCATATTATATACAATACACCATATCTGTACGCAGAATTAAGAATAATTTTGAGATCAAATATGAGAGAGAGAGAGAGAGAGAGAGAGAGAGAGAGAGAGAGAGAGAGAGAGAACAGCAAACGATGAAAGAGATTAAACTGACATGTGACATTGTGGAAGATAAAGCGAAAGGTAGAATTATGCAGGATGTTTCTGTGGGTGCCCCCACCCACACAAACCTGGTTTAGGTTTCCAGAGACTTGGCAGCGTTTTGCGAAATCTCTCCAAGTAATATTTTATTCTATTATTTAAAAGTGACGTAAAGTGCTAATAATGGGTTGATTTCATGAGCGTCTTATCTTATGCCTGTCTTTCGGGTTCCCTTTCATACAGAATGAACGGATCATCCGCACAATTGTTTTGAAAATGGGGTATTGTGGCTTTTCACCCATTTAGCCACCCTGAGCCGCCACGAAGGATTGGTTCGACTAAAGCATGGCAACCAGTTACTAGAAGAGTCAGTGTTATCCGAAATAACGACATTCCTTTAAAAGATCAAGTATCCCGCAGTTATCATTCCATAGCTATCAAATTCCTCCGCCGTCACAACGAAACATGAATGACAAATCTGTCCGATTTTGCCAGCCAGAGTCCAGAGCCTGTTCAAGTCCAATAGGTACTACAGAAGATTAGTCCAATAGCCGAGTGACCCTGTCAATTTACTTAGATCAACCGAACAATGAACTGAATGATTGTAATTTCATTACACATTGAAACCTCAATATTTTCATGAGTAGCAACTTGAACAGCTCTGACTTTTCTTCAACAACAGGGGCCAGATTTAAAAACCAATGTGAGCAAGTGTCCAGACACTGAAATTCATACTGAGGGTTTGAGGGCAGGGATGGGAAAATTTCTGATTCCTCGCGAATAGAGAGGCAAATACAAGAGGTCGATGTAGGAGCTAGTTTCGTGATGAACAATAATTGTTAATATATGACTCGCAGTCATCTTGTATTATGAAGCGTGATGGTTTTACCGTCCCTTGATTCTTCAGTAGCGCAGTTGTATCATAAAGTCAGCGTTTGATTGACTACGGAAAGTTCGATGACCACAAGGGAATGATGCGTTTAGTACTGACAGGTGGCACCAAATCTTAATACATAAGAGTAGTTTCCAGTACCGAGCAAACACTTTTGAACCTTTGAACTCACAAATTAATTCCAAAAACAGTATCAGCACCTGCATTTTTTAAATTTCAGGGGGCGCCGGGCAGGAACTTGAGACGCGCATGTTCATTCCTTGTGCTGGTGTCCAGGCAGTAATAATAATGAGGCAGCGCCTGGTGTCGTCCCTCCTTCAAACAGAAGGTGTCATTTATCCCCGGGAGCCTTTGAAAATGTGTCAGAAGCCACAGTCCTTGACAGTGGAATACAACCATATTTTGATCGTGGTCAAGTATGTGGTTTCAAGGTAATCCTTTAGAGGTATTCATTCCGTGGAGACACGCAGGAACGAGGCTTTCCGTTTTCCCTAAAAGAAAAATATTGAAATGGCTTTGTCTACCTGTCCGCATTTTTTCTGTCCGCCTTCAGATCTTACAAACTACTGAAGCTAGACAGACGGCAGCATTTTCCGGAGGCGTTTTGGAGCAACTGAGCGCTGGCCGCTAGTGGCTGATAGCATTGTACGCTGTACAGAAAATTCAATTGAGCATCTTTTACTTCTGTTAGATCATCTTAATGACGACCGACATCATCCTTGACACAAACTGGATTCTTATCATTGAAGAATGAAGGCACCATCGCTTTGACAATTAAGCCGAGTTTGTCCAGCAGACCGAAACTGGTAAAAAGAGCTTTTGGACCATGACTCAGCGAGACTTGCATCTCACGTCAGCCACCTTTGCCGTGACCAGCGGTTTTTCCCCATCAAAAGGAAGGAGAAGAGTAGCATCACACACAATATCCAGAGCAGGAGAGGAAAGTAAAAAAGTAAAAGAAACAAAATAACCGTAAAGGAAAAATATCCGAACAACTTCTTCACGGTCTCTTAGGCCTTCCATAACTCGAGGAAGATATAACATAAACAGAAAACAAATACCTTTGCCAATGCTAAAATTTTCCAACTTTCGTTACCATTGTTCAGCCAACCACCACCCCTGCCCCCGTTACTTCTTAAGATGCAAATGAGACATTGCTAATTTCCGTAGGACCTTATTACGAGGGGTGATGATAAGTTAGACTTGGCTCTTACTTCTACAGTAAGGCGCCTAATGGATGTCCCAATGTTTATTATACAGATGCGTATACGAAGACACATACAAACACATAAAGTCTATTACACTTATAAATGTATATTATATGTGTATGTATATATAAATATTTTTGTCTATATAATGTATAAATATGCACATATAAGTGTGCGTGTTTATATACTATACATACACACATATATAGCGTGTGTATAAATGCATAAATATATTTGTATATATATATATATATATATATATATATATATATATATATATATATATATAGTTATAATAATTACCGTGATTCATATATATACATCAAGCTATAAATGTCCTTTAAGCTATCTCAGAATTAAGGTATTTTCATATATGTTAACCGAAGGGGAATTTTTTAGTTGATAAGAAATTCGTCGTCTCACGGGCGGGAACCATCGAACCAAGAAATACAAGACGCACAGTGAAGCCTTAGACAACGCAGCCACCGCGAATTAAATATTAAATGACATTTGTAGCTCGATGTATATATATATATATATATATATATATATATATATATATATATGTATATATATATATATATATATATATGCGCGCGTGTGTGTGTGTACGTAATCGAAATCTTGATAACAGTGCCTCAGGTTTTTAAATTTTCCTTACATATATATATATATATATATATATATATATATATATATATATATATATATATATATATATATATATATATATGTGTATGTATATGTATATGTATATAGTATATATGGAAAAAAAAATGGAATTGTGTTGGAAATTGTCATGGCGCCGTCTCTAGTATCACTCCATAAACTTAGCGTAGGTATTGAATCATACATAACAATACCAATTGATTCCTCATGAAAACTACTCATCGAAAAACCAACACAAATGGGAGAAGGCTCTGTCTGTCCTCGTTTTGTTTCCTCTGATTTCTTGGGCAGTGAAAATCTTACGATGAATATATATCGTCAAAAGTTACTATTACCTTAACTCACTCAAATAAGCAAACCCCGTTAATGACACTGGATGGGTGTGCTCTCACTGCGAAAGAACGTACCTTTGCATTCACCATTGTTAATCAACTAATAAAGAAAATCCACAGATTCGTAGCTCAAGGATCGAGTGGCATAGAAGCAGTCCCACCAGATAGACACCGTTCTGCCTTCGCTCCCAGCGCTCGCCAATCACACACTGAGCTTCTTCTCACTTTCCGCTCTTTTATATGCTGCATGTCCTGCAGCGCTTTCTGATAATGATATCAGAGAGAGAGAGAGAGAGAGAGAGAGAGAGAGAGAGAGAGAGAGAGAGAGAGAGAGAGAGAGAATGATTTGCTAACTTTCCGATATCAGTGTGAACAGAAAATTAATAGCCCTGAAAATAATAGCCTCATTGGTATGATTGTTATTGTTGTATTTCGAAAAAATTGAATCCGCTCAACAAATTACAGTACATCAACTGAGTCGTTTTATCCACGGGCTCTTGACTGGGCAGCATTCCAGAGGAAGACCATCTTTAAACAAAAATAGTTTCGTGGCACAGAGTCTAGGATCTATGTAAGTATGATAAATATAAATTCAGAAAAAATTATTTTCATGCGTGAACACTCAAATAACTGTCCAGGTGGTTTGAAACGACTATAGTGACAACACTTCCAAGGCCTTTCAGCCAAATAGGTCGCGTGATAAAATCGTCTTAGAATAATGCTGGTCAAAACTGATGTCTGGGCCACACTTCCTCCCATGCACAACGTTAGAATAGTTTTGACTGATCATTTCAGCAATTGAAAAAACAAGAAAGGTCTATTGCGATTAAGCCATGGATCTGTAGGACATATAATAGAGCAAAAAACCTCTGAGCGTGATCAAGCCAAGTAACAAGTTTACCCGAGAAAAGTTGTTACTGTTACTTATGCCTACCACGTAGATGATCATTGTGAACGTCCAGATTCATGTAAAATGGCAGACAGGTATTACATGGAGATATAAACGAGTGGAAATTGTCTTGTATAAATAAGTCACTCATTAATACAAATTTTATTTTCCTGGTTGATTCTCATTTATGGAAATTATGGCCTTTGTAAATGTCTGTAATTTAGCTGCATAGATGCTAAATCATTTTTACTTCTTCAAAGAGGTTATTTACACAGTTGCTGAATCAGTTTGTAGTTGTCACATAATAGTCAGATTAAAAGATTTGTCACAGCAGTGCGTGAGTTTTTTTTTTAATTCGATTTTTAAGTACGATGAGGAGTCTAATTTCTTCAGTGAATTTTTTTCATTTCTGTCACAAATTTTTCTAGATCCATATATACTATTTGAAGCTTTTTTCTATTAGTTTCAAACTTCTTTCATAGATAACAAAGCAATTGCTCCAATTTCCTCTTTCTCTTTCGAAACGAATACTGCTCATCGCCTAAGAGTCCGGCACCCAAGAGTCTTTCTCTCTCAGTCCAGCTTCCACCATTGAATCTCCTCTTTATTTTCAGAATGTTACAAATTTGCAGTTTTCTTCACTACCTTTTATCACTTTAAGCTTCACACAAAAGAGCAAATTATCATTCCTTTCATCTATTGATTGGAACTGTTTCCCGAACCATACATTCCTTGCACACTGAATCACAGCACCAGATGGCAGCGCCTCTCCTGTGCCCTCATGAACGCTGAGCACCTGTCCATTGTCCTTCCCGCGTCCTCCCTCAGCAGTCTCTTCACTTCCACAAGTCTCCACCAATTCTCACCTGCCACGTCCACTCCTCTATTATGCAGCAATATCTGTCTTCTGTTCTCTACATTCAAGATCCCTGAGGTCTCACACCATTCTCCATTTGAATCTTGTGCTCTCATAATTTGGTCATTAACTTTTGAGTTTGTTTTTGTTTCTCTAGAGGGCAACTTTATTTCCTTTAAAAGTATTTGCTCAGATTCATCTCTGAACGCTTCATGTGCTCCATCACTCCTTTATTATTTTGTTTCTTTATTACCTCCTTCACGCTCTTTTAAACGGCAACATGATTCATGTTTTTCATGCACGTGTGCCTCAGACAATCTTTGCTTTTTATATTAAACCTGAGATTTCAACTTCCCACTACAGACTAAACTTTATTCCTAGTTCTACTCTCCTATGTCTACAAACACTCTGTGCCCCATTAACTGGTTGTTCTTATACTTGAGTGTTTTGAACCTTAGCCCGTTCGTCATCCATCCTCTCTTATAACAGCAATTCTTATTTCTTATGAAAGTCATGATCTTGCAAATTTTTCATAAATATTTTCAGCCTTTCCTCTCCAGCTATACCTCGTAGGTCTTTTCACTTTCACTTTACACACTCACAAGTGAGTTAAACTTTGTCGTTCTTCTCGTAACCTGTGCACCCATCAGCTCCCTCCTCCATATCCATTTGCTGACAAAATCTATATCACTTAAAAAACCATCACTTTTGTAAGTGTTCCATTCAGAAAATATGCCCTTCTTGTATATATATATATATATATATATATATATATATATATATATATATATATATATATATATACATACATACACACACACATATATATATATATATATATATATATATATATATATATATATATTATATATTCATATAAACATTCACCCAAGCGCCTTTTACCCTTAAACGGATGCCTTCAGAAGGTTTAACATTCCGGTTCTCAGTAATTACTTGGGGATGACATTGTCAGTCCAGTGTCATTTCAAATATTGCCTGACAGTCTGCCACGGGTGGTCTCTTAATTGCAATGTTCCGATACTGGGGTTGTCGGTGGTCTATACACAACACATTTATCGAATGCAGAATCTAGGCCAAAGGCCAAACACTGGGGCCTTTATATATATATACCTTGTAAGAAGGACATCAATTAGAAATACATATATGTATACTTTATGAGTAACATACACAAACTTCTTGTACAATGCATTACTATACAAGAATTATAAAGTAATAAAGAATTGTGTAGAATAAGTCAGACTTACAAATTGTCCAAAGTTTCTATGAAAAGAGAATCTATTGTTGTTTGTAACTATACAAGAGAGAGAGAGAGAGAGAGAGAGAGAGAGAGAGAGAGAGAGAGAGAGACTCATTGTTTAGGGCGTTTAGTGAATCGAATTATCGGTCAAGATGTGAGCGAAGGCCTCCCTACATGGAGAACGCGGCCTGCTTCCTGACGGACAGACCGCTTGGAGAGCAAATCGTGGACGGACAGAGGCAGCTGTTTGTTTTCGCTTTGTTGCCGTGCTAGAATCCACTTGGAGTTGTTCCTCGCAGCAGTTCCCTGCTACCACTCCCTTTCCCTTTCTTTCTCACTTTCTCTTATTCCCTCCAGCATTTCAATAATTCTTTTTCGAAGTCTTTTTGTCTGAAACAGACAAGATCCTGTTCTCAGATGATCGCTTTCCTTTTCATGGCGTTCATATGAAATTCATAATTACATGGAACCCGAGTTTTTTCAGTTCTCTCCTTCTCTCCAGCTCAAGGTCCCTCTTTTGTATTATTTCCTTAACAAATGCAATTTTGTAAGCCAAGTCTGGGTCAATGCTTTACTTAGCGTGTCATCTTCCCCCTTTAATATATTATATTTGAATGAATATTTCTCGTTGAGTTCTGTCATATCAATATAATTTTCCGGAGATAAAAAGCTGCCCCTTTAACATTCAGTTTTACCTTGAATGATCTCGGTTCTGTACTGGGAGTCAAAAGCCATTCCTCTCGTGCTTCATTTGACGATTATTCATATCATTTTTTATGAAGTGTTACCGCGCAAGCAAACCGGTTCGACACTTTCACCGGGCACAAGCAGCCGGATTTATCACAACTGGAGCTGTTATGCCTCCGTCGTGTGGAGAACTGACGGCGAGGGAGGTAGGTCGCTCGAGGAAGAAGAACGGCCCTCTTCACGCGGCCCTTGTTTTCTGCGAGCGACGGCCATTCACCTTTTATAACCAAGAAAAAGAGTGAAAAACGTTGCTGTTTACATGCGTAATCTATATATAGATCCATACATACACACACACACGCATATATATATATATATATATATATATATATATATATATACACCACACACACGCACATATATATATATATATATATATATATATATATATATATATATATATATATATATATATATATATGTGTGTGTGTGTGTGTGTGTGTGTGTGTTGAACAGAGGGTAGAAAACAACAATTTAAAGTAGAAGGTATCTTGTAACGTTTAAGCAACCCAAAGAATCACAGGATTTGAATGGAAATGAAGAGGCTAAAGAAATGGCCGGGTTTAAAAGTTTACGAAAACAGTCTCCACGTGAGCCATCGATCGCTCTTTGCGTTCAAGGATTTAGCTTTAGCATCACACTGGCCCACCTGCCGTGTTCTCCTGTCACTTCAGTGACAGATTGCTCAGTGCAGACTTGCGTTTAGGTCTATATCTAGATTACGAGTTTACGAGCACATTGATTGAACATTTTGCTTACATATAAATTTATGTGTACGTGTCCGAGAGTGTAACAAAATTATGACCAATTCATCGGCTGTGAATTATGACATGTGTTCGATCCGGAAGACTTTGTCATTACTTAGTTACTCACACACATATATGTATATATATGTGTGTATGTATATATTTTGATATATATACATTTATACATATCTAAATATAATGTATATATATGTGTATGTGTATGTTTGCGTCTGAACAAGACAAAGGTATGAATTTGGAGGAGGGTCGGTTAACGGCACAGAACTCCGACTCCGTGCCAAGGAAAGGCCGATAGGAATTTCCTTTCTCTTTATTCCAGCATATTCATGTGAAAGAAAATTCCATCGCAGGAACTATAATCATTTTATTCTTTTTTACAGAATTGGTCTCGTTGCCGAAAGCCAAGATTTCCTTTTCCTTTCCTCAGTGACGTCATGGAAAAAGGGAAAGTGTCGCCGCGGAGGTCATCAGCCCCGAGATGCTGCTGCATGGCTGTCCCTCCGCCATCAATAACCCAGATGCTGAACGTGACAACATGAGTGCTGTCATGCGCACCTCACATTCGGCGTTTCAGTGCTTGACTCCTCAGCTTTTCATATCTCAAGGCGTCTCTGGCGCGGCTTTAGTCTGCGTCACTCGACGAATTTTCGATTTGAAATAAGGGTGAGGAGACAAGAGGCTTCCCTCCCAGTGACGGCGAGGAGAAAGGAGGCCGTTTCCAGGGAAGGGAATGTCCCGCCCTAAACCAGTCGACGCATAAAGGACTCTCCTTTTCTCCTGCCAAAGGTCATCACATCACAGTAAATAAATTGAACGTCTACAGTTCAACGGATTGCTTTTCTCTTTCTTATTCTATTGTATCTGTAATGAAAGGCTTCATATCACTGCAATCAGTTTGGAATGCTTTTTGCATATTTACATTGACTAAATGCTCTGTTTATTGAACCACGGGTAGTACCATCCTCACTCGCTTTTCCGTAGGTATTCCCGTTACTCAGCACCCTTTTTTTGGCCACTTGATTTGAAGCATCGCTTAATGAACGACATATCGTCCTTCTATTTGATCATTTGGAAATCATCAAAGTTGCTTCACCGACGTCAAAATGACAAGAGATCTCATCCTCTCCTCCGCTTGATTTTCTCATGGTAGGTTTTGCCCTGCATTGCTGACTGCCTTCTTCCCCTTCCAAGCACCTCCTGCTGCTGCTTCCACTCACGTCCCTTTGTCACCCGAAAGACAACGGCTTCCTCTGGTTTTACTAGAACGTCTAGCATCCTGATATTTCCTATTCCTGAAAAAAAAAAACATTCTAGCCATTTGCCAAATACAAAATTATGAAAAACCCCCGCAAATCCTACTTCCACCTTAATAGACCTGTAGCTAGTTATAACGATCTAACTTCTTTGACAATATTTCTCTCTTCTTCATATCTTAACTATCTTGCTTACAACAATTTTTTCCAGATCATGTTCCAGTGCGTTGCCTCCAGGAGCTTGCTCATAAACGTTCTGTGGTGTTTTTCTGGCTCTTGGTGCATTCCATATTGGCTGCACCTGGCTTTTCATTTTGAAAATGTGGACTAGATTGCCCCGTTCCAGTGAAAGGTCGATGCTCAAAGCAGACATGATGTGGGTTTTGTTCTCTTATCCAAGACTGGCCTTCCCTCCTGCAAAATTCTGGACAACCTCATGACGCTGTTTCACGCATCTCTGAAGCGAGCCACAGACAGATTCCAGCAACAAGCTTTCATAGCTAAACTGCTTCACTCCTTCTAATCGTAAACTCTAGCTTTCTATTTAATTATTATTTCATAATGTTGTTAACATTAAAAATTTTGCCTTACTCATCTGTAGAAGTTCGCTTTAGTGTAATGTGACCAGATTTTTTTTCTGTAAAAGCTGGAAATTTATCATATATATATATATATATATATATATATATATATATATATATATATATATATATATATATATATATATATATATATATATATATATATATATATATATATATATATATATATCTTCGGTGACTTTCTCGGCCCTTTATTCTGCCGATATCAGCAGCTGCAAAGGGCCGCGCTTTATAAACTTTACGGTCTACAATATTCTTTTAATTCACTTCATTGGGTATAGTAGCAGTCAGAAAAGACGATAGAAGATACCAGCTAGTGAAAGGCAAAATAAAACAAAATATCAGTACTATTCCATTAAAATAGGGACAGTCTTGTTTTTGTAGCACAAAAAAGCTGGACAAACGTGAAAAAAGGCGGGACAAAATTCACAAAAGTAAAAAAAAACAAGAAAACGGGAAATTTTGCTTAACTTCAAAAAAAGCGGGACAGACGTTGAAAAAGCGGGACTCTGGTCACATTACTTTAGTGCCCTGCATGTTCATTTGTTGACGCTTTCCCCTCTTCTTGGATAAAGCTCTCCTGGAGTCAATCACTGTCCTCCTCTGCACAGGCTGTTCCCAGTGATTTGTTAGTCTACACCTTAACCTTTTCCTTGTCCCCTTCCCTTTGTCTGCAGTCTTTACACTTGCTCGTGTGAAGATTTTTCTTTATTTATCGACTTCCATCTGAACTATATGTACTAACGAAGAACAGTGATATATTTGGTTTGCGTTTCTTCAATAAACATTTTAACCTCAATTTCTACATACTTTTCTATACAACTATTTTATTTCATTAGTTTAAAACGTAATCAACTTCTTTTCAGTGTTTGTTTTGATTAGATCACATGATTTGGATACCGAATCCACCTAAAAAACGTAAGTCTTTATGAACGTGGTCAGTTTTTCCCCTCATCCCAGCTAGTGGAGCTTCATATGTCAGCAATCATCCTCATTGTGTCCTTTCTGCTATATGCTGAAGGAGAGTTTCTTCACTGAGTCAGATGACCTCAACAGGCCAAAAATAACAATGTAGAAATCAACTACGCTTCACATATCTCAACCTACCGTTTGGGATTTTCTTAATTCTTTTGCATCTTCTGAACAATTATAACTTTCTTTTACTACGAATGCTATAGTAGATTCACGTCAACCGTGCCTCTGATGTCTAGGTCAGTCCCTTACGACGCTCCTGATTGGTTGTTGATAAGCCAATCACAGGGCTGCAAACTCTCAGTCTCTCTCTCGAGAGTTCACATAGGCAGTATGTATGTTCCACCTCTCCTGAGGGATGCTTTTGAAAGATGTATCCCTCACAGGGTTGCCGTTTTGAGGAATCTCGTCTACTAGTGTGACTTTCTGGTGACATCTGGCAACTCTCCGTGGCTTTTCCGACCACAGGCCACGGCACTGAGGAATAAAATTCTTCACTTTGTCTTTTTATGTGTTATTATGAAAATATTTATAAAACATATCCTGCTTATTTATAAAAATGAATTTTATTGAAGTCCTTTATTTTTCTTCGTTAAAAATACTTTATGTTAAGCTAGTGACGTGTAGTTTTTTTACGTCACGGAAAATAATTCTACATCAGAAAATATGCATTCTAACCATTAAATCATAGATAATGTAAAAAAAATCAGAACTGCCTATGATAACAATGCTAAAAGCCAATGTTGTGAAAAGAAAACGGCATCCCTGAATTTTTCCCTCAGGAGAGGTGGAACATACACCCTGCCTATGTGAACTCTCTCTCGAGAGACTGAGAGTTTGCAGCCCTGTGATTGGCTTATCAACAACCAATCAGGAGCGTCGTAAGGGACTGGCCTAGACATCAGATGCACAGTTGATGTGAATCTACTCTAGCATTCGTAGTAAAAGAAAGTTATAGTTGTTCAGAAAATGCAAAAGAATTAAGAAAATCCCAAACAGTGGGTTGAGATATGTGAAGTGTTGTTGATTTCTACATTGTTATTTTCGGCCTGTTGAGGTCATCTGACTAACTGAGTGAAGAAACTCTTCCTTCAGCAACAAAGCTGAAAGAGGGACACAAACGTAAGAAGACAATATTTTCAATGAGGATGATTGCTGACATATGAAGCTCTACTCGCTGGATGAGAGGAAAACCTGATTAATTTCCCTTGACAATGGAGCTCCCTCTGGACGAGACCCACTCTATGGCATTCTTCATCGCTGGATTTGCTCTCTGAACATTTTCACAAAATCATTGACGACGCTTACTAACTGGAGGGTTAACAGCCAGAACAGAATTCATGCAAAGAAGGAATCAAAATAAAACGCCACTTATGTGACGATTCCTTTGAAAGAAACGGCACTAAGCAAACAAATAGTGGAAGATTAATAGGGACAGTTAGATCGGGCGAACGTATTCCTTGCGTGTCATTGCCGAAGAATTTTTTCGCCCAAATTGATGAATTTTACGAGGAAATTAATCAGTTCCATTCAGGGGGCCTCCATGTCTTAAATAAGGGGCCTCAAGAGTGAAAAAAAAGGACTCCCCAGTATTGCAATTATGGTGCTGAACTTTTTATTCACCTCGTCTCCACTTCGAAAAAGGCTTTCCAAAATAAATGACTAAAATGAGTGGCGCAATTGAAGACAGATTAACGTAAATGGTCCGAATTCGAATTCAGGTTTACTTTTGTTTTTTGCCAGTTCCTGCTGAAGGCGTTGTGAAGGAGGCTATCCGGCACGAGCTGGAAATGCCCGGCTTCTGAGGTCGGCTGAGAAGGAACCTGTTCACTCAAGATGTGGCTTCATGGCAAAACAACGAGGAGTGTAACCCCCTTTTACTTTCTCTACTGAAGTTCCAACACCATGATTCAGCAGTTCTTCCGTAAAATCCCCCAAGCATGACCAAGGGAGCCAAGTAAGACAAGTCCCAACCGAAAAGGAATCCCGTCCCAGCGAGAGTAATTCCTTCAAGACAGGAGGGGGAGGGGGAGGAGGAGGCGAACCAGTTTCCGAGTACTGCAGGCCGTCATTCACCCTCGTCGCCTCCGGTCGCCCTCTCCTCCTCACTCATCGATTCCTTTTCAGAATGATGATCAGTCGTGACAACCTCTGTCCCATGAGGGAATTCAGTCGTTGACAGCGTCTCGTCTTTCATTTTCTTATCAAATAATAATCACAAGTCAATTGGAGTTTGAAAGTTGCACTGGTACTACGGCTCTGAGGGTAACATTGGTGTTATCAGAGGATAAAGAGGGAACGCTTTCCGCTGACTTCTTTTGTATTCCTTTATGACCCTTTTAACCATTCTCCAAGTGAATACCGGCAGAGAGAGAGAGAGTGAGAGAGAGAGAGACAGAGAGAGAGAGAGAGAGAGAGAGATCAATATTGTTCCACGCAGTTCAGGAGGCAGGGCAAGTAGGACTTCTATCTTGAGTCTGGGGTGAGGCTGAATGTATGAACATTTGTAGGTGAGAACAAAGAAATTAGCAAATGAGAGGTTTAATATCTGTGCATGAACGAGGTACATAAGTAGCAAACACACACACACACACACACACACACACACACACACACACACACACATATATATATATTTATATATATATATATATATATATATATATATATATATATATATATATATATATCTGTGTAAAATAATTCAGGAATAAGCGGGTTTGATCAGTTACTATATCTAACGGAAAACTTTATGAAAGATGAAAATACGCTCAAACTCGTTGATGTTCCAACATTGTATGAGGGCGGCAGTTGCAAGTGAACCGTTATTTGCTTTCGTCTGTGTGTGTGCTTGTTTTATGCTGACGTCATGAATTAAGGTCGTTTACGGACCTCATCAGAGCTCAAAAGGCCCTTTCGAATTTAGCCGCAGTTTGCTACACTTCCTCTTTAAATATAATTGAGGGTGGCAAGATTGAGTGAATCGCACCCTTTCCCTTTCTGCTTCGCAGCAGAGATCTTTTTCTCGTTTGATTTTCTAAAATGACGGGTTTTATCTCGTGGAAATTATTTGTAAGAACCACAACTGTTCCAGGAAATGCGCTTGATGGCTGCTGTTGTAAAACGCTTCCGGAATCTTGGTGTATTTGATCTGATTTTAGCTCAAAATTGTGTTCCAGATGTAAGGCTCCAAATGTGCTTGTTGTATTGTAGAAGAAATGAAGGAAACGAACCGAAACTGAATCATGCTGCAAGCCAGTCGGGGTCCCCAAACTTTTTCCTTTCACTCTACTGCCCCTAAACATTTTCTCCTCGGAGTTCGGAGACAGAAAATAGTACTGAAAGAATGCTTTTCAGTATGCATAATTAGAAATGAAATAAATAATTTAAACCCAATATGAAATCATAAAAAATTACGTATGCGTTTCCTTTTGAACAAATGTCATAATTTATGGGGTGGCGAATGATGTTGCTAATCAGACATGACGGTTGGTTTCTCGAAGCCTGGACTCGCGTTCCTTCTCAGCTCCACGGTTTCATGACGACACCGCAGGTAATAATTGTTCTCGCTCACCCCGTGGGGTGTATACGATTCCCCATCATGATAAACATTCTTCAACGTATTAAATTTACGAATACAATGCAACCATTGAAGCTGGCAAGGAAATAGTTTAGCACAGACTCTTTAGAAAAACATTTCTGCGTGTAACCATAAAAAAGATACATTGCTCGATAATGGTGATTTTCAACTTGAAATATACGTAGCGTACATGGACCCAGAGGTGGACTATAAACCAATAAACAATGCAACTCCCATACACAACGACCAAATGTAAATGACACACAACCGGCCAACTACGGAAATCATAAAGGTTTGTTTGCATAACCTATGGAGCCTACGGTAATAATTATGTGCTAAAGGATAAATTTTGCTAGAAAAAAGAAAACTGTAGTTATGTTTTTATTTACTGAGAGCAGTGCCACTGAACACTGAATGAGACACAGCGCAGCGACCGAAACTTGGCTGGAATAACGAAGGGCTTCGTGGGTGGTCGTCGATTACAGGTAGATGCAGTGGGCGAGAGCCAGCTCAAATGTTGCCCTAAATTTCATTCTTTGATTCAGGCTTTCTAAGAAAAACGTGTCTTTCATGAACTGGTTGTATTTAGCAGGAAGATTTATTTCAGGACGCCCCACTCTTATTATGACTACTATTTCAATCTTTCGATGTATAACATATACACACACACACACGCAAAATATATATATTCTTAAAAGGTGAGTTTCGTAATCCAATTATGGTTTTGGTAATACAATTAATTCCCTTCAGAAACTGTATAATATTGTAAAATGTATATTTTTATGTTCAGATTCCTATACATATTTAAGTTGGCTTATAGATAATATGTTTAACCAATGTATCATTCCTAGTTGAGCCGTGCATGAGGCAGAGAGAGAGAGAGGGAAGGTATCAGAGGATACAAAAGAGAGGTTGCTCTGCTCAGAAAAAAGGGGTTGTTTGCCCCTTCTTAATTAATACCGTTGAGCCAACTAATTTTTTATCGTCCTAAACGATCCCGTGACGAACACAGCTGAACTATTCATTCAAGTACGCGATCACGTAACGATCTCTCGATATCGCATCGGATCCTTCGGGAATCTTCCTTACACCGATATCATTTCATGTTCACTTGCAGTAATTAAAGATTCTGTTGCTAGGAAACCATTTAAATATTGCTAATAATTAACTCTTATCTCTTTCAATTTGTCAAAAGAGGACTTATCGACTCGTAAGTAGTTCATTGTAAATTGGAAAATTCCATGACGTCACTGAGATGACGTGTAATGTTTTCGTCTTGAACACTTTGGTCAACCAAGGGGACCCGTTCACACTGGTACGCCCTTTTTCACACCCATAGTCTATAGAACGCTTCATTCGGCTTCGAGACTCAGGTGAGGTGAAGAGACTGTTATGCCTCTGTCTCTCCGTCTCTATCTCTCGCTAGCGTACGATTTTGGGTTTCATTACTGTAACGTAATTCATGTTTTTGTATAAATTGGTCACTTGGTATTGCTAGCTCTGTGTCATTTCTTAGTAACATGTTAATTAGTTGCGGAATCTGAGCATAGTGATCATTATTTTTATGTGGCGCCAAATAAGTGTTGAAAATAGTGAAAGACCTTTTTGAGTGAAATTCCGGCTGGGAAAAAGGTAATAGTATGTTACGAATATTCTGAAGTGCACTTTTAAGGTTTTATTTACAGTGGTTGGATGAAATTATTGCTTTTTGCACATTTTTCTTTTGTTTTGTTTTTTTGACATGTCTATTTTATATGCTTAATGATTGTACTGTCAATGCTTTTATT
>NC_061110.1:53213079-53225579 GCF_015104395.2 Macrobrachium nipponense | reverse complement strand
ATATATATATATATATATGTATATAATATATATATATATATATATGTATATATATATATATATGTATGTATAACTTGATCACGAAATATATAAAAAATGATGCTCTGTATAAAGAAAGGTAATGCCACGGAGGAAAATGAAAACACGAAAAACTGCCGACATCATTCAGTCTTAACGACCCTTTACTATAGGAAAACAAAGGTCGTTAATACCGAAAGATCTCGGCAGTACTCTTGTTTTCATTTTCTTCCGTGGCATTACCTTTATTTATATATATATATATATATATATATATATATATATATATATATATATATATATATATGTGTGTGTGTGTGTGTGTGTGTGTGTGTGTGTGTACTGTTACCCTACGATATTCCGCCTAACTTTACGAAATGTCTCTTAGATCCTATTTCTTTTTTTATTTTCCATACATTAATTATTTTATGAATAAATTTTTACAATATAAAACTTAGAATCAACTATAACAAGCAAACAATGGAACAGTAAGAAAATTCCTTGTTTCATGCAAGTTTTTTCATGCTTTTATTTAACTTGATGTTGTCTGTCTGTCTGTGTGTCCGTCGGTTTGGGTCAAATTTTCGACCTGTTCCCTTCGTCGATGGACTTGACGCTTTGCATGGTGACTCGATTCCGGTGACAATGCAACCTTAAATGATTATTAGGTCAACACGGTGACCTCTCCCAGTATCTCAGGATTTAACTGAAACTCTTCGGAATTTTCACAACTTCTTTGACTCGGTAGAGAGGTTAATAACTGGATTTTTATGCCTTCTTTGATTCTGTAGGATAGGTTAATAACTCTTAGGGTTTATCAAAGTTCTTTCACATTTCGTTACCTACAGCCATTAATCGATTATAATTTCTATCAAAACTAAAAAGAATAAAATAAGAAAAAAATCTGAACAAAATTTAAAACACGCTTCTATCAAAATACACTAAAAAGTGAAAAATACATATTTTGAGACATCAGGATTTCTTCACAATTAATCATGTCTACAAAAATGAGCATGGGGGCCAAAGATGGAAGGAGGCGCTACAAAACAAAATATATTTCCATTATTGTGGCACTTCATTCCATGTTTGACGACTTCGATTCTTTTGTAGACATGATTAATTGTAAAAAAATCCTGGTGTGTCTAAACAAATATATTTTGCACGTTTTAGTGCATTTTGATAAAAGCGTGTTTAAATGAAATTTTTCCTTTAATTTCTTTAAGTATTTGTCGAAATCGTTATGAAATATTTCATTATGTTTAGAGAAGGACAGGCCTACCAACCTTCTTATTAGAGAATTGTCTGTATAAAGAGCTTTCTGTAAAAAGAAAGTTATTTTGCTTAAATAAAAATAAGTGGGTTGAATTTTGCATATCTAGTATTATCAGTGTCATCTGTTTAAATAAGGAATGTTATTTCAAGAATCATATAAATTATTTCATATTTTATAACCTCCTTACTTCAACTAAATAGGCTGACATTTCGCTTGACTGAAGTGTGGTGAAATTCACTGAAGTGTGACCGTCGGTTAGCTAGCCTTGAACGCCGATTGTTGATGCACGATAACTTATAAATCTTACAAGTGCCATTTTTGTTTTAAATATCATAAAAAAAAAAACGTCGAATTGTCATATAATACTTTAGATATATGAAAGAGAAGTCAGATATCTCAAACAAGGAAATCGAGAAATTTTTTTTTCTTTTACAAATAAATGGTTTAGCGGGGTCACATAGGTCTAGAATGAATGGTGAATGGTAACGACATAATTATGTGATCGGAGCTATCGTTGCTTTTCGGTCACACTAAATATCAGAATGTGAATAACATCCATGAACTACATCTGGCTAGGCTTGTTGAATATATGAAATAAATATAATTACTAATTTACTGTTGTATAAACACTTTCCTCTCAAGGCTTGAATAATTTAGTCCTCAAACATACAGGCTCAGAATGAAGCCAAATGGATCATTTTAGACTGTAATGATCAGTTATACATTTGCGTATAACGACTGTCAAAGAATACATCATTGATTATGAAAGATGAAGTAGCACGCTAATACTCAGGAGCAAAAGATCATAATACTCATCATAGGACGCCCTGCTTTTCACACATCAGGCAAGGAACTCATGTTTGGCCAAGCCATACATTAGTTCCTCGTTGGACGAGTCGGTTACGTGCTCGACTACTAATCTTAGGGCCCGGGTTCAATTCCTCGTTCTGCCAACAAGGAATCAGAGGAATTTATTTCTGGTAATAGAAATCAATTTTTCGATATTATGTGGTTCGGATCCCACAATAAGCTGTAAGTCCCATTGCTAGGTAACCAATTGGTTCCTAGCCACGTGAAAATATTTAATCCTTCGGGCCAGCCCTAGGAGAGCTGTTAACCAGCTCAGTGGTCTCGTTAAACAAAGATATACTTAACCTAATCAAACATGAACAGTTGGTGTTCAGATCTTTTTGTATTTTCACTAAGATAAATAAACAAATAGTAACAAATACTTTTGTTTTTACAAACTTTTATTTAACTTGACTACTGCTCTGTCTGTTAGGATCAAAACTTGTCAGTCAGTTTTCGACCTGTTCCTTCGACCGTGAACTTGAAATGTTGCATGATTACTCATTCGTGGTGACAATACGTGCAACCTTTCATGATCAGTAGGTCAGCAGTTTTTTGTGAAACGGCAGGATTATCTTACAATGAATCATGCCTACAAAAATAAAAGCGTGGGCGCCAAACATGAAAAGAAATGCTACAAGAAATAAAAAAAAACTATATTTCTTTTCTTGTAGAATTTCTTTCTATGTTGGACGCACAAGCTTTTATTTTTGTAGACATGATTAAATTTAAGAAAATCCTGGTCTCAAAATTATTTTTTAGATATTTGTGCATTTAATAAAAGCGCTTCAAATTTTTTATCTTATATCTTTTTAATGCCGTATACGCAAAGCATAAAGGCCTACAAATTTTGGGTGCTAAAATGAAACCCTATTCAGACGGGAAAATAGTGTAGGCCAATTCACATAAAAAAAAAAAAAAAAATAATGAATAGCAAAATTCTTAACGAAAAATAAGAAATGAAAGAACAATAATAAATTTAATTTCCTTAATTGGAATGTTATCTTGTTAAGAAATCGTCGGTTGAAGATGAAGGCAGCCTTGTGCTTTGTAGCTGAGGCTATTAATTGTTCCGGGCGACCAGTAAGCGAGCGACTGTCATTATGGAGCCTACTGCGCCTGCGCCTGCTGGTCAACAGTGAGCAATAGATTCACAATATATATTTCGGCCTCAAAAGCAACAAATATAAACTAAATACTTGTTTATGATGGTGAAGATGGGTTTATTTAAGCGGGGAATCGACCCATACTGTTCTTTGTGGTCTGGTAGGTAACTATCGTTGCTTCGTTCTGAGACCCCGGACACGAGATCGAGTCTCGGAAGAGCATCAGAAAAACTTATTTTCTTATTATTTTTTTTAATTTAGTTCCAGGCCTAGTTATGACAGGCGATTTCAAAATGTGAAGGAGTCGAGAAGTTAAATATTACTGAAAATTACACACACACACACACACACACACACACACACACACATATATATATATATATATATATATATATATATATATATATCGATATATATTATATTATCTATTATATATGATATATATATATATATGATATTATTATTATAATATATAGATATATATAATCTATATATATATAATATATATATGTAATATATTTATATATATATTATATATATATATTTACGTATGAGCCCGGCCTTGAGAGAGGCTCGATACGTAAACAGAAATAATTGAGGGAGAACAGGGTGGAATTACTTGAACTTACCGTAAAACTGATTTATAGTGAATAGTTACTCTAGAGGAACAGGTCGCCAGAAACTCAGCTAGTTACTTTACAGCTATTTATTTACAAAAGGCCCTTACTGGCCTGGAGAAAAGTAAATGCAGCGTCCACACATTGGGACCCATATATCTCTCACAAATGGATAGCTGGCTAAGATGTGATTCGTGAAAGCTGGTTTCATAATCTTCGGTAATGCAACACTTGCGGGCAGATAGACGTGACACGTGACTCAGGGAATCTGGAAAAGGATCCCAGATTAAACAAGATAAAAGGAAAAGGATTTCTTTTTATCAGTTACTATTATTTTGTTCTCTAACACTGGGGAAAAGGAACTTTAATGTTTCACTGAGGTATGCAATGACTTCATTTGTCTGGGACGATCACACAAGGGAAACATGCGGCCATGAGGCAGTGAGAGGGAACAAAGGGATGAGTTCTTTTTGGTTTTGAAATTGAATTGGGAAAATGGGGATCAAATAGATAATAGGATGTAAGGGACTGGCAATATGCTGTTTCACAAGACGTACCTGGAGCAATGTTCAGTGTGGGTGGGACCTTTGTAGAAAATGTGGCCTGGCTTTTGTCTTAGTACCTGGGTCTTATTGGCGCGCCACTACGCCGCTTGATAGGCCTAAAAGGAAGGCAGGTGTCGGACACCTTCCGAGGTCGCGTTCTTGGCATCGACTGGGGGCGCCGAGGGCATGTGTTTTTGCCTGGGTGTTGGGAGTCAGCTTAACCCCCCCACGAGCAGGGCAAATCCTGGAAACAGAACATACAGCCAGCAGAGGGTTCACAGGAAAAAGAGCTTAAGATATAGGCCTAAGAAGTGCCAGTCTGCCTACATCCTTCCCTTCGAGATACGTCCCTAAAGCTGACAAAAGACTATATTCTCCCTTCTCACAGGAAATTCTTAACCCTGGACGGCTAGCGTTGGTTTCCCGCCCAAATCAGCTGATATTTGGAGGAAGATGGCTGCCGTTTTACAAATTAAACTAATTAATTAATTGCTGGGGTAGACGAAACGATCTATAAACGTCACAGCTCCCCCTGTTAAGAAGGCATTCACTCCCTTTCGGGTGTGAAGGTCTTGGCTTAAATAAGTTGATCGTCTCGACTACCCAGTTCTCCTACTCTAACTTGAAGTTTTTAGAGCAGCGATACAGCTAACTACAGTGGCCTACCTAACTTATAGGTGGAGATGCTAAGTGTACTAACTTAATAGAGTAATGTAGTCTAGCCTAAGTAATAACTTACGGGTTGTCTGTGACGACAGTCTACTCTACCCCTAGATAAGGTTACTTGAAAATTCTACTTGCTACTACCCTAATGCCCTGGTAATAAATCATTAGCCTAACCTACTCATTACAGTTAATTCGAGACACAATCATTCCAGAGTGTGGTACGCACAGCAGCAGTTCAGCGACGGAATTGTTAAAATACATGATGTGAGGTAATGATGCGTGAGGATGATGAGTGGTTAGTTGACCAGGATGGAAATGCAATGAGGTAATTATGACATTTACATGAGTGTTAGTATCACAATTTCTAGGGGTTAGAGGGTTAGTTTACTGGCAGAGATCAGGCTGGCTACCTTCTCTGGGTAGGTGCCAGGATCACTCTGCAATTGAATGCGACACTATACTCGGGCACAGGTGTCAAGGAGAGCATGTGGCTCTTTGGTTAGTGTGTTAATGATTTGTTATGTCCCTTCTTCTTCTTCTTATTCCTCCAGGGCCTGGCTATACCAGTCCTAGAAGTAGACGGGGGCACCGACTCTGGGGTAAGGCCAGAAACGCCGTCAGGCGCAGAGGCAGTGGTAGCCTGAGGGATTGCAGGAGAACACCCTACTTTGGTATCTGCAGCAACCGTCGTAGAGGTGGAACCTACTGCAGGGGAGGCCCTCACTTCAGCTGCTGCGACAGCCGTCGTAAGGGGAAAACTCCAGGCTGACTCCTGGTCGGGCAGTTCCTGGTTTTCCAGGGTGGGAGGTATGAAGGTTAGGTCTGCCGGAGGTTCATCCTCGGGCGACAGTGGTGAGGGTGAAGAAGACTCATGGACTTTGGATTGGCCATGGGCTGCGGTAAGCTCCATGCCTGTTGGAGGATCTCCTGTAGGAGGATCCTTGATTAGGTTAGGCGCCGGCGCTAGCTCAGGGCCAGGCGCAGAGGTCAAAATCAGTGGTGGCTCTATGTCCAGGCTGGACGGATCTTGGCACTGCCCAGTGCTGCCAAGTGGCACTGGCAGAGAGTTGAGGGCGACTGGACCTGTGGCGGGTACCGGAGGTGCAATACCTCTCAGCGTGCCCTTGGTGATGGGAGACTTCAGGTCATGCCCTAGGAGGAGGTCGTTAACCTCCTGGAAGGTAGCTTGCAACTGCAAGTGTACATACTTTGGTAAGGTGAGGTCGTACGACTCTCAATTGGACGGTGGGAAGGATCATCTTACTATGATTGATGCCTTCAATTGTGATCAGTTGCCGTCTATCGACGGTAGCCCCTCGGGGGATCTGATCTTCCTGTATTAGGGAGATTTGAGCGCCACGGAGTCATCAAAGGCTCTGACATGGCTTGGTGGATAATGACCTTGGAGGGGTGCGAAGGTTATAGGGCCCTGAACTGGGGGTCCTAGTAACGAAGGATTGGTAACTGCCATTGCGATGGCAGGAATATTGTAATTCGCGCACCCTACATAGTTGGCAGACATGTGACCCTTGCGGCCACAGTCTCGGCAGAACTGGTTCGAGAACTTCTTCTGTGGCATTGGACGGTAAGGCCGAGATGGCCCCACAGATTGCGAATCTGTGGAGTCACCAAGGCTGGCAGTGTGCTCTGGCACAGGTGAAGAGTCCTCTCTGGCCGTGATTTGATGTGGTGAGGTAGCTTGGCCCTGGAGTGGTGTGGGGGAGGGACATCCCCAGAGGAGGTCCCGTCCCAATAGGAAACCTACTCCATGCCGAATTGTACGCACTACGGTGACCTGCAGGACGACTGTGGGAACGGTCTTGGACTGCCCTTCGACCCAAGTCATGGCCCACCTGATGTGCTCGTCGACGGTGGCACTGGGTGGCACTTGGTCCCTGTCTATGAGACACAGATCGGAGCCGGTATCTACCGTAACTGGCAGAGTCACAGGTAGGGTAGAGCCATCCAGGGGTGCCACTGTGACTGAAGTGGTCCACACCCACTCAGGGTGAGACCTGGACTCGGGCATAACGGCCAAGGGGGTTGTGGCACTGATCAGGTGGACGTGCCTGGTCGAAGGCACGTGCTTGGGGCACCCGGGATATCCAGGGGAGTAGTGCCCTGTAGCCCCACAGGCTCTGCAGGAGTCCCTCTGCTGGGCTGGTCTCCGTAAGGCATCTGACTGGTCTTGAGAGGAGGCTGAGGCACCATTCGGTGGCCTAGGAGGGTTCTGAGGAGGTTTTGTGGCTCGCAGCACTCTTGAGGCGGCACTCTGCTGCAAGGTGACCCACTTTCTTGCAAACGTTGCAAGTCCGTGGGTGTCCTTGGTGGGCGTCCTTTGGCCGTTGGGATCCAGAGAGAGGACCGGGGGGGGGGTGGCACCATGCATCGGTGGGTGATGCTGTGAGAGGGGTTGAAAGTTTCCCAGTCGTCAGCCAGGCGACAAGCTTCCGCAAGTGTCTTGGGTTGCTTGTCGTTAAGGTGCACTGCGAGTGGCCCAGGTACACACTGGTAGAGGTCTTCCAGCATGATCCTGTTAAACAGGTCCTGGAACTCGGTGCACGACATGGCCTCGAGCCAGCGCTTTCCGGCTTGGATTTTGTGGTAGGAGTAATCTCCCCAGGCCCAACCAACTTCCTTGGCTTGACCTCGGAAACGCTGCCTCCACCTCTCCGGGGGTGATCTCATAGGCCTTCGTAATGACCCGGTGAACTTCCACCAGGTCCCCTCGCTGACCCTGATCCAGTGAGCGGAGGGCAGTCTTAGCCTTGCCATCCAGGTGCTTGGCAAGCAGGGCGGCCCCTCTCTATCTCCGTGGTAGGGTAGTTCTCGAATAAGGCTTCCACTTCTTCCAGCCATGCCTCGGGCTCATCCTCAGTCCACTTCGGGATGAGAGCGTTAATGCTGGCAATAGGATTGGACGACACCGTAGATGTGGGGCTGGGAGCTGGCTGCATGGCTAGGGCTTCGGCGTTCACCTGTCGTGCCTTCTCCACCTCAAGCTCCTTCTCCTTGAGAGCTAGCTCATGCTTTCTCTCTTCTTCCTTGCCTTCCTCTCTGCTTCTTTTTCTTCCTCTCTTCTTCTCTGGCGGCTCTCTCTTGCAGGAGCAGATCGTCCGTCTGCCCCTTCACCCACTGGGTGAGTTCCTGCCCAGTGTAACCGGCGTTCGTGCCCAGCCCCAGAGGCCATTGAGAGTCTGGAGCCTCTCCAGCTCCATGGATATATGTGGTTAGGCAGCGGAAGCCATTTCTTTAGCTGCAGTGGAGGCTCGGATGAAAAGTCTTAAAGGACTGGGTGCTCTGAGGCACTTTGGGATTGGCACCTTCTGATGAGGCGAACAAATCAAAATAGTGTGCGGCGTACGTCACACTTATGGAGGCGTTCCCTTTGTTGAGTGTTCCGAAGGATCACTGACCCTTGTACATGGACACACTAATGAATTGGGCGTTCCGTAAGGACGGACACGCAGGTTTACTTGGGCGTTCCGTAAGGATGGACACGCAGGTTGAATGGCTACCTGTACGGCCTGTACAGGTGCAATGGCACTTATGAGGAGGCGTTCGTTTTGGAGCACTGGTATCGTGCTGATGTGTCCCGGACACTACATGCAGTATACTCAAGTATACTGAAGAGAAATGGTACTCTGTTCGTGGCAGAGTGTAATGGTGGAGGAGAGAAAGTAAAAGGTGGGAGTACTTCAGCAGCCAGTCGATGGACAGTGTCAAGAATTAGTGGCACTGTAAAATGGTAAGACCTGACGTGCACTGGTGGTGGCCAGTCCTAAACTGGTAACGACTTCTCTGTCTGGAAGTAATGAATTTGCGTGGCACACTGTGCGAATTGTGCTTGCTGGTATACGCAAGTCTTTGTGATAAAAGAAAATGAAAAGACCACTCGGGCAACGACAGGTAATGCTAATTTTAGAAATGCTCAGTCCCTCGCTGAAGTACTTGATAAATGAAAATAAATAAATGCTTGCAAACTGCAATGGACACAGCGAGTACGTATCACGCTGTGTAAATGAAAGACACAAGAGACTAAAATAATGTTAGTTTTCTGCATGCTATAAGTAATGAACGCAGTACTCTTGGCTTCGTGACTAATGGGTTCTCTCTCTCTCTCTCGGAGAGGGTGAAAATGATATATGAAAACTCCCTTGTATTGAATTGAACTAATAATGTTAGTTTAATATGACGCAACTTGCGTTAAATGATTTACTTACGTTAACGTATAAAAGAATTGCTTTGAATAACGTTTTATGAAAATGATCACGCGCTCGTGGTGAACGATTTTTACGTTACTGGTAGCGGCTCGCGCTTATGAAATGATTTGCGTTTCAATATGAATTTCACAAAGACGCGTTTTACGTTAACAATTCTTGTAATTTATCCTACTTGAAGATTTACGTTAACTTTACGTAAGATTACTAGGTCCCTGTGACAAGCGAAATGACGGTAAGGATTTTAAACGATGTTAGCAAACATTTGTGAATGAGGTTACGTTAAGTACGAAGTGAGATGAAACTTTCGCTCAGCGAGCGAGTGAGCGATGCGACTGAAACGCGGTGAGCGAGCAGAGCAGGTGCACAGCGTGTCGTTCAAAACAGCTGATTCTCTGTAAACGGCAGAGGCAATTTACAACACGAAATTCTAGTTTCTTATTCAAGGCGAATTACGTTAATTTCTCTGGCAGAACGATAGATACTAGTACCGAGATTAATATTATTTACGTTAAAACTTTAAGACTTACGTTACTTTGCTTAAATCGTTGAGATAATTCTTAAAGGGATAACCAACATGGCTGCCGCTGTGAGTGAACCGAAGGTTGGCTGAGACAGCGCAGGCGCGAAGCTTACCTGGGAGAGCGTGTACGCTCAGCTTAATTAAGCTGAGAGCTAAGCGGTTACCAACACTTGGAATGAAACCTACGTTAAAATGAATTCCCTAACATATCACAGACAAAAGAATTGTACACTTCTTTTGCCGTAACTATTAGTAAAACACTCCTAACTAGCTAGGCTTTCTAATACAGCAATAAACCCTGGCAAAGCACTTTTCCTAGTTTGATCTGGTTCTTTCTGGCATCTATTCTACACACGTGTTAGTGTCTCGTCAGACGAGAACAATGCGATTTACAAATAACAGAATTCACTCGGCGCTCTGGCCGTTACAATATAATAATATTTCTCACTTAACACTTGTTTAAACACTTCGTAAATAAAAATACTTAAACGTACCTTAAGCTAACATTGGTTATAGAATAATCATATTAATGAATGGAATACCTTACCGTGAGCCAGTGTGTGTCTTTCCCTGCAAGTGTGCTTTCTTTTTTGCGCTTTGAAAAACATTTACATTCGTTTTACAAGGGATAACGCGATTTACAAGCTTTTTTTAAGCAAGCCCAGATTCGATGCTGGCAAGCAGTCGTCACTTTTACGTATGAGCCCGGCCTTGAGAGAGGCTCGATACGTAAACAGAAATAATTGAGGGAGAACAGGGTGGAATTACTTGAACTTACCGTAAAACTGATTTATAGTGAATAGTTACTCTAGAGGAACAGGTCGCCAGAAACTCAGCTAGTTACTTTACAGCTATTTATTTACAAAAGGCCCTTACTGGCCTGGAGAAAAGTAAATGCAGCGTCCACACGTTGGGACCCATATATCTCTCACAAATGGATAGCTGGCTAAAATGTGATTCGTGAAAGCTGGTTTCATAATCTTCGGTAATGCAACACTTGCGGGCAGATAGACGTGAGACGTGACTCAGGGAATCTGGAAGAGGATCCCAGATTAAACAAGATAAAAGGAAAAGGATTTTCTTTTTATCAGTACCAATTATTTTGTTCTCTAACACTGGGGAAAAGGAACTTTAATGTTTCACTGAGGTATGCAATGACTTCATTTGTCTGGGACGATCACACAAGGGAAACATGCGGCCATGAGGCAGTGAGAGGGAACAAAGGGATGAGTTCTTTTTGGTTTTGAAATTGAATTGGGAAAATGGGGATCAAATAGATAATAGGATGTAAGGGACTGGCAATATGCTGTTTCACAAGATGTACCTGGAGCAATGTTCAGTGTGGACCTTTGTAGAAAATGTGGCCTGGCTTTGTCTTAGGACTGGGTCTATTGGCGCGCCACTAACGCCCTGGATAGGCCTAAAAGGAAGGCAGGTGGTCGGACATCCGTCCGAGGTTGCGTCTTGCAGTCGACTGCGCCGAGGGCATGTGTTTTGCCTGGGTGTTGGGAGTCAGCTTAACCCCTCCACGAGCAGGGCAAATCCTGGAAACAGAACATACAGCCATCAGAGGGTTCACAGGAAAATTAGCTTAAGATATAGGCCTAAGAAGTGCCAGTCTGCCTACACCTTCCCATCGAGATACGTCCCTAAAGCTGACAAAAGACTATATTCTCCCTTCTCACAGGAAATTCTTAACCCTGGACGGCTAGCGTTGGTTTCCCGCCCAAATCAGCTAATATTTGGAGGAAGATGGCTGCCGTTTTATTTTACAATCAAACTAATTAATTAATTGCTGGTAGACGAAACGATCTATAAACGTCACAATATATATATATATATCGATAGCTGAACAGGGCAATGTTTCCTCTGTCAGTCACAGTTAGGATGTAATTGAATGAGCAGGCAATCCCAGAGATCTACTTTCGCCGGAACATCACATACCCGGTTTTGTCTTGGATACGATTTGCTTGTGTTTCTTGTTTTATGGTTAAAACTTGCGCCGATTCAAATAGAAAACTGATGCTTATTGCGATTGTTGAAGTCTTTATCGACATGATAAAAAAACTGTTAAATATGAATTATACCTGCTTTATATTTTGGATCATTTCTAGGGAGTATTGCAATGGTGGCCTTTGTTAGAGAAGTTACCAGAGTGTTACATAGTGAACCATGAAGTCATATTTATGGAGAAGACCGAATTGCAACTCGGCTTTTTGACTGCCTCCATTTATTCAATAGGCTTCTGTTCATCTTTTTATTTCTCGTGACCATTATTCATGATTACTCTTCCGTAATTGTTTCATAAAAAAGAAACTGCATATTTCTCCCCAAAAATATATATAGTCTAACGTTTTATTTTTTGAAAGATTTTTGCACAAAATCGAACAGCCATGGGAAATGTCTATATACGCGGCGCACGTAGATAGACCCAGAAGAGATCCTGTGACATCTGACAGATGATAGTAACGTATAGTGTGCATAGTGCAGTGGTTTGAACGAAGTCTTGAATTTGCAGAGGGGAGAATGACTGGCTTAGTTAACAGGGCTGCCGAAGTGTGGAAATGACGTCACTAATACGGCTTATCTTGTCCACATTGTGATTAGGTGTGGAGTGTGGAATCCACACGTAAAATTTTCCACGCTTTTTACTTTAAAAGCGTATGCTAGTTACAATATAATA
>NC_061110.1:53163079-53208079 GCF_015104395.2 Macrobrachium nipponense | reverse complement strand
AGAAGTAAATTGTATTTGTTGACTGATCGATAGGTAAAGCGAGAACTGTTTGAGTAACTGTTTTATCATTAAACCAGGGGCGTAATGTGTAATGTCATCGAATGTTTGAACGAGATACTTTTTATTGGGTTAAACTAAGGATGTCACAAAATCCGGGACACCGACTGGGTACACTTTCAGTGCTTCCTAAATACACTGCCTCTGCAGATGACAGCTATCAACTTAGCAAATTATGTGTTGTATCAACTAATGGCAGGATGCACTTTTGAGGGACCTTGACTCGAGAAAGATACATCATACTGATATTCCACAACACAGTATTAGAACCAATATTTAACTGTGACTCAGATGACACATCCTTTGTAGCAACAGAAGCGGAGGCCTCCAATCACAGATGCAGTCGCTCCCTGATCAGATGACAGAAGACGGACAGAAACTGAACAACTCTTTCCCTAGAGGAAGTACGCATAGTTAAGTCCGGTCATCTGGCGACTGAGAGCACTAGCGCATTTATCTATCACGAACAATAAGGTGTTCGTATTAGCCCAGTGACTATATACTTAGATGTGGCAAGAGAAGGTACTTTATAGAAACAGCGAAAGTGACTGCATAAAAGACAAAGGGTATGTCTGAGCCGAAGTATTTTTGTCTTGATATCCATGTAAAGGTGCGTTACTCTCGAGCACATAATCTTTTCACTATGCAGGCCGAGAGCCACTTCAAGGTTTCTCTTGCGAAAGATTTGTTTATTTTCTCTTTCTCATCTGTTATCTGGCTCGGAATGGGCGCCTCCATCGTCTCCAGCCTCAGTTTCTGCACATGTTTCACATAGTAATGACAATCCATCACAACTAAAGGAAAGTTCCTGTATGAAAAGGTTCATTAAACTCAGGGCGTCATCTCCTCGAGAGAAAGTCTCTATCTCTAAAATGCTGAATTCCTAATAACCTCTACAGTACCAACTCCCGTCTTTTAAACCTCACTGATGGATGCGTGAGTGCTAATACTGAAAAAAATTCCTTTGGGCATTCTCATTGCACTTAGTTCACTTGCCATGCCTTTGTTAACAATCATTACTTCTTTAGTTGCTCAAATCCCTTTTTGTCCCGCAATTTCTGCAAGGACCTTCTCGGCTGCTCGGTCGCTGACACCAGTGTGATCCTGATCATATTATTTTCGTAGATACCTCAGCGACAGGGCCGGACTGGGTTCATATTGGCCCGGGGCCTAGTGTTTAGCGATAACGCAGGCCTAAATTGATGTTGAAAATTCATATAAATTCAGTAGACGATTACACTTTAGTAAGATTAATTTTCGGATTTCAACATAAAAACAAGTAGATAATAAGGAGGATTATTGGCTCATTACTTCAAAGATTTTGATCGACGATTCACACTGTGGAAAAGTCATAAAGAAGAGGATTTATTCATTTTACACCGAGGCTCTTTGTCTTCATAAATTGTGACATTCTGTGCACCGCGTCACTCTTGCCTCACTTTCATAGACAGCTTCTCTCTTGCAGCCTCATGCTGCTCTTTGTGAGCCCTCTTCTCTTCTTCCTGTTAATGGCTTGCGGTTGATGTTGACGGAAAATTTTGCGTTATAGGATGCACTTCAAGCCTTGTGCTCTTCCGCTGAATGGACAGATAACAAATCGATCTGCTATGTTTTCCGATTGGTTTACTTATCTAAAACTTTGCCTTTGGCACATTGAGTTCATCATTTAGGAATAGGACTCTCTCTCTCTCTCTACACAGATCCCGTACTGAGATAAAGCTATACACGCACAAACACACTGAGCCACGAGAGAGAGAGAGAGAGAGAGAGAGAGAGAGAGAGAGAGAGAGAATAATTCTGACTTAGATAAAATGATACTTGTCTTATTTATCTATCTATGACACACACGGCAGTTTGTCTAAGCATTCTTATAAGCAACTGATTATTCTGATAAATTTTGGAGGGCCCCAGAATTGTAACAAAACGTAAAAAGAGATTTTCGCAATCTTAGATTCGAGAATAATTGTAGTATCCTTGCAATTATTGTTTTAAAACTTAGTTCACTAAAGGAAGAACTTAGATGAACAGACACTAATGTCTTGCTCCATTTTTTTTCAAGGATTCTTCCTTTTGAGCGCTTTTATCTCTGTTCTTATTCATATCAAGACTAATTATTCTCAAGCACTGCCAAGTTGACCATCATTGTCTGCCGTACCTTCGTGATAATTGACGGAATTTTCTTATTTTGGTTTTACATTTGGTCAAAGACAATTCTGTTAAGGTATGCACTGTTTATTATCACTGTTTCCTTTCTACAAGAATCAACGATTAAGTGACAAGTGAGAATTTGAGGTGAAACTGAGAGAATGTTTCACATCTGTTCATTCGAAGCTTCAAAATCCTTACTCTGTTTGATAGGTACAACACTTGGATTCTTTTTAATAAGCAAACTCGGTAGTATTTATAACCTTCCTTGAACCCTAATTCTGTGGACCTTTGCCTGTCATTGCTTGACGTGCGAAATTTGTGTTTCATTGAGAGTAATGCAGTCTTTATTTTGACGCATTTAGATTTAATGACGACTTTCCCGGCATCATTATTTGGCTGAATACGCATTCTCTTTGTATTCAGTTCTTATTCCTGATTATTTAATGTTGCTTGATGTTAATCATTCTCATGACAGGTTTTATTGTGCGAAGATCTACTTGAATGCCTACATTATGGAAGTGGAAATGTGGAAAGCATTAGTGAGAGAGTTTCTCTCGAGGCAGAAACCTTTAGATTCCCACACCGGATTTCGTGTTTGTGGCCCATTTTCCCTTTGCGGTTTTGCGCAATCGATCTTTCAAGCATCGTTGCACTGGCCCCGTAACAAATCTGTTGTACAGATAATTGGTGCTGAGAGAACCTGAACCTCAGTCACGTCAGTGATTTAGATGCAATCAGAATGAGTCTCTCCATGACAAAGTTTTCAATAAATTGCCGATTGTCTGTGATGTAATACCGAGATGATCAATGACTGATGTTCTTGAGAACCGTAAGCCATTTATTTACTCCTGTTTCGCCACTTTATTTATGATAAGCTTGGCTTAATATAAGAACCAAAAATAGTTCATCATCAAATACTGAGTCAAATGATAAACCTTTGTACTACCGTTGCAATTTCGTTAATTTATCTTAAAAAGAAATATTGCAATTACGTTACTTCCTTCTATGATCCATATTCGGCAGCGACAGTGCAACTCGGAGTATCTATCGTCGTCAGTCACAAGGATGTTGCAGAACGTAATGCTTCTTGTGAGTTTAATTCAAGGCCTCTTTCCAGCAAATGAAAAAATGACATGGAATGGCATTGTTGAGGAGGAGAGTCATCCCATATGGAGTCCACAATACTCTCCGAGTCACACGTCTTGGAGACGGATTCAGAGTTACACTGAGCTGACGAATACAAGTTGCAGCTTCCTCTGAAAATTTGAGGAATGTAGAGTTGAAGCCAGTTTCGCAAACTATAAATAATGTGCAAATGAATGAATGATAGACCAGGTTCTTATGATTTTCAACACAAAGTTTGAGAATCTAAGAAAATTTATTTTGTATTGTTTATTCTTCCTTTCTCTATTTCCTCTTCTGCACTAGGTTGCTTTCCTCATTAGGCTTTTGAACCCTTTTGTTAACGGGCTGCCCCGTAGTGAGAGCCAGTGCTGCCTTTTGGTCACAGCTTCATAGGGACTGATTTGTACTTTTCTGCTTTTCTATTTAGGGTTACATTTTCCCTTGTAATAATAAAAATAACAAAGAATGAGCAAATTCGATTCATAACTCTTTTGATGAACAGTCTTGTTATTCCTAACAAAGGTGTAAACAGCATCTCAAAATTATATGAGACAAATTGCAATTTCGCCGGAAAGGATTATCATAAATAGACCGATGTGTTTTTCGTGAAGTGGTTTATGTCTTGACATTAGAGGCGGGACGCCGCCGCAATCGGGTCCGAGAATATTTTCATGTGTTATTTGTATTTCTCGCAAAATGTAAATTCGAGTACTTCACTCTTAGTACTTCTGTGCATAGAGTGGGATCTCTTTAAAACCTCTACGGAATAGAATTGACGACCATGAATTTTTCTGACCCTTTTGTAAACCAGTTCAATTGGGGCTTTCGCCCCCCACGCGAAGGTTAACTTGCCTTTGGATGAGGAGGTCACATCGGAGAGGATGAATTTTCAAGAGAACACTTCCCAGCTACTTCCTTGTGTTGTTTCATAACATTTAACGAGAAGTAAAGACTGGACTGTCTCAAGTTCTCGCCTTTACCAGTGTATTGTCTTTTACTTAACAGCGGTTGCCCTATTCAGAGTTTTTAATGCAACAGGAGTAGTAATTCATTCATAAAGACAAAATAATGATGTGCTAAATCGTTATGACGCACATGAGGAAATAGTTCACAAAACCAATTAGCTTTAAAATGATTTGTGAATTTAATACTGTTATCTTGTCCTCTGTGGTTCAGAACAATTTTCTGGAGAGAGAGAGAGAGAGAGAGAGAGAGAGAGAGAGAGAGAGAGAGAGAGAGAGAGAGAGAGAGAGAGAGAGAGAGAGAAGATATGCAATTAGTACAATAATTCTCTTTGGAAAGAGAAACCGAGCATAAGAATATACAGCACGTATCACAAAAATGCACTAAAGCTTCATCAATATTCCCAGTATTTAATCCCTTGTAACTGTTAGTCAATAAGTATTTTCTTTAAGTTTTAGTAAAATGAATTTATCCTTTCCCAGGGTATTTGTTAACACAAAGAACCTCAAAGAAGACAAAACTCGTTTATAGAATGAAGCTGGATTCCACACGTCAAGGTTCTTAGGATCTGCCAAATACTACCAGTTTATATTACAAAAGCATGATTTTTTTTTCATGACAAAGGATTCTTGCTTCCATTGATGCATTTTTATGTAAAAGTATATCTCAGTTCCTCCGTAACCCTTGAAATCTGCTTAGCACTTACTACAAAATGGAGATCAGAATAACCCGTTCTTTCATTTATGTATATCTACTTTGCTCAAATGCGTCAGTGACCTACTGAACTGTGCCCTGGATTTCTGGATGGTGACGTCAAACCTACGTATATCTGTGTTTCCTCAGTTCTAGTGCTGACAGATGTCTACTCTTCAGACTTTTGTAATCTTGTGAACTTCAGGAGAGTATGAGAAAGCTAAACAGATGAGACTAAAGAGATCAATGAGGTTTACCTTAAAAAAAAAAAGTTTTATCAAGTACTTAACGGGCAAACAGCAATTAGCTGTTTCAAGGAGACAGATGTTGCACCTAACAAGCAGGTGCATTGGACTCTGGGGAAATCGAATTCCGATTTCCTGTTGTCAGTGGGAAGTTTGATCAGTTTGTACTTCGTTCTCACTCTAGACAAGGTTTTCCTTGTTTGAACAAGATAACGATTGTCTAGATTGCAGATAAGAACAACGATCATTACGGGAAGACAGTCGTTTTGTCTTACAGTGACTGCTGTCTGTAATGGGTCCCATCACGATTGCCAGTGAAGTTGGCGTTTAATGAAATTAGACATCTAATGAAAAAGAGGAGGAATTTCGAGGAGTAACTGTCAAGTTCAACCGACACTGATATAGAAACTGGGAGGATGAAGACTTAGGAAGTAAAGAGAGAGAGAAAGAGAAATGAATGACGTCTAACGTTCAAAGGAAAGACCGAAAGATAGTTTTGAAATGTTTGAGATTCTTTTGATTTTCCACGAATGGTTGAAAAGGGCAAAATAGAGGAACAAACGAATAGAATACAAAAAAGAGATATAAATAAAGACACAAAGGGAAAATGTCACGAAAATCTGTGTAAATGAGAGAATTCCAACATGAAAGATGAGAGGCAGAGCTGAAAGATGTAGGTCCTCAAGGAATAAAAAACTCAAATCTAATGTTGGTGGTGGCTGCTGCTGTGGATGTGAGGCAAACAAACTGAACAGGAGGCGGTGAGGCATCAGTAATTAACAAACAAAGATGACCAGCAAATTCCGGTTTGTAGTTTCAAAGAAGCAATTGCAGATTCGTTAAGTTTATGAACACAGGTTACATTGAATGAAAAGTTCATGAAGCGCGAATGACACATACATATGTTTTCGTACAACAATGACTGAATACGGTAGAGGAAATAGAGATAAAAACCAGGAAATGTTGACAGAGAAAGTGTGAGAAACCTGGAAGATGTTTTGTAGACCAAGTGTTCACCGTATGACAGATGTGATAGAGGTTGGAAAGAATGGAAAAATCCTGTGTGTATGAGTAGGTATACACAGAATGTCAGATAGAAATGACACAAATGAAACACAGAAGAAATTAAAGCCATGTGATGAGACTTGGAACTTGTTACAAACGAACAGATGATTTTAGGACGAAAGGTAACGCGATGTTTAAATATTCAGATTAGGAGACTACTGCTGTGTTCGGGAGGTATTTCAGACAGAAGGAAGCTCTTCGTCTCCGAGAGTTCAAAATTGCAGGTGAAGGAGTGAAAAGGGAGATCAGAGAAGAATGTATGAGAAAAACCTTCTAGAGTTGGAACAGTGAACAGATTGTGGCATAGCTGATGAATGCAACTCTAATGTGCTGTTTAGAGTGACAGCTGATGGGATATGAACAACGTTATTGAAGAAGAATGAATTCAATAGTGAGGTAACAGAAACAAGGAAGGGGCGAGGAAAGAATGAATATAAAATGTTCGTTAGGTTTCTGGGAGTAAGGTTAACGAGAATGAAGAAAACTGGAAAAGGTACAACGGAAATATGAGGTGACCCATTTCTTTGTGGTCATATTGGGTTTTGAACTAATAGGTTATACTTGGTGTTGATGGGCGTTATAGAGAATACAGGAACATAATCTGATGTTTCTTGGTGTAATGTTCTGAGCCCACAGCTTTTCTGGTAGACTTACGATATGTGGTTTGTCCTGGAAAGAAAGTGTTTTGTATATGCAGAGGATATCACTCTCCTAATTTCGACCCTTTCTCCTGAATATATAGGTATGGGTGCTGAATCTCCTAACAGAGATGTAACTAAAATCAGTAAATGTTGCAAATTATGGGAATGAAGGTAAACTGGGCTACTTTAACTACATGCACCTTTATTTAACATTCTATGTTTTTCTTGATTGGAAATTACCTTTTGATTTTCAGAAGTATACAGTCCAGCTTTTCTCTATTATGACCCTTGATTTATAGCTTCCTGCATTTCCAGAGAGAGTTGCAGCTTGGCTTGTATAATAATAATAATAATAATAATAATAATAATAATAATAATAATAATAATAATAATAATAAGTCAAAACTCAACGCCGGAAATATGATAAAAGCCATAAACACATGGGCAGTGCCAGTAATCAGATACAGCGCAGGAATAGTGGAATGGACGAAGGCAGAACTCCGCAGCATAGATCAGAAAACCAGGAAACATATGACAATACACAAAGCACTACACCCAAGAGCAAATACGGACAGACTATACATAACACGAAAGGAAGGAGGGAGAGGACTACTAAGTATAGAGGACTGCGTCAACACCGAGAACAGAGCACTGGGGCAATATCTGAAAACCAGTGAAGACGAGTGGCTAAAGAGTGCATGGGAAGAAGGACTAATAAAAGTAGACGAAGATCCACAAATATACAGAGACAGGAGAATGACAGACAGAACAGAGGACTGGCACAACAAACCAATGCACGGACAATACATGAGACAGACTAAAGAACTAGCCAGCGATGACACATGGCAATGGCTACAGAGGGAGAGCTAAAGAAGGAAACTGAAGGAATGATAACAGCGGCACAAGATCAGGCCCTAAGAACCAGATATGTTCAAAGAACGATAGACGGAAATAATCTCTCCCATATGTAGGAAATGCAATACGAAAAATGAAACCATAAACCACATAGCAGCGAATGCCCGGCACTTGCACAGAACCAGTACAAAAAGAGGCATGATTCAGTGGCAAAAGCCCTCCACTGGAGCCTGTGCAAGAAACATCAGCTACCTTGCAGTAATAAGTGGTACGAGCACCAACCTGAGGGAGTGATAGAAAACGATCACGCAAAGATCCTCTGGGACTATGGTATCAGGACGGATAGGGTGATACGTGCAAACAGACCAGACGTGACGTTGATTGACAAAGTCAAGAAGAAAGTATCACTCATTGATGTCGCAATACCATGGGACACCAGAGTTGAAGAGAAAGAGAGGGAAAAAATGGATAAGTATCAAGATCTGAAAATAGAAATAAGAAGGATATGGGATATGCCAGTGGAAATCGTACCCATAATCATAGGAGCACTAGGCACGATCCCAAGATCCCTGAAAAGGAATCTAGAAAAACTAGAGGCTGAAGTAGCTCCGGGCATCATGCAGAAGAGTGTGATCCTAGAGACGACACACAGTAAGAAAAGTGATGGGACGCCTAAGGAGGCAGGATGCAACCGGAACCCCACACTATAAATACTACCCAGTTGAATTGGAGGTACTGTGATAGAGCAAAAAAAAAAAAAAAAAAAAAAAAAAAAATAATAATAATAATAAATCAGTAGGGCAACGGAAGGTAACTCTAAGGAAGAGTCTTTTCAAAAACAAGAACTAGAACATTTGAAGGGATAACTGAACTGATTTTAAAAATGGAAGGCGCACCTTTTGAGAGCCACAGCCGCTGGCAACGATTGTCTGTAAATCATATAAATGGGCTGAAAGGGCAATAAATCTTGATTCTAAGAAGTAACAAAAAAGTGAACAAAGATGAAACGATGAATTACTGTGGATAATGCTTGTCAAGATAAATGGAAGGGGATATGTGGTACTGAGCCTTGAAAGCAAAACAAAATTAAGACGAAGAATAAGTAGACTAAAAGAGTGTTAGATCTCGTAAGGATGGACCTTGAACAAAATAGACTAAGACACTGGGAGATAATACAGGGGAAAGTTGTAATATACGTTAACACGAACCGATGAAGTTTGGATACTAGAACGCTTGAGAGAAGTTGCAGAAATTTCTTACACAGGAGTTTCATCTTTTTGTGGAAAGCTGCTATGAGTTGACTCCCTTTATACAAATGTGAATTTGAAATCTGTATCCAAATAAGTTCAGTTCTTTGCGAATAAATTCGACTTATTTTGAAGAAAAAGTAAATTATCTGGTTGATGAAACTAACTGGTAAAGGATCATAAACGCATCATAAACGCAAAAGAACTTACTTTGAGGTATGATCCTCTAGAGTCTAGATTGCACTGCAATGCCGCTAATTGATTACAAGACTTCCAGTGGGTAGAAATCTCAATTACGAGGAGACAAGTAGTGCTCTGTTTAAGGTCCACAATAATATACTGATGGTAGCAATAGTAAAACTTTATAAAACTATATAAAAGCTTTCGAACCCTTCCTTGGGTTCATCTTCAGTCGAATGTATAAATTTAACATGGAATGCATCTAGGTAAACAAGACAAAGACGCCAAGAATGGCTGACCCCGGCAGTCAGATCTCCAACGGACACGGAGATGAAGAAAGTGGTCATTTGAGATTCAATGCCTCTGTAACACGGTTTTTTGGACTTTGCTCCTTATCAAAGCATCGGATGTAGCTGAAAGTTGACATATGTATATTTTACAACCACACAAATTTTGTCAGCATTATCAATAACCTAAACCCGATAGTTTTAATTTTTATACAATAAAAATTATCTAGCCGACGCCATGGCCAATGATTACGAGTCAAGAGTCGAAAAACATTCATTACGTAAGCAAGGTAAACACCGTTTTACGAAATGTTGCCCCGCCCATCCACCAGACAGAACATATTTTGTTGGTTTGTTCATTATGACAATTATCAGTGGAGAGGTTTCAGAGTTCATAAAGGTGTACTGCTTTGCTTGTATTTAAATTTTTATGTCATTGTTACGTATACCCAATCATCCATCGAGGAAGAGGGAAGAAATGCTGTCAAAGTTACGTAACAAGTGCGTTCGAAACATTTTCTCTGAGTAAGCTGACCCGACTTCAAAAAAAGTCACTTTTACATTATAAGTACCAAATTTATTCAACCTGCGTAATGCAGAATACAGTCAAAATTTATGTGTAGATAATTTGTATTCTCAATAAGCGTTATATTTATGAAATGCATACATAAAAGTTATTGCGAAAAAACTGTGTTACAGAGGCCCTGAATCTCATAGTAGGTCATTTCTTCTCCTCTGTTGTTATATCTGGCTGCTGGCTGCTATCCTGCAGGAATACGAAAAGTCTAGAGGCTGGGTCATACATGACATGCCTAGTATATAGTCCATGGGTGTATATAAACAGGGGAGTTTGAGAATGAACCCTACACCTGGATGTTCCGTTGATAGAATCATAACTATGTTGTTCGTTTGACGGGACAAAATTGTATTTTCTCTATGAGATTTTTGAACGCTTGTTGAAAACATGGAAGGATTAAGTGATATTTCCGATGTTGTTTGAGTTTCTTGTAAATTGGAAACTATTCAGCTGATAAAAAGAGTCCGTCTGGTATGTTGGGCGAGGTCGTTTGGGAACGGGATTGTGAGATTCACTGGCAAAAATCACAAGGTGGATCCATTAATATGAAACCAAGGGGATGATATATCAGATGATCTTCCATATATAGTCCTTGTCTTTCTCAGATGAAAGAAATGAATTGGCTGCCAAATGAAGGCTTCCACCGACCTGTAGATTTCTGTTTTGTAAAGGCCCTTACAGTTACTCAGGAGATCTTTTGCGATTCAATTACTGCCATCAGTGCAACACTTGGAAAACCAAAATGAAAGACTGAAAAAATGGACATTATTTTATTATACATTACAACTGAAATGATCAAAACACATTCATGCACACATCTCGGGGAAAGAAAATCGCCACTGTCGAAGCCCACACCAGATATACAAATGTTAATAATAATAGTAAATGCTATAGGGAAATAGCGAACATGAAAAATTCAGTTATTTGATCATTACATCTGCCATACCGATTGAAATTGCGTATCTTGAATCATCAACGACTCAAAATAATTATGTTTATAAATGAGACTTGATGAAATGGAGTGGATATCACACTGAGGTAGAAAGTAAAAGGCTGTTTAGTGCGAAGTTGGTTTAGCTTTGAGGAAGTTTTCGAACTGATTCTTTTATGAAAAATGTCTTAAAGACAGATATTAATCATTTGTACTCAACCAGAGTGTTACTGGAGGATAACGACAACTTGAGAGAGAGAGAGAGAGAGAGAGAGAGAGAGAGAGAGAGAGAGAGAGAGAGAGAGAGAGAGAGATGACCAAAGCCTGAAAGTCAAAGGTTAGTGTTTAAGTTCTAAATCTGGAGTAAAATACTAAAATATGTCATTTAATTGTTCAAATAAATACGTGATAAACATTATCAATTTCATGACACATGCTTCCTCTTAAGAATCTTAACGTCAATTTATCGCGTGGAGTTCATCATCCCATAAGATAGGAACAATGTAATATGCTTATCAATTAGTGTTACGGAATTTTAGAGCAAACAAACTTTAATAAGTACAGGTTTGTCTGTCACAGGAAGCAGACGCATTTGCATATTTCCAGGAGGCATTGTTCATAAGTACTCTAACGATACAAATGAAATGACAATAAAAAGAAAGAAAAAAAAAAAAAACTCTCGTATGCCATATAAATTGAAATCTTATAGTTTTGGTTTTTGTTTTCTTGCAAAAACGCCCTTGAACTTCTCTGTTCTGATTCTGAACTCACTATATCCATAAGCATAGAGTAGAGGATTTGCAATGGAATTTGCAACAATGGCGATGAATAGAATAGTTTGGAGAGCGTGCAACAGGGCTTTGCTCTTCTCATTTTCGAGGCTGTAAATAAGGGTTCCTACAACGAAAGGCACATAAGTAACTGTGAAAGACCCAATGATGAGGAACACAGTCTTCACAGCTTGGCACTTCTTGAAAAATAGCACTTTGTCTTTGGTGTCAGATACCACGCGGTTGAAGTACGCGAAGAGAGACCATCGAGGAGACTCTGCGCCTTGACTGTCCTCCTCGTCTTCCAGATCACTGGAAGGCAAGGATGCCAAGCTTTTGCTCGATTTGCTGGAATCTGACAATTGTTTTGAAGCAGTCTTAAATGTGCTTTTTATGTTTCCGTGTTCTGTTGAGCTGCCGCCAGACATAGGTTGGTCTTTACCGGCAAAGGGAAAGTTGCAATGCCTGTTTTCCTGGCTGATGTCTGGAGCAGTGACATTTTCTGAGGAAATGGAATTGTCCTCTCTGTATTGCTTTACAGTTTTCTCAGCATATTCTAAGTTCGCATTACATTTCGAATGTTCTTCTTCTTCTTTTTCTTCTTCAACGGTTTCTGTTCTGCACTGCAAATTTTCTGTTGGCAGATTTCTTTCGGCATGACCACCATTCTCTTCATTTCTCTGAAAGTTCTCCAGAGAAGGTAATTGCCCAACTTCGCTCGAATGACGATTTCGTTTTAAATGAGAAATCATTTTCCCATCAGTTTCAGCTAACTCGTTTTGTGTTTGTGATAGGATACCTTCATTGACTATTACCGATCTGACACTAACAAGCTTTGATGAGGCTCTGTTGTCCATTTCGCTAAGGCCAGGCAGTGTGGCTTTGTACTCCTGCATGGCTTGTCTCCTTATTCTTCTTCTTTGTGCTTTAGCAGCAGAAACGGCAGATGCATTGGTGTCTGATGTCAGGACTGTTGACTTGGAAGAAGTCGATTTGACACTTGAAGCCGAAGATGTTCTGGATTTCGTTGACTTTTTAGACATTAAAGACAGTCGGAAATATGAAGACTTGCTTGTTTCATTGATTTTATAGCTGCCTCCATAACGAGCTTTCTGCATCTTGATTGCTAAATATAGCAGAATACTGTAGAGACTCACAGCTACAGCATATGGAAAAACAACCTGAAAAAAGGAAAACTTTAGGCGAACAATATCTCGGTATTCATTGCATTTTATCATAATGAGAAGAAAAGGATGCAGTCGAGAAAATAAAAATATCAGGACAGGAGTGAAAAAAACTCCAAATTCCTTTTGCATGTCAGAGACTTGTTTCTTTTGTGATATATAACACAAAATATTATCCAAAGATGATGAATATGACTTCGACAACTTCAACAGATAAAGAGAACGCCAACATTCTGAACGCACAGCAGTCACGAAGAAAACTATGGCAAAGTTTTTGGAGACCACCTGGGCGAAGATGCATCTCCCACACGTCTCTTCCCAGTCCACGAGCATTCCCATTGCTGGAAGGGATCCTGAAAATAAAAGTCAAAAGAAAATTATTCATGTTTATTTTTTAGCTGAAAACAATCACAAGCTGTACAGCTACACACACACACACACACACCATATCTGAATGAGGATTGATTCCATCTCGATGTGCCGGGGAGGGGGGGGGGGGGGGGATTCCTTATTGAGGTCTCACTCCTTTGTTATTTTCAATGACCATATAGTTGTATATGTTAGTTGTCTTTACTTTCATGGATCTGCCCACGGCTGTTATTCTCTCTTCCCCAACAGCTGAGTGTAACCCACTGCATTCCACTGGCTACTAGGTACATAATACACTGCTTAGGACAACAGATCAGAGTGCCAATACGTTCAACAGTATGTCCCCAATAACTCATCCTAGGATGGAAAACGAACCAGGGTCCTCTGGCTAGTACTGCTAATGTATTACCACTTACGCGAGACCGGCATGAGCTGTTAGGAAATGATCTTTCTGAAAAAGAGATGAATTCACGTGAGAGGTGTCACATCAAGTGGAAATTTTGAGAGGCATCAGTCAGGAATCATCAAAGCGGGACAGGTGGTCAGACGACGACAGATGGCTACTGACTTTCTATAGAACATATCACTCCTTTACTTAGTGGGAAGATTTTCTCGCTTTTCTCCATATAAGTTTTCTTGTCTGTCATGAGTGAAACTGTCATTTAATGGCAACTGTTTGGCTTACCGTTACAAATGTACAATGTAATTATCTTTACTTTTTTAGTCATATAATATAGGAGGTTTTTAAATACCTATACATAAACATATGGGAAAATTGATCACTAAATCTACTCGTTATCTGGAAGCCTTTTACTGAGAACGGCAAGGCGATGTCCATTAATAGACAGAAAACAGCATCCGTTTGTCGTGCCAGAAAACATGGTTGTTTCTAAATCTTACTAGATCATTTCCTGTAAATTAGCAACCTCTGTTATAGTGAAAGTTCATCATACATTTCAATCTGAAATCGCCCGTCACAGAGACAAACATGCAATGTCGCACACATTTCCACCACAGATGAAGTGATCAACTAGATAACTCGAGAAAAACCTTACTCAAAGTTTCATATTAAATTAGAAATGAATCACACATGGCCATGTGAAAGACATTCAGCCTCCGTTGAGAAATCCTCCTCGCGGGTGCATGGAACGTTTGCCACTGAACAAGCCTTTTCTCACACTCCTCTACCTCTTCTCATCAGCAGTCCTCTCTGACACTGTTTACAGAGGCCTATTTCCTGGGATCTGTCCTTCTAATGATATATTATTATGCATTTACAGAGATCACACTTCACAAAGTCTGAGTCGTTCAAAGAAATCTTTCAAATTTTGTCTTTCCTTCTCATAAACATTCCCCAACCAGTATTGTCTATTGTGTTCGACATCTCTCATTCAGCTTTCCCTTGAACCAGGTTCTCTGCAGCAAGGAAACCAAAATTCCCTTGATTTAAGGCTGTTCAAAGGTCAAAACCTTCTTCATGTGATTTATGAGCGCGCACACGCCCACATACACACATACATATATATATGTATATATATATATATATATATATATATGTATATATATGTATATATATATATGTATATATATATATGTATATATATATGTATATATATATATATGTATATATATATATATATATATATATATATATATATATATATATATATAAAATATATGTACACACACACATACACATATATATAGATACATATATATATATATATATATATATATATATATATATATATATATATATATATATATAGTATAAAAGGCCGCTTAAACACTCTGGTCTAAAGCTAAGGTGAATATATAAATAAGTGTTTTTATGGGCCTTTTATACTTGAGATGCATCCTGCTTTAACAGAAAAATATATGTGAGACGCATCACATTACCGTGATTCATATACATACTTCCAGCTACAAACGTCCTTTAATATCTAATGCGCTTTACCTCGGGATTAATGTTTTCATATATGTTAGCCGAAGGGGAATTTTTTAGTCGATAAGAAATTTGTCGGCTCATGGGCGCGAACTATCGAACTCAGCAAATTTAGGACGCACACTGAAGCCTTAAACCACACCGCCACTGCAAGAAGGTATAAGTTTATGCCGCCTATCAACTACAAATACCTGTCGCTCTCAGGTGTTCATTGTTTTGGAGTCGGCATCAATCCACCTCGACCTCGGTAACGCTGTAGTGCTTTTGTCAGCACGTAGCCATTATATGAGTCATATCACATTACTGTGATTCATATACATACATCGAGCTAAAATTGTCCTTTAATATCTATTTGTAGTTGAGAGGTGGCAAAAACTTTTACCCTCTTGCGGTGGCAATGTGGTTTCAGGCTTCACTTTGTGTCTTTAATTTGTTGGGTTCGATGGTTCGCACCTGTGAGCCGACAAATTATTTATCGACTAAAAAATTCCCCTTCGGTTAACATATATGAAAATATATTAACCCTTAAACGCCGACTGGACGTATTTTACGTCGACATTTTTTGTCTCTCGGGTGCCGACTGGACGTATTTTACGTCGACATACAAAAGTTTTTTTTAAAAATTCGCGGAAAAATACTTTTAGGCCTACCAGCCGAAAACTCTTGAATCACGCGCCTTGGGGGATGCTGGGAGTTCACGATCAAGGTGTTGTTTTGTTTACAATCGTTACGCAGGCGCGCAAGCGCGAATTTCTTTCTTGCCGCACTAAAAAGTATCTGTGACACATCTCTGAAATTATTTCGTCACTTTGACATAATTTTTGTACCATTTTAAATTAGCCGTTACATAGAGTATTATATATGAAAATGTGCGCATTTGTATGTAGAATACAACAAAAAAATACTCATGATTGTAGCTTTTATCAGTTTTTAAGATATTTTCATATAAATAACGATAAGTGCCAAAATTTCAACCTTCGGTCAACTTTGACTCTACCGAAATGGTCGAAAAACGCAATTGTAAGCTAAAACTCTTATATTTTAGTAATATTCAATCATTTTATCTTAATTTTGCAACTAATTGGAAGTGTCTAGCACAATATTTCGATTTATGGTGAATTTATGAAAAAACTTTTTCCTTACGTCCGCGCGGTAACTCTTCCGAAAATAATCATACATGCGATTGTGGTAATGTTTGCACCATTTTAAATTAGCCGTTACATAAAGTTTTATATATGAAAATGTGCGCAATTTCATGCACAATACAACTAAAAACAACCCATGGTTGTAGCTTTTATCAATTTTGAAATATTTTTCATATAAAAATGATAAGTGACAAATTTTCAACCTTCGGTCAATTTTGACTCTACCGAAATGGTCGAAAAAACGCAATTGTAAGCTAAAACGCCTATATTCTAGTAATATTCAAGCATTTACCTTCATTTTGCAACAAATTGGAAGTCTCTAGCACAATATTTCGATTTATGGTGAATTTATGAAAAAAATAACATTTCTTTACGTCCGCGCGGTAACTCTTCCGAAAAAATCATACGTGCGATTGTGGTAATGTTTGCACCATTTTAAATTAGCCGTTACATAACGTTTTATATATGAAAATGTGCGCAATTTCATGTATAATACAACAATAAATAGTTGAAGGTTGTAGCTATTCTCATTTTTGAAATATTTGCATATAAATCACGATAAATAGAAAAAAAACCACGTTCGGTCAAATTTGACTCTACCGAAATGGTCGAAAAACGCAATTGTAAGATAAAACTCTTACAGTCTAGTAATATTCAGTCATTTATCTTCATCGTGAAACAAATTCGAAGTCTCTAGCACAATATTTAAATTTATGGTGAATTTTTTAAAAAAACTTTCCTTCCCTCCGCGCGCGGATTCTCCGCCACAAATCTCCGAAATGCGTAAGTCCCATTCTCGGAATATTTGCTCCGTTTCATATTAGGCATTTCATAGAGTTTTATATATGAAAATGTGCGCAATTTCATGTAGAATAAACGAAAAATATTTGAAAGTTGTAGCTTTTCTTATTTCCGAAATAATTGCATATAAAAAAATATATATATAAAAAATTCGACATTCGGTCAACTTTAGCTCGTCAGATATGGCCGAAAACTGCATTTGTAAGCTAATATTCTTACAGTATAGTAATATTCAATCATTTGTCTTCATTCTGAAACATATTGGAAGTCTCTAGGACAATATTTAGATTTATGGTGAATTTTTGAAAAAAAATATGTGTTTACGTAAGCGCGTTACGAATTCATGCATTATATTGTGATAATATTTTCTCTGTGTTGCTTTTATCGTTTTTACAATGTGTTATATATCAAAATGATCGCAATTTAGTGCACATTACAACGAAAAAAAAGTAACTTGTTACCTTCAACGTTTGCGCACAGCGCGATTGAATACAATTATATGTTATGAAAGGTTTCGTTTTTGCGCTATCATATCGCATTATTTATATATGATAATGATAACTTTTTTCATTTCTGATGGTTGCATACTAAACTTCAAGCAATGACAAAAAAGGAGCCAAAAATGAACTCTTAATCTTGAAAACTAAGCGCGCTGTGATTTTTTGAAAAAAATATTTTTTCCGCTTACGCGCTCACTTCCAAACCCCTCCGGCATACGGGAGTCATTTTTTTTATTTACTGCTCCGGCGTTTAAGGGTTAATTCCGAGGTAGAGCGAATTAGATATTAAATGACATTTGTAGCTCGATGTACACACACACACACACACACACAATATATATATATATATATATATATATATATATATATATATATATATATATATATATATATATATATATATATATATATATATATATATACATGCATATATACTATACATATATATATATATATATATATATATATATATATATATATATATATATATATATATAGATATATATATATATATATATATATATATATTATATATATATATTATATCTATATATATACTATATTATATATATATATATATATATATATATATATACTATATATATATATATATATATATATATATATATATATCTATATATATCCTATATATCTATATATATCTATCAAAAAGAGACAAATAATCAAATAATAACTTATATAAAGGAATGCTTAGCCCGAACTTCTCATGGGCAAGGCAGACGTTAGGTACAAGTGTCTATCGGTATGCGCAATGCAACTTGCAATCATTTTAAAATTAATAAACAAAATAAGGAAATAGAATTTCTATAACATCAAATGAATTAATTTTTTTTTTTTGTTTTTTTTTTTTTTTTTTTTTTTCTGAACCTCATAGACAATTAGAGTCAATAATTCAGCTTATGACATGGGTAAACGGACATTTAGAATTATCAAGTTGTGGATATGAAATATTTACTTGCAACATTAGCCTATTACAATTCAAGTAAAACATTCATGGGAAAACTGTCACATTTTCTTGAAACCCCAAAGTTTATTTAGAAATTAGTTACATAGTGGGTTTTTTTCGTTGCATCTCCTACCTATTAATAAAGTTTTAAAATTAACCTCAGAGGATGCGCGCGAGAAAATTAAATATGAAACTTTTGTTAGGGGCACATAGGATCAGATTTTATCACAACTTAATTTCAGTTAGCATAGAGAAATACAGAATCATGATTAATCTTCTCTTTGACTCTTATGTTGCCTGGCAATCTTACAAATAGCTCCGTTTTCCACTTCTTTGTCTAGTAACTTACTACCAGTAATATCGAATTTTCTTTGAGATTCGTAATGATATCTATTTATTTTTTATAATTATGGATATTTTTACAAGTCATCATAGACTGGATAGGTTCACTCATTGTTAATGCCCATGGATAAAAAAGTTTTGTACAGCGGACTCTTTTGAATTCCAAAATATCAGCGAATTCATGTGGGGTTAAGTCTGGTCTAAATGGCTCTCTCCCCTCCCCTGTATTTGGATGTCGTCTGAATTTTACTTTGCCCTTGTGACAAGTATAATTTCACTTGCAGGCTGATTAATGGAACCTGTTACAGTATCCTGCAGTACGAGAGTTTCACATCGCAACTTCAAAAAAATCGTTCGTCGCTGCGGACGACGGCAGTCGAGTAACAACCGCCTACAATGTGAAAGGAATAAGCACCATCATGGACTTCTTCGACCGACACCGTATCCCGTCGTTAATCTCGTTTTAATGCGGAACGCTCCAGCGACTGTCGGAAATCGACTACGAAAGGGACATACTTCCGACAATTACGACCCGAAGGATATTCAACTCTACTTTGCTGGCGAAGGACTCGTGCTGGGGATGTTTTTTTTTATTCATCGCGAACGTAATCGTGTAGCTTAGGATGCAGAGAATAAGTATGAGCGCAAAATAGAACGTTGGACCCGCCCAGGCAAATTTTCCCCTTGTTTTAACCCTGTGAAATAGGCCGTTTCATTTGGCTATAGGTGGTTGTCTGGAACTGTGTAATGGACGAAAAGTGGTTCGAAAGCTAGTTAAATGTGAAGTAGTATAACCTCGGTCATGTATCCTATATATATAAAGATCATAAATAACAGAATCGAAAATATATTTTTTTGCGTGACGCACAGGATCGGAATCTATATATAAATGATCATAAATAACAGAATCGAAATATATCTTTGCGTGTACGCAATAGGAATCTATTTAAAGTGCACATATATTAATCATAATTATATGAATCCATATACATATGTATAAACAAATCAGGTAGCCTATAATCAATCTGCAGTTATATATGAGTTAGTGTATGGATTAATGAATCAGATATATAACAGTTAGCATAAAAATCAACGAATCAATCAGCATAAACATTAATAATTTTATCAATTCATATATGAAATTTTTATCAGTTAAAATATGATTTTTATCATGTTAATCTTCATTCTATGCAATTATCAGAGTACATTAGTATTTTCTGTAGCATATGTATCTTAATGAGATGGAGTGAAAAACTGTATCATTATATATCACGTGATCACTATTATTTACCAATATCATTGTTTTATATTTTATTACTTGAATCAATTCATGTACACCATGAATTTTTATTTTACTTATTATATATATATATATATATATATATATATATATATATATATATATATATATATATATTCACATAGTGTCTGTATCACACTCCTATAAGTCAAATGCAAGTCAAGTTTGAGTAATATTCAGTAGTTGGTTTTGGTAGCTGACCGAGCTAATGTAAGTGTTTACATAATAAAAATATGGAATGTTAGTCCATATATATAAAAGACTAAAACTAAAGAGGTCAACCAGATTGTTTGCAGGAATGTGATCAGACTAGAGACGCTAAGAGACGTTATACAATAAGTATGTAGGCTAAGATAACATGCCGTCACCTGTAGTCATTCAATTGTTTATAAACTTTAGTCCAAGCTTCCTGCTTGAGACAAACACGTGACCTATAGCTCAAGCGGCCTACGTGATCTCTAGCGTGTCTCATTTTGATTGTGTGTTCGTATGTAACTATGTCATCTGATAGTATGTTCATATGTTCGAGCTACTATCTGCTTCCTTCATAACTTGTAACAGAGATGTAGAACAGGCAGAACAGAGTTAGCTATCGTCATTAGAAGACCTGTATCTCTTTACCTAAGCTTTATCATGTAGAGAGAACAGAAGTAGCCATCATCATTGGCAGAAGCGATCAAGCTATCGTTATTAGAAGACTTGTACAATCATATCTGATCTTCAGCATGTAAAACTTCAGAAGAATATATATATTTTTATACTTCGTGTTTTCTACAAGAACCTCCTCACCATGAGTTTAAAACACATCCTCGTCATAAACAAGAAGATAATCCCGACTTCGTAAGTGATCTACAAACCCCAAAACACTCCATTGAAGATGGAAGTGCAATACCAACCGACTTAGCGTAAGATTATCGCAAGTCTAACATTACCTCATAGGGCCGCCTTATCATACAAGGCACAAGCCCCAATAATATATATCTATATATATATAGATATATATATATCTATATCATATTCTTATATAGATATATATAGAATTATATCTATATATATATGAGAATATATATATATATCTATATAATATATCTATATCGATAGATAGAGCTAATAGATAGATATCTATATATATATATATAGATATGTATATATATATATATATATATATTATCTACATATATTATCATATATAGGATATATATATTAATATATATAAGCTCTATATATTAGAATAGTATATATATATTAATATAGAGATATAGAGAGAGCTATATGATATATATATATTATATATTATATATAATATATATATATATATATATATACTATATATATAGATATAAATAATAGATATATATATATATATATATATTATATATATAGATATAGTATATAATATATATATTATATATATATATATATATATATCTATATATATCATAGATATAGATATATATATATATATATATTATATAATATAATATTATATATATATATATGATATATAGATATATATAGCTATATATATATATATATATATATATATATATATATAATATATATTATTATATATATATATATATATATATTAATATATCTATACTATATCCTATATATATATATATATATTATATATATATATATATATATATATATATATATATATATAATATATATATATATATATATATATATCTATATATGTACATAAAAGATGGATTTGCTATGATATATTTTAAATACAGTTGTAATGTGATGTATTGTGACGTTTCTTAGGATGTGGAGAAGTCTGTGGAGAAGTCTTAACTTCCCTTAGAGACAGTGTTCGAGGTGACGAGCTTAGGAATGCTGACATGTCTTTTTGAGCGGCGTGCATGTCCTGTTGCTATGACCGCTTGATACAGAGGTTACTTATGAATCTAGTTCTAGGCAGTTCCTGGGTGTGGACAAGTGGACAATGCGTGTGAGTTCGTACGTGCGTGCAAGCTTTTTCCTACATAATGAGATGTAGCATTACCAAGAATGATAGACCTGTGCAAGAGAGACGAGGAGCCAAGGTGGCTTCTGCAAAGCATCTTTTAAGAAGTGTTGTGTATACTGTGTTGAATGGGCAGTTCTGGAGAAAGGGGAACTGATCCGAGACAAGGGGTATTGAATATGGTGACTTAATTGGTGTACTGACCATATTGACTATGCCTAATGTTATGGCTAAACTAATGTTAGTTATTTGATTTATTTGGACTTTGAGTTTAACATTTCATTTAATCATTCAGTTAAGAAAATGAGTTAATTTAGTTAATACTTTGTTTTAAATAAATGCACATTTTGTATGTTCCGTGCCTGATCTGATGCCCTTAAGATAATGGAGGGTAGGGGAGGGGGGTTGTGTCGTAGGAGAGAGAGAGAGAGAGAGAGAGAGGACGAGAGAGAGAGAGAGAGAGAGAGAGAGAGAGAGAGAATGTGTTACCAGTTGCCTCAGGCGCCGGATCCATCACTACTTTTTAAAATAGAAGAACGAGATTTTAGAATCTAGTTATTTTATATATATATATATATATATATATATATATATATATATATATATATATATATATATTATATATATGACAGGTAAAATGTTCTGTAACAACAGAATTCCATCTAATTAAAGGAGCCCATAAAAACACCAAAATATAGAGAGAAAAGTACTATATTTCAGAGACTGCTGTCTCCCTCTTCAGGTAGATGAATGAGAAAAGTTTACAGAAAAGGTGGTATTTATACCAAGAGGTCCCATCCACAGGCAAGCCAATTTAGGTCACCCCCGCTGATAATCTTCCTTTAATCTTCTTAAGTGTTGGTTGAATGAAAACCTTGTCGATCGTATCTGAAATCCATGCTCCTTTTGAGATGTTCATTACCTGCCTCTCTTTTATTAAGGCCGATTCCATCATTTGACTCTTGTACCGGCAGTTGCTGCTATAAATTACACGTGACAAATTCCAGTTTATTCTATGGTTATGTTAATTTATATGGTTGAAAATAGCCGAGTTCTGTTGTCCATACCTAACTGACCGTTTGTGTTGTATTAGTCTCTGGGGAAGTGATTTACCTGTAAATGCGATGTAAGATTGGTCACAGTCCTGGGATGGGATTTCGTATACCCCAGAGTCCTTGGGAGATGTCTTTTGTTGGACGTTAATCAGGGATTTGGCTAAGGTGTTTGGGTAAGTAAATGCAAAAGGGTTAGATTTTCCCAGGGTGTGGGTTACTCTCTTAATCGTGTCCAGGTGAGGAATTCTTATTTTATTGTTGGGTGTATCTCTGGTCTTGTCTTTAGGGGGTCGGTAGAAAATTACGTTTGCTTTGTGAATTGCTCTCTCAATTATATGGTCAGGATACTTTAAAGACGAAAGTTGCTTGAGAATTAGTTCAAATTCTTTTTCCAGAGATTCTGGGGAACAAATTCGTAAGGCTCTTAAGAACAGGTTGTTAGCTACACCTATCTTGATAGTAATGTCGTGATAGCTAAAGTAGTGAATGTATGAAAGTGAGAACGTTGGTTTTCTGTATATGGTAAATTTGTATTCTGTCGTGTCTCTGATTATTAAAACATCAAGAAAAGGAATTTTGTTGTCTGTTTCCCATTCAAATTTAAATTTGATGCTGGGCACTAATGCATTTAATTTTGAAAGGAATTCATTAAAAGTGCCCCACCTATTATCCCAAAATGTTAGGATATCATCCACATATCTCATCCACAGCATGTTTTTGGGTTTTATTGCATTTATTACTGTAGTTTCAAAGTTTTCCATGTACAGATTGGCTAAAAAGGACTTAAAGGACTACCCATACTACACCCGAATTTTTGCTTGTAGAATGATTCCCCGAATGAAAATACGTTATTAGATGCACATAATTCAACTAACTTTATTATTTTGTCAAGCGCCAATGGAAAATGATCTGAATAGGGGGATAATTTTTCCCTTAAAAACTGAAGAACGTCCTGTACTGGTACTTTTGTGAATAGGGAGTTTACGTCAAGGCTTAAAAGTTTTATGTTGTGAAGTGGTATATGTGCTTCTCTGAATTTGTGACAAAAATCTTCCGAATGTTTAATGTGACTGGGAGAAAAAGTGCCTAAAAAAGGGGAAAGGAGGCCAGCTAACCATTTAGAAATTTTGTAATTGAAAGCTCTGGCACATGAAACGATGGGTCTGAATGGAAGATTGTCTTTGTGAGTTTTGGGAAGGCCATAAAAGTAGGGTAATTTAGGATTAATTACTTTAAATTTCTCTAATAATTCAATATTCTTTTTGTCTTGGCCAAATAATCTTAGTTTCCGTAAAAATTCTGTGGGAACGTTTTGGAGGGGATTTTTCGTCAGTTTTTCGTAAGTGCTTGTGTCGCTAAGGAACTGGTTGATTTTGTCGAGATAGAAGTCTTTTGTCCATTATTACGATTTTGCCGTCTTTGTCGGATCTACTTATTATAACATCTAACTTTTTTAGCGAGTGGATGGCTATCATGAATCTGCGGGGAACAGGATATTTCTTATGTAGGTCAGTTAAAGCATTTAGTAACACTCCTTTTAAACATATCTCTTCACGGCTGTAGTTTTTGTCAGATATGAATTTATCAAAAGCCACTATGAAGTCTAGGTTGTTTTTGCGGTCTGGCATAAGGGCAAAGGATAAGCCTAAATTTAAAACTAAATGTTGATTTACAGTAAGGGGGGTGTTGGATAAGTTTAAAACTTTGTCTTGTTGCTCAAGATTATTCCATGCGCTATTGTCTATTAGGTTATTTAACTTGCGTAAAAGTCTGTTGGAACGAGTCACGCTATTATAGGCAGCAATGTCGGAACAGAATGAAATCAGATACCTGTATATGTGGTCCGTAGCGAGGAGGCGAAGATTAGACTGAGTTCCATATATCACTCTGCGTAGTACGAAGATGTCGTTTTTCGTATTGGTGATTCTTTCCTCCAGGAAAATCTTGTGATAGAGGGAAGGGGTCCGATTGCAGAGTCCATCTCCCGAATCCTTACATTTTTGGTAGTACTTGTTTTTTGAGGCATTCTTCTAAAAAGTGTTTTATATATATATAATATATATTATATATATATATATATATATATATATATATATATATATATATACACATATATATAACCACTTCTAGAATTTATCGCACTTTTCGGATATGCTTGTCAGTACAGACTGAGACCCAGTTGAAAGAATACGATGAATTCCGATGTCCGTAGCAGGATTCGAACCTTCATCCAGAGCATCAGAACGAGGTCACGTTGCCAGCCTGACCAATTCAATTGGTCAGATCAGCAACATGACGTTGTTCTGATACTCGCGATGCGTATTCGAATCCTGCTACGGACATCAGCATGTTTCATATTCCTGCATTCGGATCTAAGGCGTTGTTGCAACAATCATATCCATAAAGTTTGAAGAATTCGAGAAGTTAGGAGGACACTGGTTATTATAATTACATACATATCAGGTAAAAAGTGACCAGTAAATGCATGCTTTACATATAAATTATGTATCACACAATCGATGACATAATGAGTGTAGATCCAAGGGGTTTCGTATTTAAGATTAAGGTCTTTTCTGAGGGCTGATCCAGAATGGTAGACATTTGCAATACATATGATGGGGTGACATTACTGACGAACTTAAACACGTTAGAAATCAAATATTCTCACCTGACAAGTGGGGAGATGAATTAGGCGGATCTGTTCACTCGTTAGCGACTGAGATCACGTTCTTCGTGACGACGTAGTATGTATTTGCAGGAAACGGAAATGTAAATATTTTCTTTGAGAAATTCCATGAACTTGTCAGCTCATTAAAACCCCCTACGGAAATGGGAAATGACGGTAGCCTACCCTTTTTGTATTGCCTAATACATAGAGTTAGTAAGGGGTGTGTAAGTTGAATGAATTAGTACAATCGTTATGGAAATAGAATAGGGTAGTTGTTTAGCCTTTCTGGACTGCCTAATATACAAAACTAGCGTCGGGTTTTGATACAGTGTGTACAGAAAATCTACCAATAATTGTGCCGATGTACATGTTTACTCTGGGCAAAGCAGAAAGATTTCAGTTTCCACATGGCGCATGTACAGTCCTGAATACATTGAGGATAAAATAGATATGATTAGGAACATAGGCAAGAAATTGAAGTATCCTGATTCTGTAGTAGACAATGCACTGAGATTGGCAAAAAGGACTTTTTATAGTAGAACAATGAACTTCCAGCACGCAAAACTTGCTTGCACTTCCATATGATGAAAATTTCAAAGATATTCCCCATCTACTTAAACTTTTGGAGTTAATGTAGCATATAAGAACAATATTACATAAAAACAAGCACTTGTAAAGAAATCTCCCGACAAAATACTAAAGGATGAGTACTACATCAAATTCTGCGTAAGTCCTGGGGCAGCTTTTATGTTTCGTCAAATTGGATAAAATATGTATAGCATACGTACTGGTGAACAGAGGAATTTTCACATGTCACTGAAAACAATGGTATAAATTTGGCGTGGAAGAAAAAAAAAAAGATGAAACGCTATAGAAGCAAGTTCTCTGGAACAAAGATTTTGTAACGAAAATGAACACCAATGAGAGCATGGCGAATAGAGTCAATCCTTTCATTTCAGGAGACAGAAGAAAATGGCTAGATTTCAAACAGAGTAGTAGTCTGCAATAAACACAACTACAAAGATAAGCAGACTTGTAAATAAAATACTTGACATCTGCCACTATCGAGTGTATGATCCCTAGAAAGGAAAGGATAGTCACAGGTGAAGTGAGGACAGCAGCAATGTATGTGCCACAGACTGGAGGAGGATTTGAGGGTACATGGAAGCTAAGGTGAAAACGTATGAAGAGATTATTGTGCCTAGTATCCTTTAAGTGAAGCACTGGATTGAATATGCAAAGAAACATGGAAAGTAAAAAGCCATTATATGCTGAAAAAGAAAGCATGTGCGTAAGATGGCAGTTATTCTCACACTTTTTGACTCCTTAAAGGTTATTAAATAAAAGCTATAAAACGAAAATCACTTAAAACTAAACGTACAGCAAGTATCTAGCCCCAAAAGGGAAAATAGGCAAAGAAAATTGGAAAACAACCGGATCAAACTATGAACTACAATTTGTTACAAGCCTTTGAAAGTACTGCTTATACTTAGAGTAACCCCTACTCATATATATATATATATATATATATTATATATATTCTATATCTATAAAGAATATAATATATATACATATATATATAATATATATATATATATATATATATATATGTATATATGTGTATATATATACTATATAATATATATATATTATATATTAATATATATATATATATATATCTATATATATATATATATGTATGTTATGCATAATGCGGATAATTGTCTAAATGTGAACATTAGGCAGAAAATTGCCTAATGTGTACATTAAGCAAGCAGTTTGCATAATGTTTACAATTTGTTAACATTAGGCCAAATATGCCTGTTGTTCAAATTATGCAGCTCAATTTTGCCCGATGTGAATACGACTGCCTAATATAAAGATGTATTATGGTTTAGTGTAGAAATGGCAATTAATCCTAATGTTGACAATAGGCAAGTAATTTGCCTATTGTCAACATTGTGCAAAACAAATTGCCTAATATGGAGATTGGGCAATTTTCTGCCTAATGTTCACATTAGGCAATTATCCACATTATGCGTAACATATATATATGTATATATATATATATATATTATATATATATGTATATATATATATATATATATATATTGCCTAATCTCCAATTATTTAGGCGAGGGGGGTATTTTGCCTAATAGAATGAATTGAAGACGAACCACTGTAACTAGAGTGTTGTTCGAATGTTGTTCGAAACTTTGGGTCTGTCACTTAAGCCATTATCCTTTGGTCAGTGTGCTACGCTGAGGGTCCCGGATGTCGATCATGGTCCAACAGATCCTAAAAATCTGTTAGTGGTCGTCCTCTGGGAACAAGATGAACTATACACTGTAGGTTGTCGGGAAGGAATTCTTGGACCAAAATTTACAGCAGCTGATCTATAAGTGCAATCAAACAGCCCCTGATAAAGTCTGAAGAGGTTCCTGATATCTGCCTATCGCTTAGAACAGCAACAGCAAGAACCACTGATGGGCAAGGATATATAAAGTGCCAATGTACTACTCAATGTACATCAGGACGATGCAGCTGCCTAAGAAAAAAATTTAAATGCAACTCACGCGATCACCCGGGCAGATCATGCAAAAATTTCTGATTCGACTCAACTGAACCCTGAGATCTATTGACTTATTTCTCTTTTACTGATATTGCATTAATTATGTTTGTGTTTATTCAAATAAATTGGAATTCTTTAAACTGCCTCTACATTAACCCTGTTGCATTCTCTTGTAACCTCCCGTGGGTTGTCTGCAGGATTAATTGCCATTTCTACACCAAACCATAATACATGTTTAGATTAGGCAGTCGTATTCACATCGGGCAAAATTGAGCTGCATAATTTGAACAACAGGCATATTTGGCCTAATGTTAACAAATTGTAAACTTTATGCAAACTGCTTGCTTAATGTACACATTAGGCAATTTTCTGCCTAATGTTCACATTAGGCAATTATCCACATTATGCATAACATATATATATATATATATATATATATATATATATATATATATATATATATATATGTATATTTATGCTTATGTATATATATATAAATATATATATATTTATATGTGAAACTCTAATATATATATATATATATATATATATATATATATATATTTATATATATATAAATATATAATATATATATATATTATATATATATATATATATATATATATATATATATATATACTCATTAAGCTACAAATGTCCTTTAAAATTGGATTCGCACTACCTCAGAATTAATATATTTTCATATATGTTAACTGAAGGGGAATTTTTAGTTGATAATAATTTCGTCGGCTCCCGATGAAATTATTATCAACTTAAAATACCCCTTCAGTTAACATATATGAAAATATATTAATTCTGAGGTAAAGCGAGTTAAATATTAAAGGACATTTCTAGCTTAATGCGTATATATAAATCACGGTGATGTGATGAGATATATATATATATATATATATATATATATATATTATATATATATATATATATATATATATATATATATATATATATATATATATATATATATATATATATATATATATATATATATATATATATATATCTCGATCACGCAACTGGTACTTACGTACGTGTACGTGTGTACCATCTACACTGTTAAAGCCAGTTATTTACATATTTCTTTTTGAAGTGTTTTCCGTTTGAGCCACCGAGGTCTGTTAACTGCTGCTAAAAGATTTGTCTCCAAACTTACTGAGTAAGTTCCTAAATAGGAATGTTTCTCGATATTTATTGTACGTTTTGTTTTCAAGTGACTTGTGTTTTGGAAGCCTTTATACTCTTAGTCTTGCTTAATAAACCTTAAAGAATTTATGCTTTCAAGAATTCCGTATGAATGTTAACAAGTTACTGAGTTTTTTTCATTTGTTATTTTTACGTTTTTTAGGTCCTAAAAATGGGTTGAGACCCTAAACTTTGACCAATGTACGACAAAAATTTATCCGGATTATTCGTCATTCCTTATATATATATATATATATATATATATATATATATATTATAAATATATATATAGATATAGATATTTGTATGTATGTATATATATCAACATACATACATACATTCATACATATATACATATAAGTAAAAGATGACGAACAGTCCAGAGAATTTTAGTTCTTTATAGACCAAAGTTTGGGTTTTGGGGTTCAACCTAAAAAATACATACATACACACACACATACACACACACACACACACACACACACATATATATATATATATATATATATATATACATATATATGTATATATATATATATTTTGAAGTAATAAAAGTCCACACTCATGTAAGATGTGTATAAAAAAATTCTTAAACGACTGGAGGTTTCGTCTACTTGATCCGTAGACCAAGTTGCCGAAAGCTCCCGTCTTTTAAATTTTTTTTAATATACATCTTACATAAGCGTGGACTTTTATTACTTCAAAATATTCTAGTCACGTTATGGTGATTTTTAGATATATATATATATATATATATATATATATATATATATATATATATATATATATTTATATATAAATATAAACATACGATTATTCTAAAAGTGTAGAATATTGCGATTAGATTTGTTTGTATTCACAAATAGTTGTTAAAATGCAAAATGTAAAGTCAACAATAATGCCAATAATTCATATTCAACTACATAACATTCAATAGAATGAAAATGAAATAAGAATGGCCTTGTCCTCAACAACCAAATTACAGCCGACTGATTTGACATAAAAAATTGGAGTCATTGACACGGAAGAGAAAGATACTATATAACTGTTATGGTTGTGAAGAGTAAGTATATCATGCGAAATATTCATATAATTAGTGCATATCTTTAAACAGTACAAAATAAGAGTTGTCTTATCTGACCTATAATGACAGATGCAACCCAGGACAAAAGAACGGCCACGTACACCCTCGTCATGGTGACGATCTGGTGGTATTTAAGGGCGTGGCAGATGTATAGGTACTTGTCCACTGCAATCAGCATGATGGTGAAGATCGTCTCCTGACACACGGTCACTGCCACAGCTGTCGGATGAGAAACAAACGTCGTATGGTTACAGAGACTAGGATCAGATGACACAAATACAAAAACCACAAAATCCACTCACCTGTATCTTTCGTGTATTCATTCACTCCCTAGATATCAAGGCCCCCAGTGAAACATCTCTTTCACCCAGGACTTTCTAAGATTGTCTTGTCCTGATCTATGGTAAAACGTTTCAACAGTGGTTCAGACATTTCAATTTTGTCCCTAATAGGCCCCAAGTCTCTCCTCAATCTTTCGTAAACATCCAGCTGCCTTTATTGCTGTTCCTCGTGTGAATCACCTCTTTTCTTATCCTTCCATCATCCATTATATTTACCTCTAAATATCCTTGTGAATCAGCTCGTTAGACTCATCACTGTCCATATCAACACGAGTGCCCCATCTTCTAGGTATCCATTTGCCCCTGCCCTTGCTCCTAGTTTTTGCAGTTCTATTCCCTGTCTCAATCAGTAATGCATAATCTGTTAGCACTAAACATTCCACACTCATTTGTTGCACTTACATCCATTGTACTTCCTGTGATGTTTAGTACCACTCCATCCATAAAAATGACGAGCATCCTTGGAGATATACCAAAGAAACCACCCTGTGATTAATATATTCCGAAAATTTCTTGGCTTTTAATCATTAATCTTCAATACCATATATTCTCTACACACACTATATTCCCTCACTATCAGCTAGATTATTCTGCCATATAGAGTTTTTTTTCCTTCTATTTCCAACATGTGACATAACTTTCATAACAAACACTCGATCTGCACTCGACTTCCTGTTCTCAGTCGACACTGTTTCCTTTATCCCACCTTCTCATAAATGCCTTTCTTTTTCAATCAAAATGCTACCAAATACCGTCCTTGTTACATTAACCATTAATCTGTCGATATAAATTTATACATCCTCCTCTATATCCTTTACCTTAATACAGTCAAACATTTATTCCTCACAGACTTTCGTTGAGAACCTTTCCATAATTCAGAAATACCTTATACACCCTGTCAGTTAACAGTCACACTATCACTATTGTATCACAGCATCACACGTGTAATTATTTTTTTCTCCAGCCCATTCATTGCTTTCCTTGCATAAACAAAAGTCACTTTCACAAACATTCTCAAACTGACACTACTCTTTTTTTTCCATCTGTCCATCCGCCTGTGGTGGTCGCGCATGGCAACACTGCGTCCCGTGCTTAAATAGTTACGTTATGTCTAAATTTTAGGTAAATAAAAGGATATCTGGTGTACATTTGCAACTGAAAAGTGTTTTAATAATTTACTGTATGCGAATTACACCGTTAATATTCGAAATAGGATATTATATACAGCCCGGGACGCAGTGTTGCCATGCGCAAACACCATAGGCGGATGGACAGATGGAAAAAAACAGTGTAGTCATCTCTACTCTTGCGTCAGATCTGCCTCTCTATTGTTCATCGCTCATAAAATCTTCAAAATACGTACTCCGTTGACCCAGGACATTCATTTGAGACATTATATCTCTACTTGCATCTTTTTAGGTGTCCATCTGTACAGCAACCTTTCTCTTCGCATTGACGTCTTTATAGAATCAGGTATTTTCCCTCAAGTTCCTCCTTACCCTCTCCAGTCTAGCTCTGCCTCTTGACCTCTTTTTTTTCCCTCTCAATCTCCTTCTGGATTCTCCATCCTCCTCTATACTTTTACATGATCTTCTCATCTGTCAAGCAATTGCACAGCAAATTCAAAGATTAAAAGCCTGACGCAATAGTTTACCAGGTGTCTACGTTATGGTGACAAGTAAAGAAAGTAAAGAAAGGCAGTCTCAAATTAAGGATTTTGATTATGTCAAAAGTTTCAAGTCAAGAAGCAAGAAAACCTTGATAATGGTATTTATAATGAAAATGGGGTAAACGCAATGTGTGCTGCACATCTTAAATACTTAGGGTCATTTAAAAAAAATACAAAATTTAAGGAAGGCACACGAGCAAATGAGCAAAAATGAACGAAATTTCATGTTTTTCTAGTATCCTTATCTACTATTATAAAATTACACTGTTTTTAAAGAAAGCTCCTTAAACAAGGAGAGCAGAGCGCATTGAAATTGCCCACCTGGCATTCCATTTTTTTTTATTCAGATCAGGAATTAATAGCTAACTTTGTTCAACGGTTTTTTTTCGCTGTATCTGAGAGCACATCAAACGATGAATGGCGACTTCAGGGATCGTACAGAGAGAGAGAGAGAGAGAGAGAGAGAGAGAGAGAGAGAGAGAGAGAGAGAGAGAGAGAGAGAGAGAGAGAGAGAGAGAGAGAGGAGTGTTAGTATTAAATCATAAATATTAGTGGAAATAATATGGATATTAGAGTTGGGATAATTGAATGGTCTAAGTTCTTGAAAATTTCAAAGAGCTCTTTAATTAAAATACGATTTTAAGTCCAAGATAAGAGTTAGTAACATAAAAAGGTCATACTTTATCCAGCTTTACTACTTTTGACCGCTTAAAATCGCTGCTTTTTGAAGATAAGATATGCAATCATGGTAATAAATGATATAAAAAAGTAATCATAAAGCTCAATGAAAGCGTAATTAATCAACACGAATAATGAACAAAAATAACGATAACTCATGAACAATAATAATAACAATAAGCAACAGTGACATATTGCTCTAACCAGGAGCTAATTAGCTATTGTACTCATGAAGGGAAGAAACTCTTTAAGGAAATAGATGGAGTCCAGAAATTTCAGATGCCGAGTAAACTCGTGCAACCATCAACCCCTCCCGAAGAGGACATTCCCTTCCAACCACCATCCTGAAGAGGATAACATATTCACAGATACTGATTCCAGTGAAGGAAACTCCCATCAAGACATTTCTGATGAGGAAAAAACATCAATTAAAACCTATTCATAAGATGGAAATACTGAAATGACAAGCCCTAGTCCTTCTGTGTTCAATACTGAGGGTTGGACTACTGTTCGCGAGAAGAAGAAAGCCTTCAGGAAAACAATACAAAAAGGAACAACCCTTCTCACTAACAAGTTTGTAACTATATGTACTGTCTCACCTCTTCCAAAATACAATGCCTCCTATGCTGAAGTAGCAAGATTGGAGAAAGAAAATCCAACTCTGAAAATGTCTGTTAGACCAAATCTTGTGGGTGATATGATTATTACCCCAAAAAGCAGACACATACACGAGTTTCTTTGTGGGAATTCTATTCTTACACTGCTAGACCCATTAGAGAAATTTCAGAAAGCAGTCATTTCCAGATATCCAACTATTCTGCCTCTTGACCACATTCTACAACTTGAAAATATAATAGATGCAAAAAGATGCACTATTAATTCTGGAGAAACCAAGATTCCTACAAGGATAGTCATTGCCACCTTCCAAGGAGCAATCGCCAAACAATTTTCTCTTGGTATATGGGGATCATTCCCCATTGAAGCCTTCATTCCAGAGACGCTCCGATGGTTTAAGTGCCACAAATTTGGACACCATACCAGCCTCGGCACAGCCACAGAAAGTTGTGGTATATGCAACAAAACTCACCCAAGCAAGCAATGCCCAGATGCCTTCAAAAGGGGAGAACAAGTTGAAAGCAAATGCCCCAACTGTTCTCTCCAACATCATGCATGGAGCAAAAAAAATGCAAGTTTCGACTTGAAATAATCGAGAAAATCAAGAACAATTCTCAACCCATACCACCTACAAGACCTTCAGATCACATTCCAAAACCTAATGAATAAGTTAGAATAACTAGGCCAAAGCTGCAAAGAGAAGTTAAAGCAGCGCCAAAGATAGACAGTGACAAGCCGACGCCTAGAGAAGCAGTACCAAACGCTGCAGAACCTTCCCTTCTCCTCCTTCCAGTTCCAAACCGTCGTCCACCTCTAAGGTTGACGCCCTCCTTCCCAAACCCATCCTTCTCCTTCCCCTTCACACAGCCCAAACAGTGCCAACCGAGTTCCCAAAGTAAGTGAAACCTCAATTACACTTACAGTAGATGGAATCATCATTCTCTTTGAACTTCTCACAGGGAAACCTGGAAACAGAGAGACTCTGCTAAGCCACAGACAACCCCACCTCATCCCAACCTTTAAAACTAAGCACCTGATGTTCAACCGAACACCAGCTGCCTCACTTAATCATCCCATCCCCGTTCCTCTTCTCAAGAACTTAACGAGCGTTCAGAGACGAGCAACACACCTTAGCCACTCTCAAGTGAGCATATCTGATGGCATACAGCCATCCTGTGTATAAGTAAAATTCATTCAATCATTGCATCATTCATCACATCTCAAGGGAACTTTGAGTCCCAAACTTTTTTTTCAACTCTAAATTTATCCTTTCCTTCCCACGCTCTCCTACTTACTGGGACTTACTTCTATAATACTTTATCTCTCACTAAAACTTTTCCTTTCCGGCCCAATTGTTAAATTGGAGCCGAATGGGATGTTCCAGAAAAAAATCCTTCACCCATCACCAGTTACGGGCTACTAAGAATCAAGAGTCCGTGCCCGTACAAAAATCTAACTGCTACCGTTGCTGCAGCATGAGGCAGTTACCTCTTCTAGGGTCTTCTCCTGTGGGTCATAGTTGACACAAAAACCCTAAGAATTTCTCGCCTTATTTCCAACGTGTGAATGACTTTCTCAGTTCTTATCTTGAACAAAAGTTTATGATTATTTCGAAAGTCACTTCCCAAAGTGTTAGGAATGGACCTGGAGACTGCTTCCCTCCGTACATTTTCTAGTGACTGCGTTTTAGTACGATGGTTTAGTCCATTGCCTGATACACTCGATAATTCTATAATAAAATTTTGATTGTTACCTATCCTTCAACTGCTAGTGCTAACGAACACTTTAGTAGAACAATACAATGCATCCAAGCTGTGTGCAGGAGATTTTGAGTATTCATACCATTCGTTATATTCATACATTCTCTTTTCATTCTTTTATTCGACAATATCAATATAATTTTCAATTTGAAAGAAGGTTTATGGTTAACTAGGGAGCCAATCGCTTGGCAAAATTTTTTCCTGAAACTCTTTATGTGAGAGAGATTTCCATTATGGCAAACTGTTTGGAAAGGACCGAAGAAGCACAAACCTACATAGACCCATATTCACAGAATGTTAATATACTAAAAGGGTATATGTGCACCCATATTTGCCTAGTACTGTACTAAGCAAACGATTGAAGCACAGCAACATCTGCAAAGGCTTCCAGCTGCAACAGTACACGACAGATGCTTCCGATGTCCTTCAGTTTAAGAGGCACTGTGCAACAGTAGTCATCTAAAAATGTTCTGACTTATTTGGTGCCTTGAATATATATTTACTGAATGGTTGTGCTCCCTTTTTCATTTGTTATTGCTTTATTTTGTTCAACACTAGTAATAATAATAATAATAATAATAATAATAATAATAATAATAATAATAATAATAATAATAATAATACTGGTTGATATTACCCACTTCTATCCTTAAAAGGAAACTGACCTATCTGCAAGGTGCAAGACTTCCTCTGCCAAAGATCCGACTTGTTGGTCAAGTGGAGGAGGAAAGCGATGACGATGTAGAGCCCGATGGCCAGGTCGCTCAGCGCCAGATTTCCTGCAGTTGGGATAAATCTTTAGGTTCGTTTTCACTGAAGGCAAGTGAATGGTACATAGTATCTTTTGAATCAAATATACACATATAGTACATAAACTTTAACAGATAAATCTCTAAAACCGAGACAGATGATAAGTAGAAAATAACAAAGTACGATCCGACCTCCAGCTTACGAGACTTTCCCCTCAAGCATAAGTTGTAAACATTATATTCCTAACTTTTAACATAAATTAAAATGTGTTAAAATCTACGGTCAAATAGAGCCTTGTCCACCAACGAAAATTAAAATAAATGTTTTATTTTGTTAGGAATAACTTTCCTGTACTGTTTAACACGCATATTATTTATGTTTTACATCTTCATACTAATAAATAAATAATAAATGTCCTATCCTAAAATTCCTGTATATTTAACCCCATTTCTAGACCATTTTAATCTCCCCCATAGACCTTTCCTACTCCCCATCGCTACCTCCCACAACAATAACACCAATAAAGTAGTTTGTAAGCTTAATCCCCGAGTAAGTGAAAAAAGAAAGTTCAGGTTGATGAGATAGAAAAAATGAAAGGTAGAAGCAGGAAATTGTATTTGTAGTGCAAGTTAATGGTTATGCATATTTCTTTATATGACCTAAAGATATTAGACAAATTCCGTGCTTTTTGGAGACAAAATACTGTGAGCTACTTTATTTCAGAAGTAATTGTCAGACAGTCGTCGGTGAAAAATCAGAAATTTGGAAAGAATAAGATAAACGAACTTAGCAAAAGTTTTCAAAATCATTTAAAAAATATGCTTCAATATTATTTCTAAATGACATTATGATACATCATTCTCTTAATAAAATTTCCCCGCAAATAAAGTTATAAGAGAATAATATCTGCATTGTTAAACAAAACTAAAATAAGAAATATGAGGTCCTTGGAAAAGAATGAGGTCTTAAGCAAGCTCATATAGTGAGAAGCTGACTGACAGCTGCCAGGTCAACATTTTGGTTGATTCTTCAGCTCGGATGTCAGGCAGCCTCTGGCGGTGTATTCCTTGTGGCTGGCTACCTGTGAATACTGAGTCATGTTGAGATGCTATCTCATTCATTAAATCTCCTTCCTCCTTCATTTGGTAATCACATCATGGCTTATTTCCATCGATTCTATTGTTACCCTTCTTATATGGGCTCCTTTCTTCAAATTCATAAATTCGTGATAATCAAGGAAAGGGACAGAGAACCAGTTTGGAGGAATAACCTGTACTGCGTCCACAAGCGAAGCTTGTGTCAGTAGGCATTCATTTTGATTTGCTCTTCAGAAACTTTGTATTGTTTCCGAAAATAATGTTGAAAAGAGTTCTTTTTCCTAAGCAGAGAGGTTTATTGCCAGACGGCTTATCAGTATCTATTCGTTAGTTAAAACGAAAATCTATTGTCTGTTATGAGTGGAAACAGATTAAAAAAGGAATTATTCAGCAACAGTCATCGAAGACAAGTGATAAAACATCTTATTCTATCAGGTAGTTCGCCAGTGACAGTATAACTTTCGATTAAGTGACGTTACTTTCAATGGAGAGTTCTCTGGCCTTTCCGCTAATATAAATATTATGTGTACACACAGACTACATCTGTGCATATTATCACTTTTATGTCTGTAAAGAAACACAAATTGTCAACCTCTGTCGATCCGACCCAGGTAGTACTACATGTCCGTCCGCACCTGTCATTGTATAACCCGCGCTCGAGCAATAAAGTACTACGGGCTGCTCTGTGAGCAAGAACCCGTGCTGCCATAAGGGCAGCTTAATCTCAAACAACAACAGCAATAAAGCATTACTATACCCAGTTACCTGTCTATCCATATCCCCACAGTAACTTTAGTTAACCCTTCTGAGTTTCATAAATTTTTGGGGGGTTAAGCTGCCAATTCTCAGGTAATAATCAATAGCTTAGGTCAACAGAGCCACATTAGGTTTTAACAGAACTTGCAATTTACCTCGCCCTGACTGGAACATAATTCTGAGGCTGGTGAGACGCCTAGCATGACTCAAAATCTTATGCCGACTTTGTTTATCATAAAATAAAACAGAAAACGAAAGATTTTACGTGTAATAGAAAACGAAAACTTTAAAAAGGTAACTTACCTATAAAGTAGAACGCTGGCTTATTGTCGTGTCCGTGGCGGAGGATTTTGATAGTGCGAATGATAACGCCAAGGTTGACGAAAAATGTAACGAAGCCTAAAACAAGCATGACTATCATCAAAGACATCGACATTCGCCCATCGTTCGTTCCTGAAGAGGTAAAAAGTAATGAAGGACATCATTCCAATTAACTAAAACTTTAAAACTTCCTTGTCTGATTCTGTCACAGTTACTATCAAATCAACCATTCAATTCAGGGGAATTAGTTTCATCCCTCCACCCTTGAAATTCTTCCATGGTCAGCTTCAACTATTAGTTTAGATAGAAAACAGTAGCTACCTACTGTTCTTAACGCGCTATTGGATAAAAATCTGAAAACAGTAAACAGTGCCCGACCGAATGCTTATTCAGTAATAATTATGCCAGTTTCCTTACCTATTTTGACATCTTATCTATTTCAGTTAAGAGAATAACTCACTTTACCATCATGTGCTTGTCAAATAAGAACATAAGAGTATGCTTTAAATTAACTAAATGAAATAAAAAAAAAAACTTAGTTTCCTCTACGCAGCATATTTACTATATCCTGTCAGAGTAAATTATACCGCAAGAATTCGAGGAAATCAAAACTTTCTGCAGTATGTAATATCAAGGACAAAGTTTCATGACACATGGCGGCAGCAGCAGGACTTTTAGGTAACTTCACGTTATTTTTGTCCGTGGTGGAGAGCACATCCTAATTGAAATAAAAGAATAATTTGTTTACTCTTTAACTATTTTTCACAGAGACTGTTGCCATGAATACCACATCAAGCGTCCATCTCTTTCATGAAAACTTTATATGCTTACTTTTGATTTCTCCTTCCCAAAATAAGGATTTCTTTGAAGCATTTCTACAAACCTCTTCTTTGTTATTGCCTGATTGATTGAATCATTTAGGAAACTTGGGCTTCCAAACCAACCACTGGGGCCCTTCCTGTCATTCAGCGCTGAAGACAGCGAAAAGAGGGGCTCTGAGTGGCTGGACAGAAAGAGGAAGAGATCCAGAAAATAAAGAGTTAGTGCAACGATTTCAGGTGGAACTGGAAAACTCCACAAGTACACTAGCCTAGAAAGTGATAGTTAGTGAGGTTGGACAGCAAGACTGAAGAAAGTGAGTGAAATTAGGGATGAAGGGACGATTGAAACACTGTCAGCATTGCCTGTTGTGTACCACATGAAATGCACTGGCGGCACCACCTTCCCATGAGCCTTAATTATTTCTTAAAACAATAATTGTAATCAAGGTTCGGAAGCATGCGCCTCCAAGATTAAGGGGGAAAATCACATTGTTTACCATCTTTTGAAAATACCCTATCAATTTTTACTCAAAATTCATTATCTACTAGCTATCAATTTTTACTCAAAATTCATTATCTACTAGCTTATCATCAACTTCATCTTTTTCCTAAGTTTGAAATCCTTTACTGCACCGAAAGTTGTTCAACTCAGGCGATAATCAAGAAACTCCAGGGTGAAATGAGGAAGACACACTTGTTGTTCAATTAACATAAAAAAGTGCATCACAGCCTAACTTCAAAGTGGACGTTAAAATCACAACTCGCCCAACAGAGAGACACTTGAAGGCCTCGAATATCATGCCAAGTCTTACTGTGGTACTTCATGGATGGCACCTGTTCACAGATTGCAGGAATTTCAGTTCCATCTTTTTGTTTTGGCTGTTTTTCTTAGTGAACAGTATCCGAATATTAATTAATGAGAAGGAACTCAGCCAGGTTCTAGTCTAATATTGGAAAAGATTGAATCTTGAGTCTTACGGGAGATATTGTGCAAAATAAGGAAAAAATTTGCAAATCTGCGATCATTCCGAATGACTCCGGAAAACCAAAGTCTAAAGAGAAAAGGATGTACATAGATCTTGCGGAAAACAGTGTCTACATAATTCAAACACGAGTAAAACTTAATCACTTAATCTTGCTATTCACAGTTACGGTTACAAAAATTATACTTAACCTAAATAACTGCATTGTACATTTTCTTAAGCCACTTTTATTAAAGTTGAATCTCAATGTATCATATGGAAAGTTGATGTCAGAAGACAGAATTTACTGGAGAGAAATTAGTTGATCCTAATAGATCTTTTAACTTTAAATGGGGATTTAAAAAAAGCAGATCTGACAACAGCATCTGCCGAGAAAAACCTCGCACTACATCCTGGAGCTGATGACATTGCAACTTTCATACCAAAGCCTCCCGTTAACTGACATCCACGCATATATGGCCGACAAGGAAATGATGTGTAAATTCGAAGAAACAACGGAGACATAATTGTAGCAAAATCGTATTTAATGTCCCTATAATTCCTGGGTGCGCGCGCGCAATCACTCAAGAGACCCTAACCAAAATAGCAACTCCCTCTCTTCCTCAAATATGTTTTTAATTGGAAATAAACAAACCATTTGAGAAATACATTAAGCATGAACTGGAATCCTTATATGTGATCTCGCTTCGTTTTGCGCGCGTGCTTACGCCGAAGTTTGTACATCTGATTCTTTGGTTTCTGTTAAGGAATTAAAAAATGTAATATATATATAATATATATATAATATATATATATATATATATATATATCTTATTTAGAGATTTTCAGCAACAAGTCTGCGATTACAAAATAAGGTTCACTACAGAAACATTTCAATAAAGGAAAGACCTCAGAATAGACGAAATAAATTTTGACCGGACAACAAAACATTCAAAACATTTGGTAGAAACAAAGGAGGTTAACCGCTGGTCACTTCTTTATAATACTGCAGGCTCCATTCATTTTCGCACAATGCAGATTTTCCTTTTTGGGTGGCAAGCGAAACCATACCGCTAAGTAAGAGGTGGTTTCAGACTGAACAGTCAACATACCATCGTATGTTAACACGTCTTCTCACCATCTTAATTTCTGTTTTCAATCTGTGCAGAATCCTGACCTCCGAGAATGCTCGTAAGACTTCACTAGCAGACGACAGGAGATGACGCGCCAGAGTGTTCATAGTAAAATGCAAACGTTTTATGCGCACCAATCCGAAGATGGCAAAGCATTTTATTACACTGTGGTTACCAATGTAATGACATTACCTGTCATTAACTAAAACTTTGATAGTGACATCAAGGTGTGCATTTTGGGCAAAGCGTCATCACGCTGCATTAAAAAAAGTAATCCGCAAATTTATGTAGATAGGGTAAGATAGTAGAAGGCAATGAAAAATGGAATAAACACTGATAATAATCTGTTAAAAGAAGTTCCCATTTTCTGTTGCCATGACTCCTTTTTTCTTTCCTTTTCCTTATACAGTGACCATCCATCGCTTTCTCTCCCGTCCATAGTTGGGATGATGTTTAAACGCTGCAATTTCCGTCAGTCACCACTCGACAAGCTCATGTTATCCACACTTACTTTTGAAATACTCTCCCATTACTAAAAGCTAAAAGATAATTATGATAAGAATACCATATAAAAAAAACTTGTAGGATTGGTTAAACAAGGATTTAAAAGTAATTCGAGCGAGTGATTGTGGTTGCTCTTATATAAAAGAATTCCCAACTTGTTACAGGATCTGGAGCTTAGTTGGGCTTGAACTCGATGTTTGTTCGCTAATATTCTTAGGGTGTGACTACAACAGAAAAAAAAGAACCTTAGACTCTATCCTTATAGGTGATAAAGTACATCTAGTTGCTAAGATCATATGCACTCCGCATATTCTCAAATTTCAGATATACCCAATGACTAGAAACGTTTGTCTAACATAACTTAAGGATCAATGCAGCTTACCATGTATGTGATACTGGCTTGTACTATTGAGATCGCGGCAGAAGTTATACAGCTTTGTTTTGGCCTCTTGCATGCCCATGTCTTGCAATATGTCCCCGTCCATGCTCGTTTCCTCTTGCCTCTCAGTTCAGGGAGCAACTTCACCAGCGGAAGCGCAGCATTCGCAGCGCACTTTTTCGGTTATAACACTCACTTACAGAAGCGTACAAAGATTAAATCTGTTTCACTGTTCCTTTAACTGAAGAGCGTTTAGTGGAGCCTACCAACGCTGAGCTACCAAAGATAAAACATAATCCTAGATGAATGAGACTCAGGCAACCAAATTGGGCTCTTCACGATAAATTCTATTAATTGTAATTCGCAAGTTTCAAACACCTTTTTATTTATCTGATCTCCACATTAAATTAGGTCGAATTCCATGAAACAACTTTTCATTTTCATTAGGTTTCAAAATTCCTAAACTAATTGGTATTTGACATTTCACAGGAAATGAGTTAGCCAAGACAATTATACTCATCTTCCATAATATCTCTCATCGCTGTTTATAATTTCTGATCAATTCTCTTTTTGCAATTATTTCTTTCAATGCAGCGCTATCATCCTTCCCTCCTCTTACGTATCAAATAAGATTTGGTGTCGTCAAAGTAGTCCTTCCTCATTGTCTTTCCCAAGATGCAAAACAAACCGGAAAATTAAAACGAAATTTAAATGGGCGATCAAAGGTAATGAGGGGAACTATGGGACCAGTGCGAATATGAGTCGATCGGAGACCTCTCCAGGTATCTCCTGTCATCCATGGCATGGCTGAGCAGAATAATTGAAAGGGAAAGCATTCACAAGACATCAAGGTTAGTTTCTTACAAGTCATATCAAGGTTGGCGGGTTACTTTTGCTCTCTGGCAGAGGGAACAGGGGGGCGGAAACAAAACCTGCCCAGCCACAGATTCTATGGCCATTTCCACATTCGACGGGAAGAGGATTAGAAACCCTACATTTCTGTAGAACAATGAATAGGGTTCTTTATTCGACAATAACAAACAAAAAGTGTTATTATTAACAGGAATTAATCGATATCATGATTTTTTAATGTAATTTATTGCCCTCCTTTCTCTTTGAGTTTATTTATCGTGATGGACTGGCAACATTCAGCCGCATGACTGTACTTCCGTGTTAGCTGATAATGACTTCCTGTGACCTGTTCGATTTCACTTATTTTAAAACTCGAGTCCCGATAATAGGATAAGCGTGACGCATTTGCAATATAAATTTCAAATAAGCATTCAGCAATTTTAATCCAATTTTTCCGTTTTAGGTCTGTACAACACACACACACATATATAATATATCTAATAAAAGAACCCTAGTATTACATGGAATTCTGTTTAAACAAAATATTTCACAATCACACACACACAAACACACACACACACACACACACACCCACACACCATTATATTATATATATATATATAATATATATATATATATATGTATATATATATATACATATATATATATATATAATATATATATATAATAGTATATATATATATATAATATATATATATATATATATATTGTGTTTGTCTATACGTATGTGTCGAGGACATTTATAACAGCACTGAACGGATAGGTCAGAAGAAAATTCGTTTCGAAAGCTTTAAAAAGTCACTGTCTGCTAATCCCTCAACAAAGTCCAGTAATTTGACAATTTCATTAGCTTTTAACTAGGTACTCTAGCTAGTACTAACGTGCCCTTTGCCTAGCTTAACCTGCCCTGCAGTAATATGAGGGACCCTCAAAACGTGGAGATAGGAGGAAGCCTCCTGTTTCCCTCATACAGAGAGAGTCTCAGTCTCCTTGGTTCATTTGAGCTTCTGTCGGGCCCACAGCCACTGATGCCGACAACGGCCAACTCTATCGTTTTCACCTTTAGTAGCATTGCTAATGATGTAAAAAAAAAAAAAAAAAACTCCAGTTTTTCTTTCAAATAATTATAAGGAAAAAGACATCTGTTTTCCTTTGCCTTACACTAACCTCTTTTTTATCACTTCTCTTTCGTTTTAGTCAGCATTCTAATCTACAAGATTGACCACAAAAGCTCACTAAGTGTTCATTCCGACATACTCACGAAAGAATCGGACACTTTCGTCCGCGCCAGTGCAGCCTTGCAGAAAACAGAAGCACAAAAGAGTCATTATTTTATTGCTACCATTTTCCTTCGCAGTCTGCCTTCTTTTTCCCAGTCACCTCCTCATATAGTGAATAAACCATTCTTATGAAAATCTAGGCCTGGGTTCCATCACCATATTCAACT
>NC_061110.1:53150579-53155579 GCF_015104395.2 Macrobrachium nipponense | reverse complement strand
GGAGATCAAGGCTATCCTTGATTGGAGGTGTGCTGAAGGAGCATGCCTCAGTGCAGGTGAGTGAGGTTCTTGCATCAATGGTATTGCTTCTGGCCATTGTATGGAGCATTACAGAGTCATGAGGATGTATATGGGGCTGTCAAATAGGGGTAGGGTGACCAATGTGTCTTTATAGATTTATTTGACCTGATGTCAGATTTGTGGAAATTCACCAATACCGTATTACATGTGATAGTTTATTATGCTTGTTTGGCACTTGGGGCTTTGTTTGGCCCACATTTTCACATCCCTTTTGGCTCCATAAGAAATAAATTTTGTGTTATCAATTTGGCTGTTGCCCTCTTGGATATATATATATATATATATATTATAATGTATATATGTATGTATTGGGAATGTGTGTCTGTATGTATGTTATGTATGAAAGTGTACATATAACAGTGGTAAACATACTGTCATACTGTTAGATCAACTGATCGATAAAAAATGAACTGGCCAACTGAATTTTGTTTTAATTTATTCTAAGTGTCTGATTTGGATGAGTCAAGTGCGTCGGTTGGGTTTTTTTAAAAGATCAAAGAAAAACAAGATAATGAGAAGACTTAAGACAGAAAATAGTCTACCTGGTGTACATTCTTCACCATCACCTCCGCTACTGTTTTCGTCATGGTACAAACATCAACAGCCCGTCAATGCCGACCGTCTCCTATGCAGTAATTATTAGGTACACAATCCGGTCTGATATTTTTTAGTCATTACCAGAGACTTTGATGTCTTCATTATCGTTTTGCCCGTTTAACTTGCTAGTACTTGCAGTATCATCACTGTAACCAATAAGAATAGTGGTTGTAATGAAATTCAAATGCAATAATCATACAAGCCATTATAAGTGTACTCGACGGCTTTATGTATTCAATGACACTGCACCAGCAGCCAACCTAGTGTTGCAAGGGATATTAGTTGTGAGTAAAAGAAGAGTGCAGATATTGTTTGCAGTTGTAGTACAATTCATTGAGAAAAATAAATGAACTTACTCTATGTTCATGTCACATGTCAGCATTAAAAGTTATTAAAATAAACTTGACTGAATACATAAATATTCCCACGAGTTTGAGATGAGAGCCAGCACCGGAAGACCACACTATCGAACTTTACTTCAAGGTCCAAGCAAGCAAGAAGAAAGGCATTAAAACGCTTAGTAATAGGAGCGTCACCCGAAACAGTAGTATTTCTGCAAGCTACCCACTTTCTCAGAAAGAAAGGACACAATGTTACATATGTCATTCTTAAAAGTCAATTTCTTATCAAAAGTTATACTTAGAATCTTAAAAAGTCACCGACATTTAAAACAGTGCCATTTAAATCGGGATGCAAAGGTAAAATTGTTCTAGATCGACTAATGATTATAATAATGGAGAAGCAAATCCACAGCTATGTAAATGTAAATACATTTAACGATAAAACTGCAGGGATTCCAGAAAGTTATCTGTACAATTTTATCGTTAGATATATGCACATTTACATAATTGTGGATTTGTTTCTCCATTTTTAAGACTCAATAATAATAATAATAATAATAATAATAATAATAATAATAATAATAATAATAATAATAATAATATAATAAAATAATGTAATAATAATAATGTAATGATAATAATAATAATAATAGCTGTATTTTGAGAATTTATCTTATACAGGATCTTTTCTATATTCCTTATAATTTGCTTTTCAGGCTCAGCGATGTTGGCCAGCAACTGGTTAATATTCATAATGGAAAAAGACCGCATTGAATGTGGGAAATGTTTTTACTAAAAATATTCAGTCAGAAATCCATGGATTCCTTCGTGGTCTCGTTTGGTGGTCTGGATTCTGGTTCTTCTCCTAGTTCAAGTTGTGGTACTGTCAACGTGTTTTTCGACCAGCTCGATGGTCATCCTTCTGGACGTGGATGAGATGACTCTAGAGAAAACAAAGGTAGGTAGGTAGGTAGTTATATAAAGCCAGCCTTTAGCTTATACAGGCCCTTGCTTTTCATCATCCTGTAACTGATGATTGATATTCTGTATGCTTCTCTGGAGGTACTGCTTGGCTCAATTTAACCACTGGGCCAGAAATGGAAAGAAGTAGTGGGAGGAAAAATGTTATAGTAACAAGTCCCAGTAAATAGGAAAGCCTGGGTAGGAAAGGTAAAATTTAAGTTAGAGAAAAATGATGGGAATAAAAGTTCCCTTTGGATATGGAGATAAATGCTGGTGATTTGTGGTGATTGGATGATATTTTGCTTATACATGAGATGGCAGAGTGGGTTAGGCCGTCAATTGACTGTTTTAGCAACATTGGGGCTGGTCAGTCGTTGGATGGGTGACCACTCTCCTCGGCGTTGATTCCTTGGGAAAGGATCCTTACCATAATTTCCTGTCTACTCAACTGTAAATGAGTACCTATTCCTGATGGGGTAGGTCCAGCTATGGGTTAAATAGCAAAACTCAGCAATGATGGAAAGAAATGAAGGATTAAACGACAACGACGTAAATGGAACTTCTGGCAACAGAGGAGCTTCGTCCGGCAGCCAGGTATTCAGCCCAATTGAAGGGGAAGACGGTCAGGTACTTGGAGGTCGCCATCCAGCAACTGACCACCACAACGACAGTAACCAACAACCAGAGACTAGAGCTACAGAAGCAAACCAGAGGAAGAAATGGACAAGAGAAGAAAATAAGGAAATAAGGAGATGCTACATCATAAGTAACCCGATGGAGAGAGGATATAGAAGAAGGTTGGTCAACATCTGGAATGAGAGGAATAACACCCCCCAAACAGAGCAGAGGCTGGCAGACCAAGTAGGGAATATAAAGAAAAAGAACTGGCTCTCCCCAACAAAAAGAGAGGAATTGGAAAGGGAAATGACACACGGCAACGAATTACAAGAAGACAAACTGAGAGACGATGCCACAGAAGACGACAGGGATGATGAGGTATCAAACAACGACATACAAAGAAACACCGACGAAGTAACAGACAGGATGGAATAGGTAGAAAAGATCAGACAATGGATGAAGCCAGATACAGAGAGAACAAAGATCCCCTCCATGAAAGCCTACAACACCAAGAAATTAAGGGAGAAAACAAGTGAGGTCAATGAAATAATGAGACTAATACACACCACCAATATCACAGAAACAAATAACTTGACATATGCAGGAGCAAGATTAGTAGCAGAACTGATGGGGATACGAACACCAACACCACCAGCACAACCAACCCAACAGAAACCAAAACAGCAACCGCCTTGGAAAAGACACCTGGAAAAGCAAATCATGGTGATGAGATCTGATTGAGTAAACTGAAAGAGATGGCAATAAAAAGGCTAAGAAGCAAGAAAACAACGGAGGAACTGAATGAGAAATACAAAGTACAGGAGAGGGGACTAAACAATACAATAGAAGATGTAAAACAGAGGCTTAAGGCCAAAGCACAAAGATCCAATGTTACATTGAACAGGGAATAAGGGATTACCAACAGAACAAACTATTCGGAACCAACCAGAAAAGACTATACAGCCAACTAGAGGGGAAGACAATCACCAAGAAATTTCTGAAGCTGAACCAAGTAAAAGACTCTGGGAAAACATCTGGAGCAATCCGGTATCACACAACAAACATACAATATGGCTCCAGGAAGTCAAGGCTGAAGAGACAGGGAGAATAAAACAAAGATTCACTGACATCACGACAGACACAGTCAGGCAACAACTAAAGAAAATGCCCAACTGGAAAGCCCCAGGTCCCGATGAAGTCCATGGATACTGGCTCAAGAATAGCAGAACAACTCCAGCATTGTATCTCAAATCACCATGCACCCAAATGGATGACCACAGGAAGAACATCCTTAGTCCAGAAAGACAGAGTAAGGGAAATATAGCCAGTAACTACAGGCCTATCACCTGCCTACCAATAATGTGAAAGTTACTAACAGGTATCATCATCGAAAGGCGATACAACTACCTAGAGGATACAATCACCATCCCCCACCAAAACAAGAAGGCTGCAGAAGGAAGTGTAGGGGCACAAAAGACCAGCTCCTGATAGACAAAATGGTGATGAAGAACAGTAAGAGAAGGAAAGCCAACCTAAGCATGGCATGGATAGACTATAAGAAAGCCTTCGACATGGTACCACACACATGGCTAATAGAATGCCTGAAAATATATGGGGCAGAGGAAAACGCCATCAGCTTCCTCAAAAATTCAATGCACAACTGGAATACAATACTTACAAGCTCTGGAATAAGACTAGCAGAGGTTAATATCAGGAGAGGGATCTTCCAGGGCGACTCACTGTCCCCACTACTCTTCGTAGTAGCCATGATTCCCATGACAAAAGTACTGCAGAAGATGGATGCTGGGTCCCAACTCAAGAAAAGAGGCAACAGAATTAACCATCTGATGTTCATGGACGACATCAAGCTGTATGGTAAGAGCAGCAAGGAAATAGATACCCTAATCCAGACTGTAAGGGTTGTACCTGGGGACATCAGGATGGAGTCTGGAATAGAAATATGTGCCTTAGTCAACATACAAAAGGGCAAAGTAACAATGACTGAAGGGCTAAAGCTACCAGATGGGAACAACATCAAAACACATAGATGAGGACTGGACAAAACAAATACCTGGGAATAATGGAAGGAGGGGATATAAAACATCAAGAGATGAAGGACACGATCAGGAAAGAATATATGCAGAAAAACTCAAGGTCGCATACTCAAGTCAAAACTCAATGCCGGAAATATGATAAAAGCCATAAACACATGGGCAATGCCAGTAATCAGATACAGCGCAGGAATAGTGGAATGAACGAAGGCAGAGCTTCGCAGCATAGACCAGAAAACGAGGAAACATATGACAATACACAAATTACTACACCCAAGAGCAAATACGGACAGACTATACATAACACGAAAGGAAGGAGGGAAGGGACTACCAAGCATACAGAACCAGA
>NC_061110.1:53035579-53145579 GCF_015104395.2 Macrobrachium nipponense | reverse complement strand
TTTAACTGCCTAAATAAGAAATATCCTGTTCCCCGTTGATTTATGACAGCCATCCGCTCGCTAAAAAAGTTAGATGTTATAATAAGTAGATCAGACAAAGACGGCAAAATCGTAATATTTGACAAAGACTTCTACCTCGACAAAATTAACCAACTCCTTAGCGACATAAACACTTACGACAAACTGACGAAATATCCCCTCCAAAACGTCCCCACAGAATTTTTTCGGAAAGTAAGATTAATTGGCCAAGACAAAAAGAGTATTGAACTATTAGAGAAATTTAAAGTAATTAATCCTATACTCCCCTACTTTTATGGCCTTCCCAAAACTCACAAAGACATTATTCCATTCAGACCCATTGTTTCATGTGCCGGAGCTTTCAATTACAAAATTTCTAAATGGTTAGCTGGCCTCCTTTCCCCTTTTTTAGGCACTTTTTCTCCCAGTCACATTAAACATTCGGAAGATTTTTGTCACAAATTCAGAGAAGCACATATACCACTTCATAACATAAAACTTTTAAGCCTTGAATAGATTCCCTATTCACAAAAGTTACCGAGACAGGACGTTTTTCAGTTTTTGAAGGAAAAATTATCCCCCTATTCAGATCATTTACCCATTGGCGCTTGACAAAATAATAGTTAGTTGAATTATGTGCATCTAATAATGTATTTTCATTCGGGGAATCATTCTACAAGCAAAAATTCGGGTGTAGTATGGATAGTCCTTTAAGTCCTGTTTTAGCCAATCTGTACATGGAATACTTTGAAACTACAGTAATAAATGCAATAAAACCCAAAAACATGCTGTGGATGAGATATGTTGATGATATTCTAACATTTTGGGATAATAGGTGGGGCACGTTTTAATGAATTCCTTCCAAAATTTCCAAATTAAACGCATTAGTGCCCAGCATCAAATTTAAAGTTGAATGGAAACAAACAACAAAATTCCTTTTTCTTGATGTTTTAATAATCAGAGACACGACAGAATACAAATTTACCTTATACAGAAAACCAACGTTCTCACTTTCATACATTCACTACTTTAGCTATCACGACATTGCTATCAAGATAGGTGTAGCCAGCAACCTGTTCTTAAGAGCCTTACGAATTTGTTCCCCAGATTTCCTGGAAAAAGAATTTGAACTAATTCGTAAGCAACTTTCGTCTTTAAAGTATCCTGACCATATAATTTGAGAAAGCAATTCACAAAGCAAACATAATTTTCTACCGACCCCTAAAGAAAAGACCAGAGATAACCCCCCAACAATTAAAATAAAAATTCCACACCTGGACACGATTAAGAAGGTGACTCAGACCCTTGGAAAATCTAACCCTTTTGCATTTACTTACCCGAACACCTTAGCCAAATCCCTGATTAACGTCCAACAAAAGACATCCCCCAAGGACACTGGGGTTTATCAGATCCCATGCCAGGACTGTGGCCAATCTTACATCGGATTTACAGGAAAATCACTTCCCCAGAGATTAATACAACACAAACGGTCAATTAGGTGTGGACAACAGAACTCAGCTATTTTCAACCATATAAATGAACATAACCATAGTATAAACTGGAATTGTCACATATAATTTATAGCAGCAACTGTCAGTACAAGAATCAAATGATAGAATCGGCCCTGATCAAAGAGAGGCGGGTAATGAATATCTCAAAGGGAGCATGGCCTCAGTATCGCCGACCAGGTATTCATTTTAAGTGGGAGTGACCTAAATTGGCTTACCTGTGGATGGACCTCTTGGTATAAATATCATCTCTGTAACTGTTCATCATCATTACCTGAAAGAGGGAGACAGCAGTCTCTGAAATATAGTACTTTTACTTGCTATATTTTGGGGTGTTTTTATGGGCTCCTTTTATTAATATATATATATATATATATATATATATATATATTATATAATATATATATATATATATATAATTTAATCCACAGTAGATGTACGTGACTTCATTAAATAAGCGAAATACCACAGGAAAATGGTAGTCAGAAATTCAAGTGCTTTTGTCTTTAATTAAGGACATTGTCAAGGAAACGAATGAAATACAATTGAACAGAAAAGTTATCAGGTAAACAACAGATCAAAAATGCCAGATGGTTAAATGCCAAAAGGGTAAAAAGTTAAAGAGATAATCCAGGATTATCGGATATCACACAGTCACAAACCAAGACTCAGATTTAACCCTGACAGAAACTACACTAAATATATTCATTTTGTTGCTATTTATCTACAACTTTTTTTCATTATGAAGGCATCAAGTTTAAATAAACCAAGACTTATATTTAGAACATTTCCATTTTTTGACTTGATGAACAAGATCAATGCATTTCCTTTTAACTGTGTCATTACATGGGATTAAGGCTCTTGCTTGACTTCAGTTAATAGGATGATCTAAATCTCTCATATGTACGAATAATGCATTCGATATTTGCTCAGTTCTCACAGAATATTGGTGCTGTTTGAGACGTTGTGAAAGATATTTACCGGTCTGTCCGTAATAGACTTTATCACCATTTTTGCAAGGAATTTCATATATGCAGCCTGGAAGATCTTTAGGAGAATTTTTTATTACTAAACTCTTGACATTAATATTACTGAAAACAACATTTATGTTAAATAGCTTTAAAATTCTAGGAATATCTAAAAACCTTTCATCATAGGGTAATTTTAAAATGTTATGCTGACTAAATTCAAGTTTGTAATTAGTTAAAATGTTTTTCTAGCTCTTTTCCATGCCACATCTACAAAAGTCCTTGGGCATTTAAGTTTCAATGCAATATCATAAATAGTTTTTAATCTCAGCATCAATAAACCTGCGGGCTACAGACACGTAAGCCCTTAGGAACATCCCAGAAAAAACACAGAATTTACATTTTGATGGTGATTAGAGTATTAATGAACAAAAAGAGGCATGTTAGTAGATTTCCGAGAGACTGAAAAGGTGAAATTTCTATCATTTCTATGGACAGTTACATCAAGAAAATTCAAATTACAATTTCTTTCTTCCTCTACAGTAAATGTTATAGAATGGACTAACTATTAAGGAATTCCTGGAGATTTTCGTGAACTGGCCAAATACAGAAAATATCGTCCACATACCTAAACCATATAACTTTTTGGGGCAAAATAATTCTTGTAAGAGTTTTTGCCTCAAAAAATCCCATGTAAATATTGCTAAGGACAGGAGATAAGGGATTACCCATAGCCATGCCAAACCTATGTACAAAAAATTCCCCATTAAAACAAAATTTACTATCTTTGATAACCTTATGAGACTAATGATGTTTGCTACAGTTAAGGGAATATCATGACGTTCTAATTCAAATATTCAAGTAAATCATCTACAGGCACTTTTGTAAATAAAGAGACAACATCAAAACTAAACATATTAAAATCAAAATTCAAATTTAAACTATTTAATTTGTTTATAAAATCAGCATTGTTTTTAACATCCGTGTTAGAAATGTTTCCTACTAAAGGTGTAAGAATTTTTACAAGCCATTTAGATAAATTATACGTAACTGAGCCTACTGAACTAATGATTGGTCTGATAGGGTTATTGATTTTGTGTGTCTTGACTAAACCATACATATAAGATGATTTACTTGAATATTTGGTGGATGAATTAGAACGTCATGATATTCCCTTAACTGTAGCAAACATCATTAGTCTCATAAGGGTATGTATCAACAGATAGTAAATTTTGTTTTTAACTCAGGAATTCACACCTGCAGAACGAACACAAACAAACAAAAAACGCACATGCTTGCCATCGATAACTGTAAGACATATGCCTAGCAGTTAAAATCATGCACAAAAATACGAGAATTTGATCCAATGATTGTCGGTTTGGTGGGAAACAAACAAATGTCCAACCATAAGAATCGACTCCCATAATTTACCCTATGACAAGTCAGACCTATTGCCCCCATTATACTTAAGAGGAGGGTAATGGCGCCCCTTCTGACACCAGACCATACTCCTCAGCTCTATTACAACTGTGTCTCCTTTCCCCATCTGCCCCCTGCTTGCTGTTGTCCTCTCTCTTATAACTGTCTCTTTTTGTTCCTCCTCCTTCAGTGTCTTCTAGGCCTATGGAGGTCTTTCCCTCCTTAACTTATGCCTTCTTTATTTCTTCATGCTTAATTTGAGTTACGTAAAGTCCTACACAATTGGATGCTAGTTGTCTTTGTAATAATGAGAATTTGGTATGTGGCTGTTGATATTACAATTATAATTAAAGAGTAGTAGGCTTTTATTGGTAGATAGCTAAATCCCATTATTATTACGACAAAGTTTGGACAGACCGCGTTTTCTCGCCTCCGTGATGAGAAAATAACCTACACAGAATGAGATTTTGTTATATTATTTTCCTTAAAGGAGAAATTGAGAGAGGGAGGCAGAAGTTATAAAAACGTGTGCTTGAAAGTGTGGGAGTGAAGGATGGAGGTGCGGGTTTCATCATGCATCTGGATGCACAGTTCCAGTGTTACCAGATCACATCCAGCCCTTGTGGCTGAAATGTGTTTACTTATTCCTGTGGCCGACTGTACGTTTGCCAGTAGCCTGGAGGAAGTAGCTACAGCCACCACCTGAAACGTTTTGCGGAAATTTACAGTAATGGGGTTTGTATCAGTTTAAAAAGACATGGGAATTTTTTAAAAAACATTTGAACAATTAATTTCTAATTGATTTAGCCTTGAAATGTATGTTTGTATGTGAATGATATGCATAATGCCCAGAGCATTTTCATAATCATTATTATTGCAACTATTGCTCTTTCACAATTTTTTCGTAAAACTGGGGAAAAGGGATGAATGAGAAGTATTTCAGAATGCAAATTCAAGCGTGCTCTGAGCAAAATGATAGAAACGAAGATGAAAGTAGAGTTACAATAACAGAACGAGCGCTACAAACAAAACTTGGACAATTTGAAATGAACTCGGGACACGTTACAACATGAATGAGAAAGGTGCACGCTGAACATAGAGTGGAGAGAGTGGCCGTATTTAGAGGAGTATTTGGCACTCTTCCCGAGAGTCATTGCTGCTGGCACTTACTAACAGCAGCCAAAAGATGCAGCTGTACCCCGTTCCAGTTGTGCCGCAAGCCTGTCTGTGACTGGAAGCTCATGAAAGGAAATTAAATCGTAGTTGAAAACGCTCAAACTCCCCATTTTCAGTGAATCTATACTGAACTGACTGAAGTCGCTCCATATTTATTTCAGCTGGCTATCCAAGATGCTATATTTCACTGTAACACACTGATTTGGTGACCGTTGTAAATTAATGTTTGTACAAAACGGTGCGTGCCGTAGCTTCTGTGCTGTTATATTCCAGGAACAAACGCAACGCAAACGGGTAAGCCCTCTGCACGCGTACGCACACATAAACACACACACACACACACACACACACACACACACACACACACACACACACACACATATATATATATATATATATATATATATATATTATATATACGTGTATTTCTATTAATTCCTGATTCCAGTTACAAGCTGTACTTTTCATTTGTGACTATATATATATATATATATATATATATATATATATATGTATATATATCTATATATTATATATATATATTGTCTATATATATATATATATAATATATATATAAACATATGTTATATAGTATATTATTATGTATATATATATATATAATATATATATATAACGTGTATATATATTAGTTCCTTATTACAGTTACAAGCTGTACTTTTCCTTTGTGACCTCAGTTGTATGAAAGTATAACGCTTGGTTTTTGAATAATAATGATAAAAAACACTAATATTTGTAAGACTTTTCATTTGACATTAGCTTCATATACACAAATATTTGTTATATGAATATGCTATTGTCTATACTTATAAAATGAAAGGATATGAACTGTTTATGTACCGTAGATATCCTGTGAAAATTTAGTAGACGAAAATAATGTAACAAAGATTTGAACAATACACCGCTAACTTTACGATGCATGTCATTACACAATCAGGATGGAGGGAAGACCTGTGGCCGAAAAGAAGGAAAAGAGTTTTGTCCCTTTTGGGTTTCTTTTGGCCGGAACAGCTGAATCATGGTCAAACACGACCCCCATCCTGAATTCCTGGACGAGTACCGAGGCCGTCTCGTCTCTCTGTCTCGTCTTGGCTGAATCCTACGCATTATCAAGTCATCTTGTTCGTCGGTTACAGAGAGTAATGGGACATCGAAAGACTACCGAGATCTCATTACTAATTGCATTCAGATTCTTAAGAAACTAACAGAAAAATAGTATGTTTAATGATCAATATTACTTTAAGGAGAGAGAGAGAGAGAGAGAGAGAGAGAGAGAGAGAGAGAGAGAGAGAGAGAGAGAGAGAACCATGGCTTCTATTAAGTTCCGTCTTCGGAGGGCAAATACAATTGTCGTGGTCATTTTGTTTCTCGCCACACTTACGTACTTTGTTCGAGGTGGGTGTTACTGTCGATCATGAAGTGGGTGCATTAAAAAAGTAGGAAACATTTTGATCACTTGGAACATACCCTTTGTTGAAGGATGTTGCTTCACAGGTCTCAAAACAAGAATTCTATGCTAAACTAGAAATGACGAATGCAAAGATTTCAGAAATAAAAAGAAAGAAAAAGGTTTACCAGGTACTCTTTTGATATTTCATGGTCAGACAAGGCAAATTTTTTCTATGGTCCGGCAAATCAATTCGAAAGATTCCCTGGCATCTGAAATCTTTTACAGGTGTCAGAGTATAAAGGTTTCTGAAGATTCAAGGAACAGTCAAACCGGATGTTCTCATGCTAACTTTACCTAACTTTTAGAGTTAGGGATCGCGTAACGTTAAGGCTTATCGATCGGCACTTTCGTTACAGGAAGGCTCAAGGATGGTCACGTTCTCTCTTTTCAGAGACAGATGAGCCCATTCGAATTCTCAGTAGGCGTCTACGGGTTTATTGACACTACATCTCTCTCTGTGGACGCAATCATGACAATGACTAAGATCTCTTTTATAAGAAAAAAAAACCATCAATCTCCATTCTATTATTTAATTGCCTTTCTTTTTGCGATTTTGACCTTCCGTGCTAGAACGGAACAATACATGCATCTATAATGGCTACAGTGACAGCTCAACTTTTTCATTTCCTCACATTGTCGTTGCGTTTGTTATGAAAAGCATCTAACCCAACCAAATGAGGTTTCAACAAGTGATGAAACTTGAACTCCGCATCTCTGACTTCACTGCGGGTCAAGGCTTCTACTAGTTAACGATTCCAAAAAACTATGAGGAATTATCGAGATGCTAAGGAATCATTGTGGTTCCTACAAATATGTATATATATATATATATATATATATATATATATATATATATATATATATATATATATATATATATATATATCTTGCAATTCCACAACGGTCCCGTGGGTGAAGTATGTAAGAGAGCCTCACGCGAAAATGAAAAGGAGGAAGGTAATTACCAAAACTTTCAACTTTTTTCCAATACCTATTTTTCAGGGTACTAAACAATCTTTATTTGCATACTTAAGTAGGTTGTTTGACTTGTATCATCGTTATTTTGACCTCATGTTGCTTTATTGAGTATGTTTTTTTCTTGAAATTGTTTAGTACCCTGAAGATGGCTTTGGAATAAAAGGTTGAAAGCCTTGGACCTCCTCTTTCATTTTCACGTGAGGATCTATGTATATATAATATATATATATATATATATATATATATATATATATATATATATATATATATATATATATATATGTAATACATATACATGCAGACCATGACACCTGATTTAATATATATATATATATATATATATATATATATATATATATATATATATGTCATATATATATAATATATATATATATATAAATATATATATATATATATATATATATATATATATATATATACAATATAAATCAGGTGTCCATGGTCGTTTGTTTCCTCAAAGGTGTTCGGGCCAGGCACCATAAGCAGGGTGGAGCTGGGTTTAAAAACATTCGCGAATTGGATATTGAAGGACATTTGTAGCTTTATGCATGTATATGAATCATGATGAGGTGATAAAAAATTCATATATATATATATATATATATATATATATATATATATATATATATATATATACATACATACATACAGATATATGAATTTTTTATCATATCATCGTGATTCATATACAAGCATAAAGCAAACTGAATTAATTGCCATCCAGAAGCACATGAAGATTCCATAAACCTAGAAGGTGATACTACAATTCACACAGATTATAAGTGCGCTATTCTAGAAATCAAGAATCAATCATACACTGAAAATGTACATATACTCACCAGTATAATTTCTGCTGCCTTCGCTCACCACAGCAATGGAAGGCAATTCACTCTTAACTAGATTCCTTGTCACATAAGAGTCCAAGGTAATGAAGAAGCTGATCACCTTGCAAAATGACCACTCTCCAATGTGACACTATTAGCATTACCTGGCATCAGTCCCTCAATCAATTAAAAAATAGCATTTTCAGTTACTGCCAGAACGAAGCATGCAGTGAAATACGTCATGCCTTTTTCTAAGAATCAATGTCTGCCAAATGGTATATTGAATGCACTAAACTACAAAGTCTCTCCCTTTCCAGAAATACCTCCAGGAGACTAGCTGTCATCACCAGCCGTCTATGACTTGGTTACCTGTGCACCTAGCAATTGATCAACCCAGAAAACAGAGCATGCAAGAACTGCGAACAGGTAGTAGCTTAACCACTAGAGCATTGTCTCCTACACTGCCTGGAGACTCTTCCCCTCAGGCAGAATTTCACAGAGGTCCCTTTAACCAGCACAAATATGGTGATACATATAACTGAAAACATTGAAACACTTTCAGATTTTCTCTGTTCATATCCCCTTCCCAGGTAATCAAACTGCCTAAATCACCTTTTCCTCATATTCATAAAGCTCCTTTCGTAATCTCACCAAAGGACTACTATATTAGCTAGTCCTGATGGCATACAGCCATCAAATGTATAAGATAACTCAACTTCACTCCTCATTATCACGAATTACCTCCTTACCCCTTCCTATTCCCTTGCTTTCCCCTTCTACATCGACCTTAACGTGCGGTCCATAGAAGGCAGCAAGGATCCCAGTATCTTTTTTTTTTCCTTTCCCTCTAACTTCAAATTTCATCTTTTACATTCCCACGTCCTCCTAATTACTGGGACTCACTGCTTTAACACTTTCTCTCCTGCTACTGTCTTTCATTTCCCGCCCAGTGGTTAAATTGAGCCGAATGTTGTGTTCACATACACAGTTATTAACTTCACAGTTAAGGGCTGCTGAAGAGCAAGAGCCCGTGCCAGCATAAGGCTGGCTTAATCTATCAGCATCATCAGCAGCAGCAGATAGATGCGTTCGCCGCACCGCAGAACCTGCGATGAATTTTTAAATGTTGCCGCACACAGCTGCGTTATGCAGAATCCTATGGCGGGAGATTTGTTTATACTCAGTCTATGGTGGGTTGTCATGTCAGCCACAATGGATAAGAGAGAGTGCATTGTGCTTTTATTGAGCCCATTTAAGGAGGAAAAAGACAGACAAAGTCCAATCCATTGGGTCGACTCTGCATCACAGCGAGAGACATTAGGCGCATTTCCACGTTATTTGAGGATCTTAAAACGGGATGGCAACAACTTTTTCAATTACTTCCGTATATATGTCTCAGGCATCATTCGACTAACTACGGGGTCGGATATATTCTAATAATATTTATAATAAGCTTCATAGGCAAAACACGACATTCAGAATGCAGATATAGTCAAATTCCGAGGTTTGTAGTCTTCGAGACTGTTATCCCATAACACTGGTTTCGTCTCCACTAAAGATATAAGATCTACCATATCGATTTCACGTCACATTATAACGAGACGGACCGCTAGGGTATATCTAGCCCAGTTTTGTTTCCCGGGATTTGGTCTTAAATCCTGGAATTTTCATTTTCATATTTTTTTGTATGATTTGCATTCAATGTATAAAAAAGGCCGGGAAAGAGACTTCAAGATTCAAGAAGAGCTGCAGTGAATAAGTTGAACCACAACCAGGCGATTAGTTTCTTGCAACACTCTTACGCCATGAAAACACATTGATAAATAGTATATACATCATAAAATAACACTAATAACCTTCTCATTAATTAGGTAATTCAATATATATTGCAAGTTATGATTTTTATCCCATTTACAAAATATGTTCTTATTGGGTCCGGTACGTTTTCATCTCTTTAAAATTATGACAAAGAGAGAGAGAGAGAGAGAGAGAGAGAGAGAGAGAGAGAGAGAGAGAGAGAGAGAGAGAGCTGTACTGAGGAATTTACTTAGTTTAAGATCATTTAATTTATATTAATCTCTGTTCAAACTTAGTTTTCAACATGATAAAGTACCAGTATATCAGCTCAGTGGTCTGGTGAAATTACTTTTATAATAATAATAATAATAATAATAATAATAATCATCATCATCATCATCATCATCATCATCATCATCATCATCAGTTGAATAAAAATGCATATGTAGTATGAAGTTCAACAAGTACCAGAAGATAATGATTTTCATAGGGTATATATTTGTTATTATGCCTAATCCCGGGATTTCCCTGGCCACTGGAGAGTAATTAAGGACGCCGCTAAGTGCCTACGATACACAAGATGTGAAGACGTCCATTGAACATGATGGTCCACTCAGGACCCAAGTTACACATTCAAAAATTTAATTTACAATTTTCTGCTGTGTTGAACGACTTTATTTCCTTTGATTTTTTTTCATTTTGGAAAATTGCTGTTTCAACTTGTAAAAATTTCATTGTAAGATGCTCGGCCTATATTTGTTTTGAATGCAGACAGGTTGTAAGTAAAATTAAGTAAATCTCTTTTTGACGAAGAATGACTAATCGGAATTGCAGAACAATTCGAAGGCATCCAGCTCTCTCTTTCTCGAACTTCCCGACGGCCGTTGGGTAGAAAGAGCGAACCGCTACACAGCCACCCGGGAATTGTCTGACGGAGTTCAGCCGCTTTATGCAACCACGAAAGAGGAGACTATGCGCTACAAATAACGACTTAGAAAACAGGGGCTGAGGCTGCAGTTTGAGGAAGGAGTTGCTGGTCTCAGTTTCTTACATGCTATATGGAAAGAGCAAAAAACTGTAAGATAAGTATTAGTCTATTCTTTCTTTTCTGCTATTGGAATCCGAGGCTTTTTCATTTTCAATGTCTTTAAAATCCATAAGTTTCTACACTATGGCTGGATGCCTAAGAAGAGTGCACAAGCATAAAGAATAAAAGATGATAATGGCAAATAATTCTAAAGGATAAAAAAAAAAAGAAACGGGACAATTCCAAGGCTGTAACACTTCGTGGAAAACCGAGGGACTCTTTGTTGAAGTCAAATCTTGCTTTCCATCACCTTCTCGAAGTTTACTCCTCTAATGTCTATTTGGACAACCTTTCAAGGTCAAACAACACGGATTTTGCAGAATGAAACGTGTTTAGAGAGAGAGAGAGAGAGAGAGAGAGAGAGAGAGGCACTTTGCTTTTAGAAGGTTCACTTAACGCAATCGAAGGTCTCCCGCCACTCAAACGCGAAGTCATCATTGACCAGAACCAGAAGTGTTTCCAGAGGTTAACCAAACGCGATTGAAGTGGACGTCGCGCTTCGTCAATCCCACCTTATCCAGTCAGATTCATAATAGACTTGAGAAGTTGAGAGGCTAAAATGTAGTCACAAAGAAACTGCAACCATCAACCTTTCTGTTGAAGAGTATGTATGTAAAACGTCATACATTGTTTTTAGAATATCAGTTTTGATATGAACGCTATCACTTGAATGAATATGGAGTTTTTGGGTGTGGAACCAGCCTGGCGTATCGTTAAATACATAGGCTTTCGTGTACGAAAATATGTCTAAGATAGTCCATTTATCAGCAATAATCGTTAAAGCAATTCTAAGAACTTTCACTCATTTCGTATCAGAGTAAGCTTCAGAGGATTAAAACCAAGTATTATTTGTGATAACCAGGAAACCATTATGATCTCACTGTTAAAATTCTGTATTCACAAAACAAAGCAAGAGAGAGAGGAGAGAGAGAGAGAGAGGAGAGAGAGAGAGAGAGAGAGAGAGAGAGAGAGAGACGTGTCTGAAACTTCAGTTCGTTATTTGTGACTGTTACAAAGCCATTTTCTTTTATGAATCCTACCTGGAAGTTGGTCAGTTAAAGTCGCCGAATTTGTTTCTTTTCTCGATGGGACATTGGGAAGCAGCAAAACCTCTTCTCAGTCTCACCGTCCCAAAAGGTCTATTGACAGAAATTTGGATAAATGTATCGAACAAAACTTACTTTGTGTAGAAAAGGAAGCAAATTTCCTGTATTTTTCCTTTATAGATTCTGGACAACTTGACTGGTGATTCCTTAAATAAAAATGATTTCACACACAATTACCAAGGGCCCATGAATAAATGTATAAAAATGTTCCTGAGAAAATCAAAGGCCACATTCCCGCAATCGTGAGGTGAAATTTAAAATTACAATTGATAAAAATCCAGGAAGACTACATAACCACACTAAAGCTGAGGCTAGACAAGTCGGATATCTATGCCATTAAGAAGTAAAAGGTTCTGTAGTATTCAATGCTCATAATTGTCTTTAGAATATAGCAGAAATCTTTGACGAATCTCTTAAGTCACTAAAGACCATGGCAATGTTTTCCAGCCAACTGCCGCAGCCACACGGAAATCACCTTTACAATTCATTTTCTGCCTTCCAATCATTTGTTATGACCAAGACAGAAATTGATTCGATTGTCAATAGGATTTTACTTATCGCACCTCAGTGCAGAGTTTGCTCACCTCGAATCTGCAGTTCAATAGTAACCTTACTATACAGAGCATAAATGACTCCTCTAAACACACTTCTTCAAGGAAAACACAATTTAAATGACAGTCTTGTCTCTGGTAGGAAACTAAGCACATACGAACCAATCCTGCCCTGCACCGAACTAACTATTCGAAGTAACTGGCTCTTGAATTCTGCAAGGAACTATTCGTCAACGCCCAGCCTCCAAACACAGGAAATGACGTCATGTTAAGTAGTGTTCCAAGTATGTCTCGTATTTCTGATAACAAATATCTCTGAGAACGCTGATTAAGCTGGGAACTGATATCAAGTCTTCCAAGTTGGAATTTACAAAACAGAAAGATAGTCGACAATATTTATGACTAGCGAGCGATATTAGTTCACTGGTAAATCTCACCATTTCCACTTTCAGCAATCATTATTATTTCAATGAGATTTTGTGATTACCTGCTGAAGATACTTTAGCACATTGTCTTCGTACAATTTGCCTCTGAATCTGAATATTTTATAATATATATTTTTTTTTTACCTTTTCAGCAATGTGAAATTGATAGCGACCTGATCACTGACCACCAGGTGGACACGTAACTGTCATTAGCTTTGTCACTCAATCTTCGTCCCTTGAAAAGGCTTTTGGATTCAAAGAGCCACAGGTCGACTACTCCCAAATTTCGATAAGAGCTTACAATAACTTCTAAACCGTTAACTGTTATTGATAAAGTATAAAAAAGACTTATGCGTAGACAAGTCCAAGTCTGAATATGAATAAAGGAACAGACGTCTGTACGTAGCTAGCACAAACAACTTAGTAATTGATAAAGCACAAAATAAATGTCATTCATCACAATATAAAATCCATTCCAATCTACATAATATTTCCTTTATGATAGCCAACATACAAATAGACAGTCAGGAATCTGAAAACTCCTTTAGATTTTTTTGCACGTTTATGAAAAAATGAAGTTTTAGAATTTATCGAAATGCTCATCTCCACTCAAGCAAGTTAGATCATTGGTTATTGTCAAAGGCCGGTGTCACACTGCGGCGAAACCATGTGCGGCGCTGCCGTTTCCGCCGCACTGTGCCGCAGCATGCTGCGGCAACGCCGGACCGCCACAACGCCGCATCCGGCAGATTGTCGTGGGAAAACACACACAGTTGTTCTATGCACGTGGTCACACCAGACAGCTACGCCGCATCCGGCGCTCTCCTGAACCACTTGCGTTTACAACTATTAAGATGTTTGACGTTGATTTTTCTATTCATTCAATGCAATCCTGCAAGGCCACTTTTGGAAAAGAGCGATAAAGAATATTGTGATAACTGTAGAGAGAAAGCAGGGCTTGAAATAGGCGAAATACTAATATACGAGAAGTGGCCACACATGAAATCAGCATTAAATGGGTGAACCCAGTGTTTACGACGAATTGGCTCTTTCAGTAAGCCCTCTGCTTTTAATGCATAAATAACTTAGTTTGGACAACATGATGGTCAACCTACTTACGCTGGCTGCTGGGGACAGGACTAGGACTATGATAAGGACTAGGATAAGGATAGGGAAGTGGGGAATAGGGGAGAAGGAAGAGTACCTCTGGATACAATCCAGTTTAAGCCTATCGGCGGATACTCGGGATGGGAAAGGTGGAAGGAAAAAAGGGAGGGAAAGTGAAGTATAGTAGAAGAGAAAAAAGTGAGGGGCAGACCCTCTTGCGAAGTTAGATTACTGGTTTAGCCACCATGCAAGGACAAGACAGAGAAGAAAGGCTCGGAATACAGTAATTTGGTTCATCGCCTGATAACTGGAATTGATTTTATATGTTAGTAGGATTGAGATGTACAGCACCGTATGTTTTTAATTATTTGTTTATTAATGATTTATATTATTATTATTATTATTATTTTTTTTTTTTAGTCAGTATTATATACCTTGGTCTGGGGGGGTCACAATTGACCTTTGGCTCAAGTCTACTCCACCAGTAGCGATCTCTGACTTGGTTGATGGTGAGATCTCTAGTGGTTGTGAATAAGTTATCGTCTTCTATACTTAATTTGTCCCAAGTTTTCTGCCCAAGTCTATGGAACCTGACATTCAGAGGCTCCAATTTGGAGTGATTATGCAACTCCCTTATTGTGTTGAAGTAGGGGGGACTTTCCCGATATGCTTGCCTCAGAGCTTTATTCTGAACTGCTTTCATTTTACTAAGTGCTGTTTTACTCAGTGCACCAAATATGATGGCAGGGTATTCTAGCTGTGGCCTGGCTAGTGATTTATATAGTTTAAGTTGAGTTTTTGTTGACAGTCCTTTGAACCTTTTTAGTCTGCTGACAGTTTTCCTCGCGGTAGCTATTCTTGCCTGAACATGGGGAAGAATACCAGATTTTTGAAATTTGCACCCAAGAATTGTGGCTTGTTGCTTATATGGAATTCTCCTGTTGTTGACTATAATATCCATGGGACGTCGAGCAGAAATTGAGAGGAGCTGGAATTTATTCATATTTGTTGTTATCTTCCACTTCTTTCCGTAGTTATTGATTTTCTGTATTTCTCTAACAGTCTTTCTTTGTAGCATACATTTGGCTTTGGTAGGATATGTTATGACTTGGGTGTGATCATCTGCAAACATAATTTGAAGGCAACCTTGCGATGGAGGAGGGGTATCTTTAATGTAAAAGTTATAGAGTGATGGGGAGAGAATGCTACCTTGATGAACCCCTGACTGTAACTGGAACTCTGGTCCTATAAAGTCTTTAATTTTAATCTTTGCTACACGATTGTCTAGAAAGTTACATAGCAGTCTGGTTGCTAAATCTGGCAATTGCGCCTCCAAAAGTTTGTATTTTAAACCTTCATGCCAGACTTTGTCGAAGGCCCGACTGACATCCCTTGAGATAAGGTTGCAGCCGCACCCTAAGCTTTTCTTGACTGCTATGAACTCATATAGTCTGGTTAATGCAAGCTGTGTTCCTTTACCTTGTGTAAACCCATATTGTTTATTGTTAGTTAGCAGATTGTCTTCGAGGAACTCATTAAACCTTATTTGAACGATTTTTTCAAGGATCTTACCAGGTATCTCTAGAAGGGAAATTGGTCTATAGTTAGAAACAATAGTTAGATCTTTACCCTTTTTCCCCACAAAGGGAAGTAGTGCTTTCTTTAAAAAGTCTGGCCAGTAGCCCATACTTATAGTTTCGTTGAAAATGACTCTTAGAAAGTCCAGCATGGAGATGGGAAGGTGCTTGATGATAATTTTGTTTACTCTAGAATGGCCAGGTGCTTTGTTTTTAGAATTATTGATTATTTTGATGATATCTTGCAGTTGGATAGGTTTAATAAACTGGTCTTCAACATCTAATCTATCGAGCTCTATTGTGTCGTATGGTATTATTTGGTCGTCATGTTCATGAAGTGCTTCAATCACTCGTTGTTCATGTTCCAGGTCAAACCTTAAATTCTCCCATGGGTTTATTCTGAAGATATTAGACCAGAATTCTCTGAAAATTGGTTCCTGGTCTTGGGGTGAAAAGATTTTTCTGTTGTTATGGGGTATGTAGGCTGTAGGTTCAGAATCTGATCCCAGAAGCCTTCTGATCATTTTCCAGAACTTTCCTGGGTCTCTATAGATTCCTTCAATTTTATTTAGTAGTGTCTCCCAAGTCGATTTTATGATTTGATGTGTTGGGCTATGATTATTAATTAAAGCTAGGGCTTGTTTATAGTAATATTGTAATTACTTAAGATTATCTGTTTCTTTAGAATATGGTAAGATCCTGAAAGTTTTGAGGGGTATACGAAGTTCTGTGGCTTCTTTGATCATCCTGTACCAAAAAGTTATTTTCTCATCGATGTAGGATTTATCCTTTCTGATGTTATCAGGTTCGTCATAGTTGGAGAGAGAGTCATTGAGAGTATCCTTGAAACGTTCCCAGTTGGCATTGGTCAAATCGAGTGTTGGGCTGGTGGCTACCATAATAGGTCTCACAGTAAGTTTTAATAATATAGGTATGTGATCTGAGGTAGTTAAAGGACCCTGAGTGATTGAATAATTAAAAATGTGGTATCTGCTAGACAGAAGGATGTCAGGTTTGCCCTTGGATCTTCTGCTGAAGTATGTTTGAAAATCTGGTCCTAGAAAGTAAACTAGATTCCTGTTCATAAGACCTTGAATTAAGGTGCCTCTAGGATTTGTGCTATTGTGGCCCAGGGCCGGGTGAGTTGCATTTAGGTCAGCTAATAGATAAACAGGGATATTGCGTCTCATTAAGGACAAGATATCTTGCTGAGGAAATACTGGGTTCCTGAGTGGTAAATATGTAGTTGCTATGATTACTGGTCCCCGAACTGTCTGTAGTTCTACTGCAATTAGGTCATTATTGAATCCGTCTATTAATTTGACTGTGATATCCCGTCTTACTGCTATTGCCGTCCCGGCATTTTGATCGTTAGTGGTGCTGCATTGAAAAACGTTGTAGTTCCAGATCTTGATGCGAGTGGAGTTGGGACAGACTGAGCGACTTCGCCACTTATGTGTGACAGGATGCAGGCAATGCGGCGGTGCCGCTTACAGTTCCGCTGCACCGGCGAGCCGGCGACGCCGCATATTGTGACATCGGCCAAAGTCAGAAAAGAAAGCAACATGTCCTATATGAATACTACTTGATCTCACATTGTAGTGCATCACACCATTTCTGACAGATACTCATGCCCCTCTGATAACTGAATTATTCTAGGTTCCTGTCCTCGGTATACTGCAAGGCTACAGTCGCTCCTCTCCCAAACTAACAACATTCACATAGAAACCGGGAGAGCGGAGGTGGGATCCTTCCTTGACATCCCCTTCGTAGATTACAGGAGTGACCAGCTACTATCCTGGCTCAACATTACATTGCAGGAACTGACAGGCAGCTTTTCTTTGATACAACGTTACCTTCTAGCATCTGGCATTGGCAAACCTTTCGAGAAGACCCACACACTTCCAACGGTTACACACTGCCGAACACGGTTGTGGCACTTTTTTCTTATATGGTAAAATAAAAGCTTTTTATGGTGAGACTGGAAATATTTCAACATTAAGAAAAATTACTTTAAATATTTTTGTGAGATGTCAATGTTTTGCTTTTACGCACCGATTGTATGGTAGCAACTAATTCAAATTCAGCATACGTATAGCATAAAAATAATTGACATTGATTTGTTTACATCAATTGCTTTAACGGGTGATTCTGAGAGAAAAAATGCAATAACGTCAATGATATTTAAAAATTATATCTTAAAATGATATTTGCACAAGCGCTAATAATTCATATTTGAACGATTTGCATTTGAATATGTCAAGTCACTGACCAGCTTTATAAAGTAAGTCCGCTGCAAAATGGTGCAAAGCTTGTTCCGTGTTTGCTCTGTCCATGGGCTGTTTCAGCCTTCCACCTACCAGTCCACACAGTTGTAAAGCATCTTCTTGGGTCAAGAAAATGTCGTAGCCCAACAACTCATTCTCAGAAACTCTAATTACACACACATATATATATGTGTGTGTAATTTATATATATATATATATATATATATATATATATATATATATATGTGTGTGTGTGTGTGTGTGTGTGTGTGGTGTGTGTGTGTGTGTGTGTGGAAGCTCCCCTTGAAAGAGTAGTAACTAAAGTTAGGCGCACATTGATCAAGAATCAAAGAATAATGATTATAATTCAAGAAGCCCTCGTTGTTGTTCGTCTTGTATTTTTGTATTCCTCTTTGATAGAAGTCATCAAGAAATACAAAAAGAAAAAAAATAAATAAACCCTCAGCCTTCGTGTGTATAACAAAAGAGTCTTGCTTGTAAATATGTCAGAACTAATAATATTTAAGTAAAAGGTATAAATGTGAATGCATGGCGAGAGAACCGGACGTGTCCAGTGCCCACCCACCCGACAAGAGGCTACTTACGTCCGATGTCGAAGATCCAAAACGGACACAAATGCCATTCTGTCTCTTGCGTCTCCTCTGTTGTGAACCCTTCAACTTTATAAACAAATCTTGTCAGGTTCTCCGGTGGCATGGTGGTTATTATAAACGCCTCTCGCCCTCACCTAAAGCAAACCAGATGTTCGAAGGGCATCTCTCAGAGCGCTTCCAAACACTTAAAAAAAACTTTTGAAAGCAATCAATGTTTGCACAGTAACGCTTGAACAGTTAAATTCACCGTTTTCTTGTACTGAAAGTAACCTTGTCACACCGGGCTATCACATCACGTCAATGACAATATATTCAATTCAGCAAAAGCGAATCATTCATTAATCGCAATAATCCGTATGATCTCTGACCAGACGTGCAGCAACTGACGTCTTAACGTCGCAGACCTGTTGTCAAGACTGAGCCACCCACTGCGGGGGTGAGGGGGGCCAGAGAAAGGCGTTGCCAAAAAGAAAGGGCCGAGTTTACCTGGAAGAAGCGTACCCTTTCGGCGTCGCTCCAATCCTGAATTCGCTCTTCATTAAAGCTCTGGCACTTATTTTGCTTCTCCATCAAAAGACGCAGCGCGTTGGCTGTTGATATGATAAGATTAAATACTTATTCAGTTAATATGCATTTCATCAAATAAGACCGGAAGTATGACTTTCTCTCAATAGGTGATCTTTTAGCTAAGTGGACATAACATGAAAGGCGTCTCTTAAGAATGAGGCGCAGGATTCTTATTGACTTTGGTGTTCTTTTTTACACGCGGCCTTCATCACAAGGCTATTTCATTCTTGAACAGTTGTGCTTTGCAACAATATCAGTATCTGAATAAAAGATCACCATTATAATAACAACATTGATAAGTATAATTTTCCTGGTGGGCCTCGTCTCGAAGGGAGTACTCTCCCCTTTTTTAAAAGAGGGTATGCTTCTGGGATCAGGTAAGCAGCGAGAGAGAGAGAGAGAGAGAGAGAGAGAGAGAGAGAAGAAAAGTTTACTAAGCGGCGTCTAAGATATAGTGAGTAGTAACTACAGTGGAAAGAGTCAAAGTGCTAGCAGAGTGACTAATGATCAGAACTTCTAATATGAGCCTAAGAATTTACTTAATAGTGCCAAAACTTTGCACAAGTGTATATATATATATATATATATATATATATATATATATATATATATATATATATATATACATTTGTGCATATTTTTCTCTCTTTTGCAATTACTATTGCAGTAAATAGCATTACATGCGGTTACTAGCTGATATATCCGATGTTGCCCGGGCTAAAAAGGAGCCACGCCGTCCGTGATGACAACCCCTACAGACCAGGTTATGCAATCACTTTCAGAATAACTAATCACTGGGATACTGTTGAACCAAAGAAAGTTTGAAAAATTCATAGAGTTATATAATTATTCTACAGAGTCAAAGAAGTTGTGGAAAATAAGAAGAGTTTGTTGTCAACTTCAAAAATTGTAAAAAAATGAGGGGGGTATGATAAAGTGGGGTTAAAGCCTACTTAGAAACGGCCCTCGAATTTCGGATTTTGATTAAAACCTTCCGGGGGGGAGGAGGGGAGTCTATGGGAAAAATTTGGTGACCCGAGCTTTCATAGTCTGGGTGTGCATAGCGAATAGATAAACAGACAAACAGACAGGCAGAATTGCTTTTTATATGTATAGATTATCTTTTTATCTAGACTTTGAATCAGTCTACTCTTTCTTTTCAGGCAAGGTTCTGAGGAATATGGAAATATTACTCCCGTTTCACTCCTATTAGTTATTATAGGTGAAGGACCGTTCCTCACTCCTGAAAATAGAAGACATATATATATATATATATATATATATATATATATATATACACATCTATACATATACATACATACATACATATATATATATATATATATGTGTGTATATATATACACACATATACATACATACATACTTACATATATATATATATTTATATATATATATATAGTATTACAAATTGGAGGAAGAAAAGAGGTGACTGCATTTTTCGACGTTATTTCCAGCCAACGTTTCAGAGCAAGGATACATCATCAGGGCTAAAAAAAAATGCAAAAGTAACAACAATTAACATCAATTCATAAGGCTCTGTAAAAATCATTAATGTTAAATTATAGGTATTAGAATCGTAAATTAATACCAATCTAACGCCTGAAAGTGAGAGAACTAAGTGACCAAGAAAGGCACCAAAAGTAGAAGAAACATTTTATGCTATAAACAGCTGGGCAGAAGAAAATGGTGGAACAAGTTATTTGATGGTTAACGACTCGAGGATATCAGGAGAGGTTTCATCAGGAGCTTGTTTTAAGATTTCAAAATTGTCATAGGAAATCAAAGATTTATTTTAATTGTTGTTACTTTTGTATGTTATCTCTGATGATGAAGCCATGCTGTGAAACGTTGGCTGGAAATAAAGTAGAAATTGGCATCACCTCCTTTTGTCCTCCTACTTTATTACATATCCGGCTTGCTAAAAGTCAATCTCTTTTTCTATCCACTTTGCCTGGTGTAATATATATATATATATATATATATATATATATATATATATATATATATATATATGCATACAGCCAGGAGAAGGGTAAGGGTGAAATGAAACTGACTTGAATCGAGCGCTTTCATGTATTTTTACACCTCATCAGGGTTCAGGTACAAGTGCCAAGAAAACAAATACAGAGTCACAAGAAGACTCCGTGGCAAGACAAATGATGCTAAAAAACAAACATCGCTAATAACTACCAGACAGTCCTAATAATTAATAGCCTACTTGTTTTAGAATACCCTCCGTTAAAATTTCATCAACTTTGTACAAACCTAGGCTGATATTCAATAAATTATCACAGTCTTGTTTAATTATACATGATTCTATTAAATTTCTTTTCACTAAATCTTTGCAAAAAACATAATTTCCTTGGAGTCTATCCAGTAAATACCATGATCACTATCATTCATGTGTACAGATAATGCATTTGACATATTACCAGTTCTTACATTATATTTGTGCTGTTTTAAATGAGCTGCCAATGTCTATCCACTTTGTCCTACGTAGGTTTTATTACAATTTTGACACGGAATCTTATAAATACAACCTGTTCCATTTCCAGGTGAATTTCTAAACAGCAAGTTTCTAACATATATATGTTATAAATACATACATACATACATATATCATATATATATATATATATATATATATATATGTATGTATGTATATATATATATATATATATATATATATATATATATATATATATATATATATATATATATTCCCCATTTTGTCAACCAAAGGGGTAGTGTCATATGGACACTCGCTAAACCCTCTCTCTCTTTCCCGCGAATGTGCTTCATACCTCTCCCCTGTCCCTCTCTGTCGTGTGCTCTCTGTTCCAGGAAGCCAACCACTGCTAATTAATCAAGCAACCAACAGAACACGCCAAAATCCGCATATTAATCATGTGGCCATTGGAAGGACAGTGCCTGCACCCCACCCACCCCCAGCGCCTCTTGGCTTCTCAATGCCACGCTGCCAGAGTATTACTTGAATCCAACATCCTCCATAGTGCGTTCCCTCCCATTAATTAACGTAACTTCTGTGGTGTAATTCAGTCACTTCTTTGTCCTTTGGGGGAATTTGGAATGTAAGAATCACCTATATTGCAAATCGGAAGGTTAAGCGGCCTCACAGCACTTGATCACTCGCTCTGTGTGACACGTGTATTTATACCTTCACACCTCCTTCCAGGTATCAATATCTAGTCCAATCCCTGGCTGTGGAGGGCTGGAATTCTCACTTTCAAATGCTCTGGGCTCTTATTCACGCTCCAAGTCCTTCCCCCATGTCGGCAGACCCGAAAAACCATTTGGTGGAATTCCAGTACTTCAAATCAACCTCTGATTTATTATAGTTATATCTCAGACCCTGAGAGTCCCTTTGTATCCCTAAGGTGCCCATATAAGACGTTGAGTAATTCATCTGTAAATACATTCCCTTTAAATTTGATCCTCAGGGTTTCTCTCACATTTTCCGCCATAGATCTGTAATGACCCTCAGCCGTAGAGTTTATTTATGGTCTCGACCTGGCTCAGGCCTTCCTAAACCCCAGTCAAGTAATAACCAATGTGCCAAATAGAGGTCCATATATATATATATATATATATATATATATATATATATATATATATATATATATATTATATATATATATATTATATATTGCTACTTTCAAAATGCATATATCTCCTCTGTGACTGTATAAAATGTTATGTGGAATTGTGCAACATTTTTTCAGATTCCTAGATAGCTTAGAGATAGGATGTTTAAAATGTGTGTTCAGATTTCGCATAACATATTGTAAAAGAATATATATATAACGTAGAATGTAGAAAGAGAGAGATTTTTTTTGTAAGTTCAAAACTACGATTGTTTCCCTATTATGTCAGCACTGTGAGATTAGAGGAACTCCGATCTCCATTTGCTTTCCTAATTTGTCAACACGTTTGATAAGCGAGCTCGAGACTTCATTTGTGTTTTGAGAATCTGTCATCACGTGAGATAAGGGCTTCTGCTTCGGTCGATCGAGTAGAGTACGTGTTTTTTTTTTGAACAGACTGGACTCATACGTGTATGTCTTTGCCGAGTGCCACGTGCAGATTGCACATTTTGTATGTAAAATTGTGTAAGATTTCGAAGCTTCTAGAAGAATTGTGCCAAAACCGTTTTGTGTCATCTCCCCTGTCCAGTTTCCTCAAGGGAGAAGAATTCATTAGATCTCAGATACTCGAGGCATTCAGATCTCTCTCTCTCTCTCTCTCTCCCCCTCGACATTCTTGAGATTATATTAACATAACGTAAATTGGTCACTCGTAGCTTGAGAATTTCAGATTTGATATTTCTTAGAGTTTATTTAGTGTTATATAGTGTTTTTTTTGTGGAATCTGAACAAACATTGTTGTTGTAACGGCACCTGGTTTTTGTGAAAGTGTAAAACAAGACTGCAGCAAAGAAAGAAGTTGGTATACCAAAAAGGTAAAGTGTGTTATATTTTTATTAGTTGTAACTAATAACGTATAGGAACAGTGCTTAACTAATAACTGATAGGAACAGTGGTTTGGTAAAAACTGATGGTTACAATGTTTTGAGTGAAAAGATTTTTGCTTTTACACATTGCAAATTTTTGTGTTTTGTGTTTGTTTCATTTTGTGCATTTTTTCGTTTTCTTGTTGAAGTGTGCCTTTTTATTTTGATACTGTCCACATTTTTCTGTATTTTCATTTACATTCACAATTTAATTGACTTAGTTATTTTCATTGCTTAATCATTGCACATTTAATTAAATTTAACACTTGTGAATTAATTTGCATTTACTTAGAATTCTTTTCAAGTTTTATTATTGTTTAACACTTGTGAATTAATTTCTAATTTTCAATTATTGCCTAACACTTTTGAATTTCAATTGAATTAATTTTCTTGAATTTTGTGATAAATTAATTTTGATTTAATGTTACTTAATTTAATTCAAGAATTAATTAAACTTTACTTTGTTTTCAAGTAACAGTAATTTTCCCTGATATTGTGAATTTCACTTATAAATTTTGAGTTTAATAATAAATAATTTTTGTATTTAAAATTTTTATAAGTATTTTCATTTATAACCAGTATATTTGCATTTAATTATGATTATATTTATGTTAGGTAGAAACATAGAGTGGTAATTGATCTGCTTTCCTTCAGTTTACTTGAAGTGACTTAGAACCAGGGAAGTAATTAGACTTCTGAAATCAGGGAAACACTTAGACTTTTAAAGTTGTTGATGGAGTGATGCCCTTTGATTGATGTAATTACTTACAAGATTACCTCACACCTGTTTTGATGAACTTAGTCTGATTTTCTGCAATACTGGTAAGTTGTTAAGGGATCAATGTTGCCTTTAGGGTATTCAGTTGTTTAATACCTGTGATGAGGGTTCAGGTGTCTGGCTTTTGTGAGGTAACAATAAATGAATGGTAAGCGTAGTAACCAGATACTTGGCACTTCGTAACATGTATTAATGGTGCCCAGAGACCCGGGACAGCAGATTTCATTATCACTCTCGTATATACTGGTGGTGTTAGGGATATATTTTGTTAGGAGAGTGACCATATAGTTTTTGTTTTGCATTTATTGTATTGAATTGTAAGTTGATAACTTTGAGGAAAATGGCTCAGTTCAAGGTTCAGGAATTTTTAGCAGCCCTTCCATCCAAGTTTTATCTGAAACCACTCTGACTAAGGCACAGTGGAGCGCTTTAGCAGTGGCATGTGGTGGTTATGTGTCTACTAGTATGGTAAAGGCACAAATAAGATGTATTGCTATGGAATCATTGATAAACTCTGGTAGAATAACTGATGAAGATGAGTTAGAATTGGCTCAAGAGTTGTTGAATATAGCACGTGCTGATCTCATGAATAAGCAAGCAGAAAAGAAAGAGAAAAGTGATGCAGAGTTAGAGCTTAAACGCATTGAAGCAGAAGTGAATTTGATTAAGCTAAAAATGTATGCTGAAAGAGAGAGAATGCAAACTGAAAGAAAAAGAATAGACAGGGAAAAACAAGAAAGAAGAGAACGAGAAGAAGAAAAAGCAGCAGAAAAGGAAAGAGAAAGGATAAAAGAGGAAAGAGAAATCGCAAGACATGAAAGGGAAATGGAATTGATAAGAGCTAGATCCACATTACCTGTAACACTGTCTAACCCTAACCAAGGTAATCAAGACCCTGTATTTGATGTAGTAAGAGTACAGAAGTTAATCCCTAAGTTTACTGAAGAAGCTCCAGATGAGTTTTTAGATCACTTTGAGAAAGTGGCTTCAGGTATGGCATGGCCAGAAGATAAATGGTCAGTTTTGCTACAAAGTGTCTTAATTGGTAAAGGGAGAAGTGCTTATCTAGCCTTAACAGCTGATCAGTGTAAAGACTACATGGTACTTAAACACAGTGTGCTACAAGTTTACCAGATGACCCCAGAGTACTACAATGAAAGATTCAGAAATTTAAGAAAAGATGAGAAGGGAACATTCTTAGATTATGCATACAAAGTGAGAAGGTGTTTCAAACATTGGTTAGAAGCTGCTAAAGTTAAAACTTTTGATGAGTTAGAAGAGTTACTTGTTCTTCAAGTACCAGAGTCAACAACACCCAGGTTTTAAGTCTTATCCAAATAACAGGAACAAATTTAATGGGAAATCTACAAGTGATACTACCAAGAGTGCACAAGGTAATACAACTCAGCAAACTAATGTGAAATCCTCATCCAGTTTCTCAAGACAGTTACAGAAACCTAATGTTGTCTGTTTCAAGTGTGGAAGAGTAGGACACTACAGTCAAGAGTGTTACCGGAATCAACAGCAGTCAAAGCCGGTTGGTCAAGTTGTGAAAGGTGACCAGGTGAAACAAACTACGAAGAGCAGTGTGGGAAAGAATCAGACTCCAGAGAAGAATGAAACTAAATAAGCTGAATGTTTAGCAACCAGTGGAAATGTTACCTCAAGCAGTGAGTGGCTTAGCAGTGTGGAGGCTTTTGAGCCATATATCTATGAGGGTATGCTCTCAACTCAAGAAGGAAGTATGCAGGTACCAGTCAAGATATTACGTGATACAGGAAGTAACCATAGTGTGGTGGTACGTGGTTCTCACCCTCAGTTGGAGAAGAGTCTCACAGGAGATTCAGTTATTTTGAAGGGTATAGGAGGAGAGGAAGTAACTCCTATATGCCACTTACACCTGTCATGTGAATTGGTGACAGGGAATGTTGATTTTGCTGTAAAGGACTCACTGGCTGTGGAAGGTGTACATGTTCTGTTGGGGAATGAAGTTGGTGGTGTGCCATTTATTCCTTGTCCTGTAGTGACAGACAAACCATTGAGGATTAGTCCTACAGTAGAGTTGGAGAAGAATAACCCCAACCTGTTTCCTAGTTGTGTAACTACCAGAAGTATGAAGAGGACTACGACTGCAAGTGAAGAAACTGAGGATTTACACACCCAAGAAGGATCAAGTGAAGGATCTTTGTGCTTAGAAGAATTATTCCAGGAAAGTGAAGTTTCCCACAGTGCTGACCAAGAAGAGATTTCCCAGGAAGATGAAGAAGACGACGACGATGAAGAAGAAGAACCTGATGTTCCTGAAGAGACTCCGGTAAGTCAAAGTGTTAACTGAGTGACAAGTAGTGAAACTACAGTAGCTGAGTTAGCAAATATTGAGAATTCAACCCTTGAAGTTGGTCAAGTGACAAGAGAGAAGCTAATGGATTTGCAGAAGAAGGATGCACCGTTAGCTGATTTGTTCTTCAGAGTTGTTGATCGAGAAGAGATGCAACAAACTCCTACCTGTTATTATTTGAAGGAAGGTTTGCTGATGAGGAAGTATTGACCTACAGATATACCAGGAGATGCTGTATTGGGCAAATATAATCAAATTTGGATTCCATATCCATTGAGGAAGCAAGTAGTAGTGGTAGCTCATGAGTCTGGACATATGGAATCAGGAAGACTGTGGAGAAGATCATGAAATATTTTTTCTGGCCTGTACTTCACAAAGATGTTAGCAGGTCCTGTCGTGAGTGTCATACCTGCCAGATAGCTGGAAAACCGAATGAAACCATCTAGAAAGCCCTCCTACAACCTATAGAAGTTAGAGGAGAACCCTTTAGCAAAGTGATTATAGAAATGGTTTGACCACTGCCGAAGACAAAGAAGGGAAATGAGTATTTGTTAACATTAATGTGTCCTGTGACAAGATATGCAGAGGCAACCCCTGTTAGAAACATATCTGCCAACAGTTATCCACTGCATATCATCTAGAAACTCAAGGTGCCTTGGAAAGGTTCCACCAGACATTGAAAAGTATGCTGCCAAAGTATTGTTCTGAGTCAGGAAGAGAATGGGATGTTGTTTGAAGTGAGGAGTGCTTATCCAGAAAGTATGGGATGTTCACCTAATGAGATGACTTTTGGTAGAGAAGTGAGAGGACCATTGAAGATTCTTGCAGAAAATTGGGATGAAAATCAAGAGGAAATTCAAGGAGAATATGTGAAGAACTTAAGGAAAAGATTGAAAGAGATTAGAAAATTCTCTTTAGAAAATTTGAAAGTGAGTCAAGAGAAAATGAAAAGGAGATATGATGTTAAGACTAAGCTAAGAAGTTTTAGTGTTGGTCAATAAGTGTTAGTGTTCTTACCTGTCAAGAGATATCCCCTCACCAATAAATTTCAAGGTCCTTACAAGATAATTCAGAAGTTAAGTGATATAACTTATGTGATTGAAACACCAGAAAGAAGACGATGACAAAGGAAGATACATGTGAACCTCTTGAAACCGTATTTCTCAGAAACTAAAACTGAAACTGTGTCAATAACTCAAACAACTTCATCTACAGAAGACGATGATGGATAAGAATTGGGAGATGAAAGCAAGAAGAATAATTCTTCAATTTTGGAAAATTTGGAGGATAAACTGAAACATCTGAGTGTTGAACAAGGTGAAGACTTAAGTGAAGTAATTAGAAACTTCCCAGAAATTTTTGCAGATGTACCTAAGCATACTGATCTGACCAAGCATGAGATCAAGATTCAAGAAGATGGAAAACCATTCAAGCAAAGTGCGTATCACTTATTACCTTACCATCGAGTGTTTTGAAGAAAGAAGTGGGGTATTTGCTGCAACATGGATTAGCATAACCTAGTTCAAGTCACTTCAGTTCTCCATGTGTATTAGTGAAGAAACCAGATGGTTCCCTTAGATGAGAATGCCAAGTTGCTGTCAGTTTTTATTACTCCTTTTAAACTGTTTGGTCTGATGAATGCACCTGCAACATTCCAACGAGTGATGGATCAACTGCTAGGATCTATGGAAGGAGTAGGTGTATCCTGGATGAAATAGTGATTTACTCGACAACATGGGAAGAACATCTGAAGATTCTGAGGAAAGTTTTCAAGAAGCTACAAGAAGCAGGTCTAACAGTCAACCTAGAAAAGAGTGAGTTTGGAAAGGCAACTGTTCAGTATCTTGGGTTTGAAATTGGGAAAGGCCTTCTCGGTCCAGTAAATGCTAATGTAGAAGGTATCCGTAAGGCTACCCCACCTACTACCAGGAAACAGCTAAAGAGATTTTTGGGCATGGCAGGATTCTGTCGTCGTTTCTGCCCAAATTTCTCAGCCGTAGCAGCTCCCTTGACAGACTTAACTAGTCCCAAAGCTAAGTTTGTTTGGACACCAGAGTGTCAAGAATCCTTTGAGAATGTAAAAGCCATTTTAACTTCGAGACCAGTACTTCAAGCTCCAGACTTCAACAAGAAATTTGTGATACAAGCTGATGCTTCTGACTGTGGCATTGGAGCTGTTCTACTTCAAGAAGATGAAAATAATATCCACCATCCTGTGTGCTTAGTCTTCAAAACTGGAAAAACATCAGAAAGTATACTCGACAATCGAGAAGGAAACTTTAGCCTTAACCACAGCCTTGAAAAAGTTTGAAGTGTATGTGAACAGACCTAGGAATGAAGAAATTTTAGTGTTGTCTGATCTCAATCCCCTATTATTTTTCCAGAGAATGAAAAATCCTAATCGAAGACTGACCAGGTGGTCTTTGTTTTTGCAACAGTATAATTTATGAGTGAAGCACATTAGTGGCAAAAACAATGTAGTTGCTGGTTATTTATCTTGTTGCAAATCGTTGGATTGTACATCGTGATAACCAATCATCTGGGGAAGGTATATCATATGCTGCTACTTTCGTAACACATATTTCTTCTCTATAACAATGAAATATTAAGAAAAATATTTGCAACATTTTCAGATTCATTATTTAGCTATAAGTTATAGGATGTCTAAAAATGTATGTTCATATTTCACAAGAATGTAAAGGTTATAGCCCGGATTCAGTCAATCCATCTGATTTCCTCTAAATCGTTAGCCATGCCTGTATCTAAATCCGTCACTCAGTCTGAAAATACAAGAAATGTAAAATGAAAAATAGCTCAATAGAAACTTCAGATAATGTACTTGGAGATAGGCTATAGCAGAAAACTTCATAACTTTCCATTTGTCTGTGTGTGGGGGGGGGGGGGGGGAAGGGGAGGGGGGTGGGGGGCTCTACTTTCAAAACACCCAGTATATATATAGTGCATCAGGAGCGGGTGCAGCTAAAGAAGCGAGCTCACATTGGATTTAGAGTATGTCAACTTAATATTGGGTCCATGACTGGGAGAGGTAGAGAATTGGCTGACTTGATGAGAGGAAAGAAAGTAGATGTTATGTGTGTGAAACGCGATGGAAAGGAAATAAAGCTAAAGAGTTAGGTGATGGATATAAGCTATATTATAGTGGAGCAAATAATGTAGAAATGGAGTTGGTATACCTAGTCTGTCTGGTGAACTGGAGAATACAGGGATAGAAGTACATAGCAAAAATGACCGTATCATCAGATTGAAGATATGTCATGTAGGAGAGATTCGGAATATTATAAGTGCATATGCACCACAAGTTGGTTGCACAGAAGAAGAGAAAGGAAATTTCGGGAGACATGGATGGAGCAATGCAAGAACAGGAAGAACATGAGAGGGTGATAGTGGGAGCAGATTTGAATGGCCATGTCGGATTTGGAAATGAGGCTGTTAATGGGCCACGGTGTCTTGTTGCTAAGTCCAGAGGTCTTTCATTCGGATGTAATGCAAAACTGTAACCGCTTTCCTTCTACTGTTATGGTTGCTGGAGATGGGCGAGAGGCTGTGATGCTACTTCAAACAGCGAATCTCCTGTATTTTCATTAATTTAACGCCTTTACTCTCTATTAGTGTTTAGAAAAAAGTAACATACACTTGAACACAACTACTTTATCTTTCATTTCTGGTTAAACTTGGTAATATTTGTAATCATGAAAAGTTTGAAGATGTTTATATGATAAATATAGACTATTGATTTACAGGGAAAAGTAGCCAGCTTGCACGAGCAAACCCAACTTAACATTAAGAAACTGAGGTTTTCTCAGGAATAACGCCATTTTCACTCCACAAAAGAGGCAACTTAAGCAGGCTTACAAGCTCGTCATCATTTTGCTTCGAAGACGTCCTTTGCTAACATTAACCTGATTTCGCCATGAAGAACCAAATAACTATACGTGAAAGAAATAAGCCTTTAAGTGGTGCAAATTGATAGTTTTGACATTCCGGATTAGATATCATTTGAATAATTCTTGAACAATTTTATTTCCAATTATTTCTTTACGTTGAAATGTCTGTCGCCTGCAGCAGAACATCATTCAAGTACACCAGCACCCTTCAAGTGGATTTGTGAACTTGATGTTAGAACGTTAATGCAAATGCAGGAGGATCAGTGGATATTTCCGAATATGTGCGACATCATAGCTACAAGGTGTGGTAGTATTTTTTATTTTATTTTATTTTATTTTTATTTTTTTGTGTGTGCAGAAAATGACTATTGAAAATTACCTGTACAAAGTTTTTAGAGAAAATCATGTAGGTGCCTATATAGTTTTATCCATTTTCTTTAAAGCAAGTTGAGGAGAACGTTTTCTTTACTTATTCTAGGAGTAACTTCTCTACTTTATCTCACAGTAAAATTAGTTCCCAATAGATTAAAATTTCTAATACTAAAAGTAAAAAAAAAAACTCTGTAAGCAGAGAGAGAGAGAGAGAGAGAGAGAGAGAGAGAGAGAGAGAGAGAGAGAGAGAGAGAGAGAGAGAGAGAGAGAGAGAGAGAGAGAGAGAGAGAGAGAGAGAGAGAGAGAGAGAGAGAGAGAGAAACAACTCTGAAATTAAATTTTTTCCCACTATGCTGGGCATTATTTTGCTGCATTGATGACAATAAGATGCCTCAAACATCGGCATGAATCTATAAAGAAAAATATTTTTCTTTTATTCAGCAAATTCAGATCAAATCAAGGCCTCTCTTCCATAGCTGATTCCGGGCATGGTAGTAAAAAGACAGTCGTTCATCCCTGGAGCTGCTTAATGCCGCCCCAACCCCACCTGTTACGTGTGCCTCGTGTGAAAGTGAAAGATACGTAACTCTATGGAACACGGTATCTAGCCTCGGGGGAAATACCGTATAGCGAACAGCAGCTCAACTCTACTAAATAGTACTGCTGTATATGGGTATTGCATTGTTGTTCTCGCGGTTATCAATGAATCAAGTTAATTGTTGTGGTAGTATACCACTCCTATCAGTGTAACTTCAGCAATATAGGTATGAACAATGTTCTCTAAATCTTCTCACCTTATTATTGATTACTTTCAAATACAACCAATCTCTTAAGAAACCGTACAGGTCATTCATCGCCTGCGATCAGTCAGTGGCCTTTGAACCCGAAGTGACAATCTGTATCACAGGCACCAAGGCAAGAACCAGTAGGTTACATGCAGCCTTTATGTCAGACACCATTAACGATAAAAATAACGTAATACAAACTAGTAATTCATTTTTATCACAAAACGCTTGGCATTTAAAGTAGGGAAATCTGGTTTTATTGAGTGATGCGTTTCCTTCTCTTTCACCAACTTAATTGCATCTCCACAATTCTGGCTTGAAGACTCTTTTACCCGGAAAGAGGGGCTCGATCACTATTCATAAACAGTACTAAAGCTGCTTATATCAAACCCGACTCTCCCAGGAACACTTCGTGTATGTAGACATGGCAGGAAGAAATATGACGCGTTAATGCTTGTACATGAAGGTTATAAAGTATTCAGCATTCAATACAAATCGTATACAGATAACCCTATGAGATTCCAGTGACAGACTGACCGATGTGCTATGTAATACAGTCTCTAACAATACTTCATAATGCAACCGGTGCAAGTTCCATAATACCTTTTACGATTCACTCACTTATATAATCTGTCATCATGAAAGTATTCATAATGCTCGTTTTCCACTGACTGCAGAAAGACTATGATTAGATGGTTAGAGATTATCATACTACTTTAGAAAAGGCAGGAGTTGCAGAGATCAATCACTCCCGTACTGCCCAGTATTGTGTGGAATTTAAAACTACCATTCTCATGGCTCTTGCTGATAAATAGGTCATTTGATGACGTCCACAGACCAGATTATGATAGGTTTTGGGTAAAATATATAATAAATAGAAATGATCCAAGAATGAGTGGGCGCAGTGTAATGGGAAAAATATTACTTTAATTATTAGTGATTTATTTAAGAATTGATTCATCATCCTCCTCTAATATCTTTACACTGCTATTGTAAGTGATTGGACTTGTAAAATGTTTTCGTTTTTGTTGTGGACACGAGTGTGGCAGTGTAGCCAGTCCCATGTTTTGTTTTTTCTCACTTTGAGTATGGGAGCACTGCCCTGAATCTTTCGTCTGCATTTTGGTAACACTAGCAATACATGTAAGAATCACAAATGCTTTCATGTGAGAACGACGTCAGCCGGTCCATTCTTCATTTTGGCTATTTTACCAAATTAATAATGCAAATTATTATCTATCCCTTGCAGGGATCTAATCAAGGGATCTAGTCCAGGAATCTAGTCCAGAAATCTAGTCCAGGAGTTCTGAAGACTAGGTAAATTAATCAAGTCCAGGAGACTAGGCCTTGGAGAAATTTGGCATGATGTAATGAGTAATAAAGAAACAAGCTGAATACCAGGAATTTCCTTCAATACCCCTAAAATGGAAATCAGCACTTCAATTGCCTCCCAGTGGGAAGACATCACCTGGCCTCATCAGTAGTAAGACCCATACACACAAGGAATATCATGTAATAGCAGGTAGGACAGGCCTACCCTATTTTCCAGGCAGCGTAATCGTTAGTCTTCATACCCACCGTGTCAACTATGACACAGTACCATTCTCCATTCTCCGACCAGTGTCTCCAGGCAAGAAGACTGACAAAAGTGTATATGTATACAAATAGTATTCTTATTCTCGTATCTTAATGTCATGGTGAGGAAAAATCCTCCCACGACATTTGGTGGCAGCGGTGGGATCTCTAGTCCAGTGCTATTGATCCAGACCCACTGTGCCTATATATTATGTAGGTTACTTATAATGTTTTGTCGTATTGTATGCCTTTTTTTATGCAATATTGTTGATTTTTGTCTGATTAAGGCCATGACTTGTTTACTTGCATATTCATTATTTCTGTAGGGAGATGTATGGCATTGTCTCTTGATGTATTTTGCATTGTATTATTTGATTATATATAAGTGTTTGAAATATTGTTCTATATTGAAATATAGAACAAGAAACACAACAAACATTACAGACAGTTAAGAGCTTCACTCAATCCTACCTGGATGTTTGGTCTCAAGTGGGAGATTTATCAAATCAAATCAAGGACTTGGACCAGAAGTTGGTTGACATACAGGGGACAATACAACACTTAACACCCAAACATAATAACACTCAACCACCCATAATGTCTACACCACATACATCTCACATTCCAAGTGATGAAGAATGGTTAGTTACCAGGAAAGAGCACTCTGAAAATGTGCCTGATATAGTAACTGAAGGAGTTCGTACAAGAGGTGCTAGGAATATTGTGCCTCCCTCACGTCTCATTGAAGAGATATAGACTCTTGTGTGATGATGTACAATACTGTAATTTTGTATGTTTTGTATTCTTTTTTTCTTAGTTTGAGATTGATGAAAATGTAATTTTTCTGTTCGCAGTGGCCAGTAATGTGAAAACTTTAGGGTTTTGAGGTAATGAACAAAGGTATAATGTACCACATTTTGTACAAGATTTCACATAGTGCCCTGGTTGGGAATGTGATTGTGGTCTTATGGGTCTTGTCTTATAGGAAATTGTCAGAGTTTTGCTCTTGTAGTACTGGTTTGGTACATCTTAGAGGATAGAGTACACCACTTTCCAAACCCCTTTGAGATTCAAGTTTAGAGGCGTTTCTAGCCAAGAGCTCTGGTGAGTTTGATAATCATTAGGACGCCTCAATAGGAGTAAATGCTGTCTTCACATGTGGAGAACTCTTTTGATGCAGAGTGATGTGACATCCTGTGTAAGTGGAGTCAATCTAACCCCAGTATTAGGCTAGACAAAGCTATTAGGAAAGCTGTATTGAACGCACACCTATAGGGTAGTGTCCCCATTTAGTACTCAAGTATATCCTTGTGTTATGTTGTTGCAAGAGCCCCTTTAGTCTCTAGTTGAGATTGTTGCTTGTTTCTACTGTACAAGACCTGTTTTCCCACAGTAGCAGACCCATCTAAGGAGCTGTTTGGTTCCGTTAGGAAAAGTTGTCCTTTATATTAGAGTGGACATGAATCAATTCTTCCCCTAGGGAAAAGCTTTGTAATGGGAAAAATATTACTTTAATTATTAGTGATTTATTTAGGAATTGATTCATCATCCTCCTCTAATATCTTTACACTGCTATTGTAAGTGATTGGACCTGTAAAATGTTTTCGTTTTTGTTGTGGACACGAGTGTGGCAGTGTAGCCAGTCCCTTGTTTTGTTTTTCTCACTTTGAGTATGGGAGCGCTGCCCTGAATCTTTCGTCTGCATTTTGGTAACACTAGCAACACATGTAAGAATCACAAATGCTTTCATGTGAGAACGACGTCAGCCGGTCCATTCTTCATTTTGGCTATTTTACCAAATTAATAATGCAAATTATTATCTATCCCTTGCAGGGATCTAATCAAGGGATCTAGTCCAGGAATCTAGTCCAGAAGTTCTGAAGACTAGGTAAATTAATCAAGTCCAGGAGACTAGGCCTTGGAGAAATTTGGCATGATGTAATGAGTAATAAAGAAACAAGCTGAATACCAGGAATTTTCTTCAATACCCCTAAAATGGAAATCAGCACTTCAATTGCCTCCCAGTGGGAAGACATCACCTGGCCTCATCAGTAGTAAGACCCATACACACAAGGAATATCATGTAATAGCAGGTAGGACAGGCCTACCCTATTTTCCAGGCAGCGAAAACGTTAGTCTTCATACCCACCGTGTCAACTATGACACAGTACCATTCTCCATTCTCCGACCAGTGTCTCCAGGCAAGAAGACTGACAAAAGTGTATATGTATACAAATAGTATTCTTATTCTCGTATCTTAATGTCATGGTGAGGGAAAATCCTCCCGCGACAGCAGTGTTAACGTTGCTGAGTGTGCAAACAAATTTGTAGTCAAGGGTGGGGAGTTACAAGGCAATGTTATTTTCATTCTCGGACTTCGTAATGAAATGTGGTCAGTGATGGAAGAGGAAGTCTAGACTTAGTAGCGACAGAAATTTGACAGATATTGGATATGTTTATAATTTCATTTCAATCAGCAAAACACCACAAGACTGAAAAACATGCTTAATAAAATGCTCCATTTATCGAGAGAGAAGTAGGTTCAAAGTAAATCTCAGAAAAGCAGATGTAATGAGAACTGAGAGCACACAAAGGGACGAATTAACATCTATGGGGAAGGGATTGATGAATTTGAATATCTGATATTTGGGAAATACTAAATCCAGTCCACTTTTCCTTGAGTTGGAATTCAGTGAAAATTGAGACAGGCAAATCAAATGAAGGGCAGCTGAGAAAGATTTGGAAGATGTGCATAAATTATACGTAAGTCTGGTACGATCTTTATTCTATTGTACTGACCTGAATCATGGCATAACAAACAGACCAAACACAAATCGACTTAAGAACGAAACTTTAAGAGGAATATTAGAGGTTAGATAGCAAAATACCTGTAGAAAGGATACAATAAGGGAAATTACATAACTCCATGCGTACATGACATAATGATTAGGAAGAAACATTTCCATCACATAGTCCCTGGCGCCAGAGAATGGTAAGTGACAATATTAGCTGGGCGCCTGTGGCTGGTTACCAGAAGTCACAATACCAAGACTTAGTTGGATTTAAAACTATGAGAAGGGAGGCTATTATGAAAGAGAAAGGGGAGGGAGGACATCTACGAAGGAATTTCTAAAAGGCCCATTGCACCGCCCGTCCTTGGAGGCGATGATGATGACTTTTCACATTGCATCTTCTCCCATTAAAAAAAAAAAATTGATGGTGACATTACGACAGACTTTTTGTATGCAAAAGAGTTGGTAAAATGACCATATTAAGACTCAACGTATGTCCATACTTACAGAATGCCTACAGTCCCAGTCTGACGTAGCCATAAATGGTCCAGTCCACTTCTTAACAAAGGAACATTTGGTTCACTAAAACTCATGGGCTTATCGTGAAACGTTACCTTCATGCAAGAGACGAACAGCCTGATAGCTAATACACTCACATAGCCAATACACCCACATGTACTTAATCCATGTAAACATTCAATTGCTTTGGATTATAAAGGCATTCGATGCGTATTTAACAAGAGCGCAAGTTACATGAAATTACTCGGAAACTGATTTAAGTGAAAGATAACTGTGTAACATATAAACAAACCCCCCCCCCCCCCCCGCCCCCCCTCTCTCTCTCTCTCTCGTCCGCCTTTAGAAAAGCATTTCAATGCAGCTTTAAATGGTGTGAACATGGAATGTTTCAGGCAAACGTCACGATATATTTTAGAGCTTTGATTTTTGTTATTATGCTTAAGAGCATGTTACAGTTACGTACCATCACGCTATGAAGTATTGCATCTGTTCCCTAAGGTCAGGAGAACACAAGCCACTCTGTGGCGACACAGTACTGAGTCGGATACCAATAGTTGAAGTGAGACCACGTCATTAATTTTGCTCTTTGATTATTATTATACCATTGTTATAATCGATGTAGGTCGATTCATCATTGAAATCGAAATCCGGCCATCGGTATGCTGCAAAGACTACTACAGCAATAAAATGGCAAAAGCCAAGGCAAAGGGGTGGAGATGTGTGATATCTTCGGTTTCAAGAGAGATGGATTGTCCAGGAAAAAAACAAAGCAGATATATCTCTTTACTTATAAAATACATACGAACAGCATAAGAAAACATATATATATATATATATATATATATATATATATATATATATACTATATATATATATATTTATAATATATACATATATATATATATATATATATATATATATATATATGTATATATATATATATATATATATATATATATATATATATATATATATATTATATGCAATAAGCTACTAACGTCCTTTAATATCCAATTCACTCTACCTCGGAATCATTATATTTTCATATATGTTAACAGAGGGAGAGTTTTTTAGTTGATAATAATTCGTCCTCTCATGGGTTCGAACCAACGCCCAGTGGACTAAGCAGAAATCAGGACTTCAGTGAGATTATCGATCGCTGGTTCGAACCCACGAGAGGACGAAATTATTACCAACTAACAAATTCCCCTTCGATTAACTATATGAAAATATATTTATTCCAAGGTAGAGCAAATTTGTAGATTAATGTATGTATATGAATCCTGGAGGTGTGATAAAAATTATATATATATATATATATATATATATATATATATATATATATATATTATATATATATATATATATATGTGTGTGGTGTGTGTGTGTGTGTGTATTGATCAGGATTTTAAGCCAGAACCAACGAAAGGTAAAACCTCTTTATAACCAGATTCATTCATCCTTGCCTATATGCAAGTTGCCCTGTGAACTGGAAGCCTCCATTCTCTCTAAAACCATCTTTGCTCCCATTGGTTGCTCTGGATTTATTCTCCACAGGGATGAGGGTAGGCCCTACCCAGGCGAGATTTTAAAAGAGCAGGGCCGCAGCAGTTCTCTTGCAGAACTTCCTCAGACTTTCTCAAGCCCTGCAGACTCCACTTCACCCCTTCTGCTCCCCCCATGGGGGATCCCACCTGTGTTCCCATACCTCCATAATGCACCAAAAATATCAGCAGATAAGAAGACTACCACACACAGGATTTCCAGACAAACACTGTACCTGATTGTGGGAGAAATTGGGAAATCTTTGGAATAAGGCTTGCATTGAAATAACCCGTTTAGTGCAAAGTCTGATCTCCGTATCTGGTTCATTTCTCAGCCATGTGTTTCCGGTGGATCGACAATCAACTACTTCATTAGTTCCTGGACCTAACATAACTTAATATAAATATAGTTCATTTAAAACTAGAGTCTCGAGTTTGCGTAAATTCCTCCTCCTACAGTAATATCGGCCTTCTGCCGTAGATTTTTTATTTGTGATGACTCTCGTCCCTCCAGTCAAGGCCTATTTTAAGAGTGTTAGACTACATTTTCAAAGAGGGAATGAGCAGGTCATAACAAAATGGCAACCATTCCCAGTCTCGTGTGAAAAGTAATTTTCATTTCCAGTCGTAGCGATTGTTAAACTGGTATTACAAAAGAAACGAATCTGAATTCCTTTTAATATTTTTATGAGCAAGCAAATAACAAGTTTTCCCAATTCCCCACGACAGGAAAAAGGTAAATTTTATTTTCTAGTTATGTGTGTAGAACTAGGTATTCTAGTTAGAGGTGTATAAAATATGAGTGCCATTAAGCGATAGGAAGATATTAGAACCACGTGCATGCCGATAGACTAGAGAGAAAGAAATTTAACCTTAGCTTCTTTTTTATGTGCTATTGCATAAAGCATATAGGTATTTAGGGAATAAATCCAAAACGAAAATAAGTGCTATATTTCATGAATTCCAAGTGTTAATTGTTGAATCTTGTGTTGTAAAGAGATTTCGTTGTTGGGATTTTTAACGTGAATCAGCGCGCTGCCTGAAAGCGCATTATCCCTCTCAGTTGCTGGCTAGACAAGATAGAATTAAATCCCTTGCCACGTGTCTAATCGAGCCCTATACAAAAGAACAGAAGATTAAATAAGTAAAAAAGAAAAACAAAGTGTTAGCATGAATTCATTTAACGTTAGAATAAGGAAACTCAGCGGTATGCGATGTTTTTTTTCTGTGCAGAGAGAAATAATAAGGGTAATTACTAACTGCTTTCCACAGAGGGCACATAGTTTTCCTTTTCCCTAAATTCCCCTAATGCGACCTTGAAAAGCCAGGTGTGACTCCCCCCTTCTGTCTAGTCAACCCGTGTGAAGGCCAAATTCTCCGGGGATTTAATTTGGCAGAAATGGAAGGTCTTAGGTTCGTGAGAGATAACTAAGTTGAGAGGGTATGATAGGGAGAGAGTTCTGTGGAGTCGGTAATTACGCAGCAGTGAGAGAATTTTTATTCTGGTTCTTCCTCTTCCCTTTAGTGTTTATGAGGCTAGTGTAAAAATACGAATTCTGAGCACAGCTAAGTTGAAAGGGTAAGAGACCAAGGATTTGCGTTGGTGAAAAAATAGGAAAAAATTTGTTATCCCCTTTTTGTCTTTGTCTTCGAGATGATAAAGAAATAGGACCCCATATATAAAAAGTTAAGTATATCTTAGTTTTACCAGATCACTGAGCTGATTAACAGCTCTCCTAGGGCTGGCCCGAAGGATTAGATATTTTTACGTGGCTAGGAACCAATTGGTTACCTAGCAACGGGACCTACAGCTTATTGTGGGATCCGAACCACACTATATCGAGAAATGAACTTCTATCACCAGAAATAAATTTCTCTGATTCCGCGTTGACCGGACCCCATATATAAATTTTTATTTTATCAACTGCTTGAACCACGTTCTTTCACATTGCGTTTTCCGTGAACGCATGGTACCAAATCCTTTATTTGTTGTTATTTACAACCTATTTGAACTGGCATTTACAGATCTCATTACATTCGCGTTGAGGTTTCCGCATTTACGAAGTTCATTTGCTAGCTACACCACGACTTTTCACGTTGAGTTTTCCGTGAATTTTTTGCAGGATTCCTTTTTTGTAATTTACAAACTAGTACTCGAGTTGAGGTTTCCACGTTTGCGAAGTTCATTTGCTAGCTACACCACGACTTTTCACGTTGAGTTTTCCGTGAATTCGTGGCAAGATTCCTTTTTTTTAAATTTACAAACCAGTACTAGCGTTGAGGTTTCCGCGTTTACAAAGTTCATTTGATCCACCATGACTTTTCACGATAAGCTTTCCATGAATTCGTGGGAAGATTCCTTTTTTTTTTTTATTTTCAAACTAGTACTCGCGTTGAGGTTTCCGTGTTTACGAAATTCATTTGCTATACCATGACTTTTCACATTGAGTTTTATTCACATACCAGCACTCGCATTGAGGTTTCCACGTTTACGAAATTTATTGCTAAATCCATTATCGGCATTGAGTCTTCCGCCGAACTGTAAATTGCAGATATTTTACTGCGTGAATTTTCCGCCACACTATGCGCCAGTAGTAACTGTATTTACAAGGATTTTACGGTCGTCTTGCTAAGTGCCTCTCAAATGTGGATCCTCCTCAGCAAGCTTCCACTACTCCTCAAAATGAAGTACCCCACCATCCAAATAACAAGAATAACGTCCATTGGAACAGAAACAACTGGCCCAGGCCTGATTTTAGCAAGAGTTTCTGTAACTCATGCCAAGTGTATGGGCACACTGCCGCTTGGGCAGGATGCCCCAAGAAAGCTCCTGCTCCTGCCATTGCTGTGGTAGGGACGAATTCTTCAGCTTTAGGCCCTCCTGCTCAGGGCCCCATATATTTCGCACCTCCCAGAGGTCGCTATCCTGCCCACCAGGTCCGAGATTTTGATGACACTGGCACGCAGGTATCCATCATTCAAGAGGGTAAAATTCCTTATGGAGCTCAGGTTGATAGGCACTAATTCATCATGATAGAGAGCCTTAATCATGTCAAGATGCTCTTGCCTATTGACCTTTCGTCCATCCTTCTGTGGACATGATCACTAACTAAATGAGAAACATAACATTGGTGAAGAAATAGAAATAAGTTTAAAGAAAAAAATGATAAACAAGGTTATAATATGCAAACAAGTCATTGTTTCGTATTCCTTTCCAGAATTCTGGTCTTCTTGAATGAAATCTTGAGGGTTGTTATCCAAAAAGATAGTTTGTAGATCATATTCTGGAATGGGCGAAGTGTGGTTATCTACATTATCAGACTGGAGTAGGCTGTACACATTTCTGAAGTTCTTAATTCTGGTCCTTTGGCCAATCTCTTCACTCAAAAGTTAATTGTTCATAATGGCAGTATTGCCCTCAAAGGTGTCATTTAAATTGAAGAGAGCCTCTTCCACAGTCCTCATAGCGATCCTATCCACAATCTTATAGATAATATTTGCCACCCCTGAAATCAATGGCATGATCAGAATCCCAAGTGTGCATAGCAATGGTGCTGTAAATGTTACTCAAATGACAAGGCATTTCCTTTGGTCCAGGGAACGACCACTTTCACCAATATAGCATTTGCCACAATTTTTACACCATTTAGCACTGATTCCAACATCAGTGTTTGTTTGGTTTTCTGCAACTGTTTTTGATAATTCTCAGGTCAACGCTTCGGACTCTGACTCCATGGGAAGTTACAAGCAATGAATCTGCGCAGTCTAAAAAAGTCACAGCACATCACAATGGCATAGTAAATATATTATTAATTATAGCCCCTTTCATCTGACATAGTATATACTAAAGGTCGCAGTATGCTTGATTTTGGGGTAGCTATAACTCATTTTGCCCAAAATGTGCAATTCAACGGTTTGTGGAGACACAGACGATGTATATATATATATATATATATATATATATATATATATATATATATTATATATATATATATATATATGTTACCTATCCGATGACACCAACTATAACCTGCGAAGGACATCGCCCCCTCCGGTATTTAATTTTTGGTATGCGTATAGCCTGAGCGGTGATAACTGGCAAAAGCCCCCCCCCTCTCTCTCTCTCTCTGTCTCACTCTCTCTCTCTGTCTCTCTTGTCTCTCTGTCTCTCTCTCTCTAAGCGATCGCTGGCATAGCCTTTTCTCTCTCTCTCTCAAAGCGATCACTGGCATAGCCTTCTCTCTCTCTCTCTCTCTCTCTCTCTATCTCTCTCTCTCTCTTTCTCTCTCTCTCTCTCCATTCTATCAGGTTATTAAATTAGAGTCAGAGTTAAAAAAATATAACATTTATTTAAAGTAAAGCATTAGTTGAATAATTCAACTTCTTACAGGATCAACAATGGAAAGATAATAATTCAAGTCTCACAGGCAAACCACTCAGATAACCCCCCAGTATTTAAATGTCTCAATCAGTAATTAGTCACACCAATTATCTCTTCTCCAAAATATTATAGTTCCCTCCACACGGGACACTGTGTCTCTAGGTCACTCAGTCCCCTCACTAGAACCGCCTGTTTAGGAGACAGGAGAACACACTAGTGTGCACACACACAATTGTAAAGACAAAGTCAAATATGGAACATATTTACAAAATGTCAAACAGACAACAAGCCATCCCTTTGGCTAAAGTATGACTACTCACCCATTGCAGCCTGGAACTTTGACACTGAAATAAAATAGACTTTCGCAGAGCTATCCCAGCATTATGCCTTTTCTCCCGTAGCTGTCTCCATCATTTCTGCCTAAACCAAGTCATTATCAACGGACATAGTTAGTACACGTTCATATGAACTCACACTCCTCGGTAACGCCTCGATAAACTGGTCATAGCACATCACAATGGCATATTAAATATATTATTAATTATAGCCCCTTTCATCTGACACACACACACACACACACACACACATATATATATATATATATATATATATATATATATATATAATATATATCGCTGCATGTGGGTCGAGCTCGACCCGAGCGCCCAGAAAAATTTGGTAAAATTCTAATATTGAACAGATACTGTACATTTTAATTTCTAACATCAATTTCAGCATTCACAAACACCACTGAAAAGAGAAATAATACCCTTCTACAAATTAAATATTTATTAAAAATACTAAAAAAATAAGTATATAAAAAAAATAATTTACGAAAATATTTACAAAAAGTACAAAATAACCTATATGCACACAAAAAATTGAGTGAATCCTTCTTAAATCTACAATTTACAATATGTGACTGCCAGAGAAGGTGTCTGACCCATAGATGACAAAATCTGAAATGAGAAAAAAAGGATAAGTTTTTTTGGTTCCATAAAATTGTCAAAATTTTACAAATTTTTATTGTACCTAAATGAAATGGGAAGTGCTTAATATATATATATATATATCTATATATATATATATATATATATATATATATATATATGACTAAAAAGTTCTGTTATAACAGAGTTCCATCAAATAAAAGGAGCCATAAAAACACCAAAATACAGAGAGTGAAATACTATATTTCAGAGACTGCTGTCTCCCTCTTCAGGTAGATGAATGAGAAAAGTTACAGAAAAAGGTGGTATTTATACCAAGAGGTCCATCCACAGGTAAGCCAATTTAGGTCACTCCCGCTGATAATTTTCCTTTAATTTTCTTAACCGTCGGTTGAATGAATACCTGGTCGACGATATCTGAGTCCCATGCTCCCTTTAAGATATTCATTACCTGCCTTTCTTTGATCAGGGCTGATTCTATCATTTGACTCTTCTACCGGCAGTTGCTGCTATAAATTATACGTGGCAAATTCCAGTTTATACTATGGTTATGTTCATTTATATGGTTTAAAATAGCTGAGTTCTGTTGTCCATACCTAACTGACCATTTGTGCTGTATTAATCTCTGTGGAAGTGATTTTCCTGTAAATCCGATGTATCATTGGTCACAGTCCGGGCATGGGATTTCGTAAACGCCTGTGTCCTTGGGGGATGTCTTTTGTTGGACGTTAATCAGCGATTTGGCTAAGGTATTTGGGTAAGTAAATGCAAAAGGGTTAGATTTTCCGATGGTCTGGGTCACCGTCTTAATCCTGTCTAGGTGTGGAATTTTAATTTTAATTTTATTGTTGGGTGTGTCTCTGGTCTTGTCTTGAGGGGGTCGGTAAAAAGTTACGTTTGCTTTGTGAATTGCTTTCTCAATTATTTCAAATTCTTTTTCCACGAAATCTGGAGAACAAATTCGTAAGGCTCTGAAGAATAGGTTGCTGGCTATGCCTATCTTGATAGGAATGTCATGATAGCTGAAATAGTGAATGTATGAAAGTGATAGCATTGGTTTTCTGTATATGGTAAATTTGTATTCTGTCGTGTCTCTGATTATTAAAACATCAAGAAAAGGAATTTTGTTGTCTGTTTCCCATTCAACTTTAAATTTGATGCTGGGCACTAATGCATTTAATTTTGAGAAGAATTCATTAAAATTGCTCCAAAATGTTAGAATATCATCTACATATCTCATCCACAGCATGTTTTTGGGTTTTATTGCATTTATTACTGTAGTTGGCTAAAACAGGACTTAGAGGACTACCCATACTACACCCGAATTTTTGCTTATAGAATGATTCCCCGAATGAAAATACTTTATTAAATACACATAATTCAACTAACTTTATCATTTTGTCTAGTGCCAATGGGAAATGATCTGAATAAGGGGATAGTTTTTCCCTCAAAAAGCGAAGAACGTCCTGTACTGGTACTTTTGTGAACAGGGAATCTACGTCAGATAGAAGAACTTGAGGGTATGTCTGGTTATAATTCTAGATTTAAGAGCTTCGGCTACTGTAGCTGCATCTCTGTTTCTTACAGGTATGATTTCTACATATCTAGTTAGATGGTCTAGGAAGACTAATATTTGTTTGTTTCCTTTAATAGGTGTTGGAAATGGACCCAAAAAAGTCCAATTTATTGCTTGAAATGGATTTAATTCTGATGGATATTTTTCAAGTGGAGCTTTTGTATTTACGTTTCCTTTATGTTGGTTACAAACTACGCAATTTTGTACAAATTTCTTGGCATCTTCACTACAATGTAGCCAAAAATAATTTCTGGGTATGATTCTAGTTGTCTTTTTAATTCCTGGATGTCCTGCCAACTTAAATGAGTGTGTTAGTTCTAAAACTTCTCTGTTTAGTGTTTTTGGGATATACAGTTGAGAACAACCATTTTTCTCTGTCGGCATTTTATACAACAAACCATTTATTAACTGAAAATCAGGTTTTAAGGATTCATCTAATATTAGTAGCTGTCCTAATATTTGTCTGATTTCTGGATCTTTACCTTGTTCTACTTTCACTCTTTCTAAATCTAAATCTATCACTTGACAACTAAAACAAAAGGTATTAGTGATAATGCCTCTGTTTCTTCTTGAGATCTGGATAATGCATCTGCCAAGGTGTTAAGTTTCCCTGGAATATATCTGAACTCTGGAGCAAATTCTAATACACTAAGGAACCATCAATTGAACTTCATGTTGTTAGTGAAAGTTCTCTTTTTAAATAAATCAGTAAGCACATTAACTTTATGATCAAAAAGTGTGTCTAAATTTCTGTTAAAACCCAAAATAAAGCTAAACACTCTCTTTCGGTTGTACTATAGTGTTTTTCTGCTGGCTTTAAAACTCTACTGGCATAGTATACTGCCCTCATTCTAGTTTTGGCCTTTTGTAACAATACAGCTCCTAGCCCTGTATTCGATGCATCACAAGCTAAATAAAAATCTTTTGAAAAATCTGGGTAGACCAAAACAGGGTTCCTAGTAATTTTGCTCTTTAATGTTTGAAAGGCTGTTTCTTGTTCATTCTGCCATTCATATTTAATATCCTTTTTCGTTGATTCTGTCAAAGGTTTGGCGACAGTAGCAAATCCTTTTATAAATGGTCTATAATATCCAACCATCCCAAGGAATTTCATTAATGCTTTCAAATTAGTGAGAGCTGGATAATCAATTATTGCCTTTATTTCACCTGCTTACATGCGCAGTCCGTCTTCGCTAATTACATGACCCAAGTATTCTAATGACTTCATGAGGAACTGACATTTCTTTAATTTAATTTTTAGTCCTGCCATTCTTAATCTTTCTAGGACCAATTCTAACTAAAAATTATTACATCTAAATATACTGCAACATTTTCTATGTCTCCTAGAATTGGTAAAATTAATCTAACAAACGTTAAATTAAAGAGATTAACAGTACAAAAGCATAATTCAGTATATAATATTTGTAAATAATATGTGTTGGATTGGAAAAGAAACATATCAGTTTCATAAGAAATCCTCGATCATCTGACATAGTCTCGAATCGTAAAAATAGCTTTTCTGGGTAAGAAAATACGAAAATAAAAAGAAATGTCTCGTTTCACTCTGGCGAGAGATTTTAGATAACCAATTTCCTCCGGGTAAAGCCAACTTCAGACTTTTTTCTCAGGTCACCGATCAGTTGAGAGACGATAAAAAAAGTTAGGGAACGGACACAAACAATACGCCGACCATTAGTGCAGGAAGTCATTTTTCTCATGAAGCAAAAGAACCCGAGAGGGCTAAAGTTAGGCAAGGCTGAGCAAATGCGGATTTTGGATTGAATGCCTTTTTTTATGAGGCCGCTTTGGAGCTTTGAGTTGCCTGCAGGATTTAGGCATTACATTTTCCGAATTGCATCTCATATCCCTAACAAGCCAGGCTCACTTTCCCATTTGCATGAGACTTCCAAACAATTTGATGGTGAAAATCTTCATATTTGGAACATTTCGAGATGCATACAAAGTTGAAATGCATAAGACAGCAGCTGTACAAGGTAGCCGATGTACTGTTGGTCTGAGTTTGACTACTTTTTTTTTTAAGTGGCTAAAAACTAAACATGAGTGCAAGTGATTCATTGCTCTGGGTAAGGACCCTCACTGGGGTGGTGTCTTTGCGGCGAAGTATAGTTAATTAGCAGAAACGTGTAAATATGTTATTCATAATTTGCTACGACCCATCGTAGCGTCTTTTAAACTAACCTGACGTGACAGTAAATTATTTCTTTGATTCTCTGGTCGTAGTTTTACGAAATGAAACCTTAGGGTTACACCACTAAAAATGATTCATACATCAACCTTATACATGTGTTGTATCATTCAATGCTATCTTGCACAGTTTACTTTGTTTCCTGATCGGAAAAGGGCCGGCTTTCTCACAAGTTTGCATCTTGCTGTTATAGGAGAAATTATGTGTAAACAAATAAAGCATATCTGGCGCATGCACAGTACACTGATGGGCAAAAGCGAACAATGGCAGACGACGCTCTCACTTAATTTAACTTTGTCAAGTGTTTTGTGCACACTGTACGTACATCTATAGTAGGGTAAGGTTTCTTTCCTGCTTATTACATTATATCTGTATTCTCGTGTACTGCTGTGTTAATTTCTCAAAATGTGAAAAAAATATTCTTAAAGTTGCTTACGTTTTGTTTTTCAGTCCGTTAACTTCACTTACCATGAGAGAAAAAAATATTCCAAGGCAAGAATAAATATTTAAATAAAAATCAATATTATTTTGCTGTCCATAAAGGTTTTGAATCCAGTAGTTTCAAACAACTTTCACATGAGGGCAAACTGTGTCACTGCCTCTTGATAGTGGAAGTCTGAAATTCATTGTTCCTTTATCTCGATCCATTTTCTGTGAATCCCAACTGTTGCTTCTGGGAAGTCTATCGTTATTGTTTACTCTAAAAAACATGGAATTATAATTTTATGCCTTTATGGTTAGTATATGGGTAAAAATAAATAGATAATTAGGGATGTTGTGGAATAATAACGCTTTATATTTTCTATGTAGTGATATCTCGTGCATTTTGAGCAGTCTTCCGAAACAATGTCAACGAAAATATGTAAATCTGAATATATCAATACACAAATGCTTTTGCGCTCTAATATTTTGTATAAGATTATGTTCCAATTGAAAGATAGGAAGAATTAGATACGTATGAGTGAAAACTTCTGTCCATATGTTGGTAGACGTTTCAAATTGGTAATGTAGACATGGCGGGTCTAGGTTGTGGTTCTCATTGTACCACCTGAGTAATTTGCACCAGTTTACGAAGTGCTCTGTCCCACTGCTTCCTTTCATCTTAATTCGTTTTAAGCCTTGCATGAGTTGGACAGTTAATGGCTGCCAGCCACTTCGTTCTCGTTTCCTTGTCACTTTTGCTGGGAATACGATGTCAGGATACTTGGCTTCCCCTTCCCCACCTATTCGTGCACCCTAAAACAACCATTGATTAAAAATAAGGCGCAGATTAACTTGAATGATCAACGATCTTCTGATAAGGTAGAAGAGGGGAAATGGCCTTTTGCCTACCAGCATTGTTATTGTTTGGAAAAGTCGTGTTGATGACGTCATGTTGATGACTCCTAGTGGGATTCTTCCTTTAGTTGTTAAATTGGTCCATAAAACACTATTTTTCTAACTTATATATTCTCATTTTTCTGTATAACCAAAGCACCCAAACACAGTTTATTCCATACATTATTAAAACCCTTGTTGATATTCAGTATGGATAATGAACATCAATAATTAAGTATCAATACTTAATTTTCATACAACGAATTTTTTCATATATGCTTTTTCGCACTACATTTTTCATGAGGCAAATCAACCATGTCTTGCCCCCATTTTTCTTGCATTTTTTCGTCTGAATACTTCTATCTCACATTTAGTCATATCAATGGTTTCCAATTGGTATTTCACTTTGACACCACATATACTACACTTGCCCGTTTATCAGTTTTGACAAACTCATGTCCATAAGACCATACAGTCCCAGGGTAGTCCATCCCAGGAATACCTCTGTTTTATTCTCAAATTTAATTTTCATTAAAAGTCCTTACTTGTAATCCCTAGCCCCTTTCTTTTGCTGAATGAAGAAGGTCTCATTAAATTTCCTGAGATGTCCTCACTTGTGGACTGGACAGATGACCTTAAGACTATTATTGCTCAACAATGAAGATAGGCTCTGACCTCCCTAGCTAGGTCTACTAGGTGTTGGGAAACAATACGGGCGATGTCTTTGGGAACTATACAACCTCTGGTACCATTTGAGGATGGGAATTCGGTACTGGCCAGCCTAGCCGATTGACTAGGCCTATTGTCAAAGTCAGCGCTTAAGGATATTCATCTTTCAATAGTATGGATTAGTGGTGACCATTATAATTTTTTCAAGACATTGTTTACTTTCTTTGTGCCCATTGCAAAGCTGCCACAGCATCATTATCATTAAGTACAAAAATAATATTGGAACACCAGCAGTCATCACACCTTCAACTAGAAGCATTTATTTAAAGATAAATTTCAACTTCGTTCAAGACGTTACTCCCACTGCACATCCCTAATCAACCTCTTAAATCTCCTTGCAAATGAACTCCAAGTGACCGTGTCTCACCGTTTTCCTCTTTTGTTTATTTTTGCATACTTGGAGAAATATATGTTATAGTGACTATATCATAGAATGGCAAAAATTTGAAGAACTACATTATGGTTCTTCAAATTTTTGCCATTCCTACCTTGTTATTTTTACACTCAAATGTTTGTTTACCTGAATAAAGATATATGATATCTAATTTACTAATGTTGTCTTGCAAAAGAGAAATCTTTTACTGCTTCATAATAACTCATCTTATAGACAAGGTGAAAACATTTGCATTTACTCTTACAGAATCAACAGTTGGTTCATGTCACAGTGTAAAGGTAAAAACTAATAACCCTACCACTAGGAAGGCACAGAATAGGTGAGGAACGACTCTGAGAGACTGGAAATGACAACTGGGAACTAACTCTAATTTTTATTCGCTATAAGTAATTTGATGATAGGAGGAATTCTTTTCCAACAAAAGACTACCCATAAATACAGATGGCAGTTACGAAATCAAATGGATAACATACTTATTAACTGAGAAAGGAAAGAGCTGTATGTCAGCAGTGATCACCAACTGAAATTAGATATATCCAACGAAAATGTTGACTTTGTTAATACAAAGAATATCTTGAAGATGAACATCAAGAAGCTTTTGCAATTAAATGTCAGAATAAATTCAGTTCTGAGGAGGAACAGACAATCAATAAACACGGGTTTAACAAGAAGAATGTATACCAATCTGCTGGAAAAGAATGACTGGAACATGAGGTAACAAGAAGAAAACAATGAATATTGAATGAGATCTGGGATACAATGAGGAATAGTCCAAAGTAAAAGGTACATGTAGACAAATCTGAGGGTGAGATGAAAAGTACGAAATAAAAAATGACAAATACTCTAATCTAGTTGATGAAACTTACCAAAGATCAAGAGGAGATAATAGAAATTATATGTATACTATATTATTGATGAAATATCAAAAGAATGAAAAAAGGAAAATACCTGTCAAAAGGTGGGAAGGCACTGCTGACAAGAACATTTTCGTAAGATTACAAATAAGAGACATGATGGCTATAATATGATTGCTATACCAAAAGCAGATGAATACTTGAATGGGCTTATGAATAAATTCCCTGTTTTTCAATTGGAATCTGTCATAAAAATCTTGCGAAACTGTAAACAACATAATGTGATGGAAAACTGCAAAGATGTTTTTATCAGAGATTGAGATGGTTTTTGAAAAGATTAGAGGAGCATAAATCTTCTCCTGATGCCTTGCATTGATTATGAGATGGCATGTAACAACATCCACAGAAAATAGTTGAAAAGATCTTGTGTTACTATGACATTTCCATGAAATATGTAAAGCTAAATGGAATTACTTGTAAAAAAAACTATGCAATGCTAATGTTGATGGGGTCTTGTCAAATAAATTTGCAATAAGTGGTAAGGCGATATAAGGAAATTCTATTTCTTGTAAGCTGTTTACCACTCTCAGATTTCATATTCCAAAGGAAGAGAAAGTTTGGATTACAGTAACAAAATAAAGCTATAAGAATATAATGATGATACTGCTTCAATCAGCATAACATCAAATATCTGCAAAGGATTTTAATAGAATGTGTCATATATCTAGAGAGATGGAATCAAAATAAATCTTAGAAAAATCAAAGTAATCAGAACAGAGTATGTACAAAGTGATAGAATAACAATAGCAGAAGAAAGAATTAATGAGGTAAACTCTTTAGATTACTTAGAAAAATTAGTAAAGTTTCTCTTAGCAAGGGAAATATAGTAACACTGCTTGCCAGCAGACATCTGAGCCGCCCTTCCCAAAGCCGAAGACAACGGCTAGGAATCAGATGAAGACACATGCGTAGAAGCGCCCATCCAAGACGTGACAAATATGAATTCGGGGAGGTAACTAAGACTGTGCTGCCACGATCCAAGAATCGTTGCAGGTTCATCAAACTCTAAATAATAAGGATTCAACACCAGTAATTCAAATATGGGAAATGAATATAAAAAGAAATTCTCACAACAATACAACACGTTTATTCACAAGCTTATTTACAAGAAAACGAAATGTTGCTCCCTCTTTCCTTTAAAATGTTGCTTCCCTTTTGCTTTCGTTCAACGTGACACTAGACGGGGGAACAGGTTGGAAGGTAGAGCTATTACAATACTTAAATGGCGAGCTGGGCGTTCAGCTGAAGAGATGATACTGACATGGTGGTTTCGGGCTTGAAGGCGTCACAGAAGGGTGGCTGGGAACACAGCTGGAGAGATGATGCTAACATGATAACCACTGTTTAGAAGACGACACAGAAGTGTGGTTGGAGCTTCTGTTTAAGAGACGATGGTCTGGTGATCACGGCTTCGAAGACGTCACAATAGGGTTGAAACTTCTTTTACAAGCAGGAATACTGACTGCTTATCCTCGTCTCCAAACAGGAAAGACTTGCTGACTTCTCTTCGTCACTGGTATGTATGGCTTGCTACTTCACCTCGTCTCGTACATATAGGGCTTACAGATTTCTTCTCATCACTAGCAGAAAGGGCTGGCTGCTTCTCTTCTTCTCAGGCGGGACAAGATTTTATGGAGATAAGTGTTTCTCGTCTGAAAGGGAGACTTGTCAGAACCTTGCTTTGTACGACCTCTGATTCTATTAACGGCCCTCTGTCTCTATCTGTCCTGGGCAGTCTCTTCTGGAAGCTTATATACCACTCTATGGGCAGAGCTAATTACTACAGGCAAATGTCATTCCTGTATAAGGAATTTCTTATTTTCTTCATTCTGTTGGGCTCCTCGAAAATCGCCCATTTTGTTCATGTCATAGAAGTGTCAGGAATAAATTTTTTTTATGCGATATTACGCCATTTTTCGAAAGTGTGACCTGAGAGACCACATGGTATTGTTTCCACAAAATTGCACTTTCGACAACAACTAATTTGTCACGAAGTGTTGACAACAGTAACTGACAGGAGATGACATCTTCGAGCAAACACTAGCTGGAGTTTCTCTCACTGCAGTCAGTCTTGGAAAAGAGATATTTCTTTTTCAATATTTTTCTTCAGCATTTTTGCATCTACCCATGACAGTGGCCATAGATACAACTGGAGAAAAATTGAGTAAGGGAGCCACCCAAGAAAACAAGTTACTACCAAAATAATTCCAAATGTCTGCTTTACCAGATTCTCTGATGCTGATCATTACTTTGGCTAGAGCTTCCATCCTCCATTGATGTTGCACACTGCTGCCTCTTAAAACTGGCTATTTTCTAGATGGCCCCACTGTCCTTGGGCCCCAAGCAATTGCCGATATCTATAATAGGTCCATCAGACCTTTACCCTCTTCTACTTGAGTTCCCAAATGTTTTCTGCTCAAACTCAAATAGACACCTGGCATCCCTGCGAAACACAGCATACAACATCACATGAAAATGACAGGGCCCACCATCTACTCCGAGTTCTGCCACCTGCCTCCAGAGAAACTGCTTGCCATAAAGAGGACTCAAAGGAGATGGAAAAGATAGGCCTTTGTAAGAAGGCTCCAGCCCTTATGCCTCACTGTTGCACATGGTCAAGAAGCCACAATGATCCTTGTACCCCTGCTGAGGTTACATGCACCTTTCTCCTCTCTTCTCCCTGCATTGGGATGGGTTATTTCCAAGTCTCAGTACACCCTGGAAGCATTTACAACTACCCCATGTTCTGCCTCTGAAACCCAGGGGCCACTTACCAGTGACTGATAAATAACTTTCTTGGGGACCTCCCTACTGTGGCTGCTACAGCAATGACATCCCCATGTTCTCAAAGAGTTAGGGGAGTATCAAAAGCACACCAGAGCCATACTATCCTTATTACAAGATAACTGCTTCGTAATAGAGGTCATCAAGTCTTGTCAAGCAGAGTCCAACCTTCACTCTCCAAGGCAGCAGGTATAAGATGTACCAAACCCAAACAATGATAAAAGGGCTGCAAGAATTCATAGGAAAGGTGGATTATCACTAAAAATCACCTTGATTATGGCCTCACTCTTTGGTGCAATCAGCAGAAATGAAAAATTCTAATTTGGAGCAAAGCTCAATCTTGCTCTCGTGATGCATGCAAACAACACAGCAACTGGGGCAGGCATCAATCAACAATCTGTGGAACAACTCAACCATTCAGGCTCTTCAGTAGGGCACTGATGACTACCGAGGAGAAATCAACCCTGTTGATGGATCTTTAGTGAACCAAGACCTACTGTGTCTGGAGTTCCATAGGGCAGTGTTCTTTGCCCACTGTTATTTTTAGTGTATATAGGTGATATGGCTGTTGGCTTGGAAAGCAAGATGGTTCAGTAGGCCAATGATGTAACGCTTGTGGGTGTAGTGAAGTCATCACTTATGAGAAATAAAGCTGCCCACAGCCTCAATCGGGACATGACCTGGATCAGGGAATGGTGTAGTCAGTGGGGTACGAGGCTGAACTCCAGTAAAATAAAAGCTTGTACAGATTTTTCATCCTATCCTCCCCTTCAGGTGGATGGGAATTTGCTTAATGAATCTGAAGCTTTAACTATTCTAGGTGTAATTTTTTTTACTTATATGAGAGACATCTAATGAAAGTTTCACCAAATGCCGCACGAAAGTTCGGTTTTGTTCGCAAGGCCTCATGCATTTATAATAGTGATAAGTAGTTCGTAGTGGTAAGTTTCTGTTTCCTAATAGTAGTTATGAACTGGACCATTGATAGATAGTCTCTTGTTTTTCACTTTTTGATAAGTGGTATTTAAACGGAAATCTTTCACATTTACAATTGATCCCTGATCCCCTTTTCCCGCCGTGAGCAACAAGATTCACTGAATAGCAGCACTATTATGAAGCGAATGTACCTCGCTGCCGAACTTGTCAGTTCCAGAAATCATTCCTCACACCATTGGACTAGTGGAACAGCCTCCCAAGGATGTCGTGCAATTGGAACTTCAGAAGTTCCAGCGAAGATGCAATGCATTACTACCCTGATGCTATTCTCCATGTATTTTAATACATTTTCATCTTTTTATTAAATTATCAATTTATTTGACCTTTTTAATAAGTGAGGTCTGTCCACCTGTATTACCCTTTACCTTCTCTTAGTTCCTAATAAGCACCATACTCTCTGGAAGCTTGAATTTCAAGTCAATGACCCCTGTGGGCTTGTTCCATATGAATAGTTTTCCTCCTCTGAATAATAATAATAATAATAATAATAATAATGTGGCGCCGTGGCAGAGTGGGTTAGGTTGTCAATGGACTGGTTAAGCAACATTGGGGCTGGTGAGTCATTGGATGGGTGACCGCTCTCCTCGGCGTTGATTCCTTGGGAAAGGATCTTTACCATAATTTCCTCAGTCTACTCAGCTGTAAATGAGTACCTATCCCTGATGGGGTAGGGTCCAGCTATGGGTTAAATAGCAAAACTCAGCAATGATGTTAAGAAATGAAGGAATAAACGACAACGACATAAATGGAACCTCTGGCAACAGAGGAGCTTTGCCCGGCAGCCAGGTATTCAACCCAATTGAAGGGGAAGACTGTCAGGTACTTGGAGGTCATCATCCAGCAACTGACCACCACAACGAGTAACCAACAGCCTGAGATTGGAGCTACAGAAGCAAACCAAAGGAAGAAATGGACAAGAGAAGAAAATAAGGAAATATGGAGATGCTACATCAGAAGCAACCCTACAGAGAGAGGATATAGAAGAAGGTTGGTCAACATCTGGAATAAGAGGAATAACACCCCCCAAACAGAGCAGAGGCTGGCAGACCAAATAAGGAACATAAAGAAAAAGAACTGGCTCTCCCCAACAGAAAGAGAAGAACTGGAAAGGGAAATGTCACACGACAACGAATTACACGAAGACGAACTGAGAGACGATGCCACAGAAGACGACAGGGATAATGAGGTATCAAACAACGACACACGAAGAAACACCAACGAAGTAACAGAGAGGACGGAATGGGTAGAAAAGATTAGACAATGGATGAAGCCAGATACAGAGAAAACCAAAATCCCCTCCATGAAAGCCTATACAACCAAGAAATTAAGGGAGAAAACAAGTGAGGTCAATGAAATAATGGGCATAATAACCACCACCAGTATCATAGAAACAAATAACTTGGCATATGCAGGAGCAAGATTAGTAGCAGAACTGATGGGGATTCGAACACCAACACCACCAGCACAACCAACCCAACAGAAACCAAAACAGCAACCTCCTTAGAAAAGGCGCCTGGAAAAGCAAATCATGGTGATGAGATCTGACTTGAGTAAACTGAAAGATATGGCAGAAAAAAGGCTAAGAAGCAAGAAAACAAGGGAGGAACTCAACGAAAAATACAAAGTACAAGAGAGGGGACTAAACAACACAATAGAAGATGTAAAACAGAGGCATAAGGCCAAAGCACATAATATCCAATGGTACATGAACAGGAATAAGGGATACCAAAAGAACAAACTATTTGGAACCAACCAGAAAAGACTATACAGCCAACTAAGAGGGAAAGACAACCACCAAGAAATTCCTGAAGCCGAACCAAGTAAGAGACTCTGGGAAAACATATGGAGCAATCCGGTATCACACAACAAACATGCAACATGGCTCCAGGAAGTCAAGGAAGAAGAAACAGGGAGAATAAAACAAAGATTCACAGAGATCACGACAGACAGTCAGACACCAACTAAAGAAAATGCCAAACTGGAAAGCCCCAGGTCCTGATGAAGTCCATGGATACTGGCTCAAAAACTTTAAGGCCCTACACCCACGAATAGCAGAACAACTCCAGCATTGTATCTCAAATCACCATGCACCCAAATGGATGACCACAGGAAGAACATCCTTAGTACAAATAGACACGAGTAAGGGAAATATAACCAGTAACTACAGGCCTATCACCTGCCTACCAATAATGTGGAAGTTACTAACAAGTATCATCAGTGAAAGGCTATACAACTACCTAGAGGAGACAAACACCATCCCCCACCAACAGAAAGGCTGCAGAAGGAAGTGTAGGGGCACAAAAGACCAGCTCCTGATAGACAAAATGGTAATGAAGAACAGTAGGAGAAGGAAAACCAACCTAAGCATGGCATGGATAGACTATAAGAAAGCCTTCGACATGATACCACACACATGGCTAATAGAATGCCTGAAAATATATGGGGCAGAGGAAAACACCATCAGCTTCCTCAGAAATACAATGCGCAACTGGAATACAATACTTACAAGGTCTGGAATAAGACTAGCAGAGGTTAATATCAGGAGAGGGATCTTCCAGGGCAACTCACTGTCCCCACTACTCTTCGTAGTAGCCATGATTCCCATGATTAAAATACCACAGAAGATGGATGCCGGGTACCAACTCAAGAAAAGAGGCAACAGAATCAACCATCTGATGTTCATGGATGACATCAAGCTGTATGGTAAGAGCATCAAGGAAATAGATACCCTAATCCAGACTGTAAGGATTGTATCTGGGGACATCAGGATGGAGTTTGGAATAGAAAAATGCGCCTTAGTCAACATACAAAAAGGCAAAGTAATGAGAACTGAAGGGCTAAAGCTACCAGATGGGAGCAACATCAAACACATAGATGAGACTGGATGCAAATACCTGGGAATAATGGAAGGAGGGGATATAAAACACCAAGAGATGAAGGACACGATCAGGAAAGAATATATGCAGACACTCAAGGCGATACTCAAGTCAAAACTTAATGCCGGAAATATGATAAAAGCCATAAACACATGGGCAGTACCAGTAATCAGATACAGCACAGGAATAGTGGAATGGACGAAGGCAGAGTTCCACAGCATAGATCAGAAAACCAGGAAACATATGACAATACACAAAGCACTACACCCAAGTGCAAATACAGACAGACTATACATAACACAAAAGGAAGGAGGGAGAGGACTACTAAGTATAGAGGACTGCATCAACATCGAGAACAGAGCACTGGGGCAATATCTGAAAACCAGTGAAGACGAGTGGCTAAAGAGTGCATGGGAAGAAGGACTAATAAAAGTAGATGAAGACCAGAAATATACAGAGACAGGAGAATGACAAACAGAACAGAGGACCTGCAAACAAACCAACATGCACGGACAATACATAAGACAGACTAAAGAACTAGCCAGCGATGACACATGGCAATGGCTACAGAGGGGAGAGCTAAAGAAGGACACTGAAGGAATGATAACAGCAGCACAAGATCAGGCCCTAAGAACCAGATATGTTCAAAGAACGATAGACAGAAATAACATCTCTCCCATATGTAGGAAGTGCAATACGAACAATGAAACCATAAACCACATAGCAAGCGAATGCCCGGCACTTGCACAGAACCAGTACAAAAAGAGGCATGATTCAGTGGCAAAAGCCCTCCACTGGAGCTTGTGCAAGAAACATCAGCTACCTTGCAGTAATAAGTGGTACGAGCACCAACCTGAGGGAGTAATAGAAAATGATCAGGTAAAGATCCTCTGGGACTATGGTATCAGAACAGATAAGGTGATACATGCAAATAGACCAAACGTGACGTTGATTGACAAAGAAGAAAGTATCACTCATTGATGTCGCAATACCATGGGACACCAGAGTTGAAGAGAAAGAGAGGAAAAAAATGGATAAGTATCAAGATCTGAAAATAGAAATAAGAAGGATATGGCATATGCCAGTGGAAATTGTACCTGTTAGGTATTTATGTTTATAACTACCTATTACCAGAGGTTATATTTGTGTTTACAGATACTTACTACTCCTTAAGTATAACTACCCTGTTAAACTATCTTGTCTTCTTTTAAACTGTATATCATTATAAAGGTTAGTTCTAAAAAATAAAGTCATTCAGAAAGGATCTATCTGAGTTTCGTGTCCATCCAATATACTTCATGGCGACGAGGAACTGACTCACGAAAAGGAAAGAAAATTAAGGATGGCGCATTTGGGGTAATATAGCAGCATTTGACAAATCCGAGGACTTTGAAGATTATGTCGAAAGGTTTGATCAGTTCTGCTTAGCAAATGACATAACAGAGGAAGATAAGAAACGGGCAGTTTTCTCGAGCGCCGTCGGCGCTCCTACATATGGACTTCTGAAGACATTGCTGGCCCTTAATAAGCCCTCATCAAGGACTTATCGAAAACTTACTGAGCTTTTGAAAAATCACCTCCACCCAAAACCCATCCATTTGATAGCTGAACGTTTCAAGTTTTACAATAGGAAACAACGTCCAGGAGAATCCATCACTGATTATGCAACGGAGCAACGGAAATTGGCGGAAACATGTCAGTTTGGTGCTTTTCAAGAGGAAGTTTTAAGAGACTTGTTTGTTATTGGATTGGCCAACCGCTCGGCACAGAGGAAACTATTAAGTGAACAGGAGCTGACTTAAAGAAAGCATTTTCGATTGCGCTAAGTCAGGAAATGGCTGATGAAAACGTCACGAAGATTCAGGGTCAAACTCAGGAGGTAAAAAAAGTTGTTTGGGCCGAAAAGCTTCTCTCCTTGAGTGTTACCGTTGCGGGAAGGACAAACTATAAGGCTGATGTTTGTTTCCATAAGGATACTGAGTGTAATGGGTGTCATAAAAAAGGACACCTTTCGTAGAATGTGCCGAATGGAAAATCACACAGTCAATCGAAATTGGAAATATGGAAGACAAGGAAGGAAACGATCGACGGTCAACATGGCAGAGGAGGAGACCAGCTGCTCGAAAGAAGAAACTACAGAGTGCAAACTACAGGATGAATTGGTGCATACATTGAAATACTGTGTTAAGAAAATGAAAGCAAGACACAATAAGGTTCCAGAGATAATAGTCAAAGTTAAATTAAATGGGACACCAATTGATATGGAATTGGACACGGGAGCTTCGGTGTCACTGATAAGTGAAGAGTTCTACGCTAAACATCTGAAAAATACAATACTTCAATCCAGCGATATTGTGCTGAAAACCATGACGGGAGAAAAAATAGAAGTCGTCGGGATATGCTACGTAACTATGGAAGTTCATGGACACAGAGTGGAGGAAGTGCCATTGTATGTGGTACAGGGGAATGGACCTGCCTTATTCGGTAGGGACTGGCTGCATTTTGCGAAATTTGACTGGAAAAAGTTAGCTGTAAATCATCTGCATTCTGGTATTCTGAAAACCTCAAAGTTAGAGGAACTGTTAAGGAAAATATGGTGATGTCTTTGATGGTGACTGGTACAGCCAAGAATATAAAGGCTCATATTCGTGTGAGAAAGGATGCAAAACCAATCTTTTATAAAGCGAGGACAGTTCCTTATGCAATCAGGGATGCAGTGAATGCAGAACTTAAAAGACTAGAATTGGAAGGAATTATTGAGAAAGTTGACTATAGTGAAGTGGGTGGCACCGATAGTGCCCGTTTCAAAAGACAATGGTTCTATAGGATCGTGGGTGATTCAAAGTCACCATAAATCGTATGTGGAAACCCTGGAACATCCAATGCCAAATCCAGATGAACTATACCAGCGACTGAATGGTGGAAAAACTTTCTCAAAGTTAGATTTATCGCAAGCTTATCAGCAAGTGGAATTAGATGAGGAATCTAGGAAATATGTGACGATTAACACACCACTTGGTTTGTACCGATATACACGTTTACCATATGGTGTCTCAGCAGCACCACAACTTTTTCAGTCTTTAATGGTATAAAGTTCTGCAAGGAGTGCCTTGTGGATGCAACATAGATGATATTAGTCTTACTGGGAGAACCGAAGCTGAACATTTACACAATCTTGAAAAGGTACTTGAGCGGTTGCACATCAATGGGTTGAAATGTAATTTGTCGAAATGTGAATTTATGAAGCCCTCCTTGAAATATTTGAGTTTCATTGTAGATGAAGAGGGTATTCATATGACGGAGGATACCATTGCAGCAGTCACGGAGGCACCAAGGCCAGAATCAAGGTCTGAAATGCAAAATCCTTCCTGGGGCGGGCTGGCTGGTTAAACCATTACTGTCGCTATGTGCCAAAAATCTCTCATCAGTCGCAGCGCCTCTCACGGAATTACTGCATAAAGACAAAAGAAAATGGCATTGGTCACTAGAGTGTGAAAGAGCTTTTTCCGAGATTTAAAAAAAATGCTGACCCACTGAAACAGGAGTATTAGTGCACTATGATTTGTTAGTAAACCTGTGACGTTGGCAGTAGATGCATCACCCAAAGGACTTGGAGCAGTGCTTTCCCATATCACCAGTAACGGAGAAAGACCAATTGCTTATGCATCAAGAATGTAACACCCACTGAACGTAACTTTCCCAAATTGAGCGTGAGGGTTTGGCAATCATCTTTGGACTACGGAAGTTTCATCAATATTTATATGGTCGTAAATTCACCCTTATTACAGATAACAAACCACTGTCATACATTCTGGGACCCAAGAAGGGCATTCCAGTCCTTGCAGCTGCAAGAATACAACGCTGGGCTATACAGTTAGCAGCTTTGATGATTATGACATTGAATTACGTCGTTCAAGTGACAATGGAAATGCTGATGCACTCTCACGGTTGCCTTTACCAGATTGTGACTCCGATGCATCAGATAAGCATGTAAACTGGACACAAGAAGCAACTGCATTTAAAACATGCACCAGGTGAACTCTCTTCCTGTAACTGCAAAATCTGTTGCAAGGGAAACTTTGCATGATGCTGTACTGGCTAGAGCTTTATATTATACACGAAATGGATGGCCAGGACTCTGAGGACATAGCACAGGAATTGAAAACCCTTCCATAGCCGTCAGACGTGAGTTTTTCAATTGAAGAGGGATGTCTTCTATGGGGTGCCAGGGTGGTAATACCGTCGAGATATAGGATTCAAATCTTAGAAGAGCTACATGGTGGTCATCCGGGGATTGTTCGGATGAAAGGATTAGCTCGCTTGCATGTGTGGTGGCCGAATATCGATCAAGATATTGAAAACACTGTGCAAGGTTGCTCCCTGCTTGTCAGGCTACTCAGCCAATGCCGACTCGGTGCTGAGGGTAATCCGTGGAAATGGCCTTCTGGTCCGTGGAAAAGAGTACATGTTGATTTCGCAGGACCATTCTGGGACAATGTACCTCATTATGATTGACGCATATTCAAAATGGCCAGAAGTACACCCAATGAAATCAGTTACAACTATGAATACCATCGAGATCATGCGGCGGGTATTTGCTCAGCATGGGGTTTGTGTAGAGCTCGTGTCTGATAATGGAAGACAGTTTGTGGCTGAGGAATTTAAAAGAGTTCATGACCAAATGGTAGTAAATAAGCACACACCTGATTTACTACACAGATGCATCTCAGCGAATTGAAAGAAAAGCCTCAGAGAACGAGAAACCAATGAGGGAAACTCGATATAGGGGACGTGGTACTGGTTCGGGATTATCGTCAAAATACCAAGAAGGGCATATGGACTCGAGGAGTTTGGTTCTTCAAATTGGGTTCCATGCACATACAATGTACAAGTGGATGGACGGTAACTTAATATGGAAGAGGCATATTGATCAAATGAGACTGATCACCAATGATTCTCAAGATAACAAAAATGAACTTTTAGCACGTGATTCTTCAGAGTTGGTCAGCTATCCAGACCCGCCATTACCAAAAAGGAGTTCATAAATACTCGTGAAGAGTTAGGCGATGCAGTTGCAGGTGCAGAGAAGAATGAAATCCCAAATGTAGAAGAAAAGGAGGCGGCAGCTGCAGAAGAACTATCCAGAAATGAAAATGGTAAAACTTCTGATGGCTCACCTGATAGATCGATATCTGAATTACCAAAACTTCGAAGGTCTACCAGACAAAGTAGACCACCTGACTATTTTAGGATGTAAAATAATTAATAGTATTATGTATGTTTTTGTATTATTTATTCAATGCTATGCCACCATTTTATTATTGATTGCTTTATCCTTTTATTTGCTTTAATTTTTCATTCTTTTTCCCGAGGGGAAAAGGTGTTAGGTATTTATGTTTATAACTACCTATTACCAGAGGTTATATTTGTGTTTACAGATACTTACTACTCCTTAAGTATAACTACCCTGTTAACTATCTTGTCTTCTTTTAAACTGTATATCATTATAAGTTAGTCTTAAAAATAAAGTCATTCAGAAAGGATCTATCTGAGTTTCGTGTCCATCCAAATATACTTCAGTACCCATAATCATAGGAGCACTAGGCACGATCCCAAGATCCCTGACAAGGAATCTAGAAAAACTAGAGGCTGAAGTAGCTCCAGGACTCATGCAGAAGAGTGTGATCCTAGAAATGGCGCACATAGTAAGAAAAGTGATGGACTCCTAGGGAGGCAGGATGCAACCCGGAACCCCACACTATAGATACCACCCAGTCGAATTGGAGGACTGTGATAGAGCAAAAAAAAAAAAAAAAAAAAAAAATGATAATAATAATAATAATAGTAATTTTCATATTTTTCTTGATTTATTATTTTTGCAATATTTCTGAAATTCTTTTTTGAGCTCTTGTTCAGTAAATGCCCACAAATCTAAAAAGAAAATAAATTCAGTGCCTCTTTCGCTCGAACCTTTCCCAAATGTTTGTAATATTTGCACGAACAAAGGTATGACTAAGGATTTTACTATTTAGTTTCCAGTAGATTTTACTTATGTTAAGTTTGCCATCTATGTTGATCCTAATTTTAATTGCTTTTGAGCAGACGTTGATACCAAAAACTTTTCGATGTAATAATATTGTTGTAAAGTTCGTTGACAAAAATTCAGTTTTCTCTAGGGCTGCAGGTTCTCATAATGTGAACATATTAAATATGGAGCCATTTTTGAAATTTAGAAAAGATTTCTAAACAAGATTATTATCAGGATTCGGTCAATCTCTACTGTTGGTTGTGTTTTTCCAATCCCCTTCGATGATTCCATTTTGTAGATGACTTCCACGGTAATGTAACAAGTCGTTCTGAAACAATGCATCTCTTCAGCCTTTCCTCTCATTTGGCAGCTGAAGTTTCAACCAAACACATGACACCTGCCTCTGGTGGTGTCCCGACTGCCATCTGGCAACTCGAAACATCACCTTAGAGATCAATGATTTATCAATATTACTGATTCCCCTTTGAATAGGAGGGTGGAATTCAGTGATTTGATGAGACTTTTCAGTTTTAATGATTATATTCATATGATATTATAATATATATATATATATTATATGTATATATATATATATATTATAATATATATATTATAATACACATATATATATATATATATATATATATATATATATATATATCTATATATATATATATATATGTAGTATATATCTTAAAGACACTAGTAACAATCTATGATATTAAATAGTGGGGTTGATAACCTTAGCTCTTGCCGGTTAGAGACATATGCAAAACGTTGGATTCCATGAAGATGCTCAAATGAGAAAACAAACAGGAAAGCTTACAGGCGCATAATTGGGGTCAGTGACGCGTTTCCAAAGATCATGAGTTTCCATGTAGTAGCGTGCGCTGGTTGGTAAAACTCCATGCTCCTCATAAGAATGATCAAGGGAATAGTGGCACAATGGGCGTCAGTGACGTCACAGCCTCTCGAGAGTGTTAGACCAGTATATCTAGATCTTTACACGCGTCTCATTGCAATATACAACCTTTTTTCGTATATCTTGTTGAAAAGTGCCTAGATATCCCCTGCTATTCTACATTCTTCCGCTGCAACAAGTTGTTCTATTTTGCTAGAAAGGCCAAAAAAGCACGAGGCACAATCGCTTCTTTGCCCTCTACAAAATCACTAAGTTTTTCCTTTTATTACTTTAATAAGCTTCTTGGTTTTATGTAGTTCCCTAATCCCGCCAACAGTTATGATTCTGTTTTCTTCTACAACGTCTGCTGCTCGGTTATGAAATATAGCAAACAACACAGTTCGTTGCCCTACAGTGCAAATTACATGCGGCTCCGTTGAGTTTCCTTCTGCTACTTAGATTGTTATTACGCTTTTTGCGGTATTTTTTAATCCATTAGAAATTCAGTTCTAAAATGTCTTATAAGCCTTTTCTAAGATCTCAAAAAAGAAGAAAGAATATATATATATATATATATATATATATATATATATATATATATATATATATATATAGAGAGAGAGAGCGAGAGAGAGAGAGAGAGATATAGATATATATCTATAATATATATATATATATATATATACGTATATAGATATACTTATATCTAAATATATAGATATTATATATATATATATATTATATATATATCTATATATACTATATTATATATATATATATATATATATATATATATATATATATATCTATATATAATATATATATATATATATATATATATATATATATATATATATAATCTAATCTATATCTATATGATATATATCTATATATAATATATATATATATATTATATATACATCTATATATATATATATATATATATATATATATATATATATATATATATATATATTATATATATATCTAATAAAAGGAGCCCATAAAAACACCAAAATGTAGGGAGAAAAGTACTATGTTTCAGAGACTGCTGTCTCTCTCTTCAGAAGAAGAGAGAGACAGCAGTCTCTGAAACATAGTACCTTTTCTCCCTACATGGTGTTTTTATTGGGCTCCTTTTTATTAGATGGAATTCTGTTGTTACAGAACCATTTTACCAGTCAGATATAATGAATATATATATATATATATATATACTATATGATCTAATATATCTAATATATATCTATATATATATATATATATATATATTTTTTATATATACGATATAGATATAGATCTAGATCCTATATATATATATATCTATATATATATAATATATATATCTACATATATATGTATATATATAATATATATATATATACTATAGATATATATAGATATATATATATATATATATATATATCTATATATATATATAGATCTATATTTATATTCTATCTATATATATATATATATAGTATATATAGATCTATATATGTATATGATATATATATATATATACATATATATATATATTATATATATATATATATATAGATCATATATATAGATATATATATATAGATCTAGATATATATATAGATCTACATATATAGAGCTATATATATATATTATATATATATATATATATAGATATAGTATATATATATAGATCTATAGATATATATATATATATATATATATATATATATATATATATAGATATATATATATATAAGCTTAAAAAAATCACAGTAGATGCACGTGACTTCATAAATAAGCGAATTCCACAGGAAAATGATAGTCCAGAAATCCAAGCACTTTCGTCTTTACTCAGACATTGTCAAGGAGTTAATGAGTACAATTGGGAGAGAAAGGTCTCAGGTACAACACAAGAGCAAGAATAACAGATGTTTTAATTGTCAAAAGGGTAAAAATTAAAAGAGATAATCCAGGATTATCGGATATCACACGGTCACAAACCTAAACAGATTGACCCTAACCGAAATTACAAAGTTTCTTTACAGTTAAAACATGTAAAAACTGAATATATTAATTTTGTTACTTATATTTATATACAACTTTTTTCATTATGAAAGCATCAAGTTTAAAAAATAAACCAAGACTTAAATTTAGAACATTTCTATTATTTGACTTGATGAAACAAGATTCAATGATATTCCATTTTAACTGTGTCATTAACATGGGATTAAGGCTCTTGCTGACTCTAGTTAATAGGATGGTCTAAATATCTCATATTTACGAATAATGCATTCGATATTTACCCAGTTCTCACAGAATACTGATGCTGTTTGAGACATTGTGAAAGAGATTTACCGGTTTGTCCATAATAGACTTTATCACACTTTTTGCAAGAAATTTCATATATGCAGCCTGGAAGATCTTTAGGAGAATTTTTTTTTTTTATTAAACTCTTGACATAATATTACTGAAAACAACATTTTATGTTAAAAAGTCTTTAAAATTCTAGGAATATCTAAAAAACTTTCATCATAGGGTAATTTTAGAATGTTATTCTTACTAAATTCAAGTTTGTCATTAGTTGAATAAAATGTTTTTCTAGCTCTTTTCCATGCCACATCTACAAAAGTCCTTGGGTATTTAAGTTTCATTGCAATATCATAAATAGTTTTAATTACAGCGTCAATAAACTGCGGGCTACAGACACGCAAAGCCCTTAGAAACATCCCAGAAAAAACAGAGAATTTAACATTTTGATGGTGATGGAGTAGTAATGAACAAAACAGGCAATGTTAGTTGATTTTCGAAAGGCTGAAAAAGTGAATTTCTATCATTTCTATGGACAGTTACATCAAGAAAATTCAAATTACAATTTCTTTCTTCCTTCCTCTACGGTAAATTTTATGAGAAGGGACTAAATCATTGAGATTATTAAGGAATTCCTGGAGATTTTCGTGAACTGGCCAATACGAAGATATCATCCACATATCTAAACCAAAATAACTTTTTGGGGCAAAACTTCTTGGTAAGTGTGGGCAAACCTCATTAGTCTCATAAGGTTATGTATCAAAGATAGTAAATTTTGTTTTAATGGGAATTTTTGTACAAAAGTTTGGCATGGCTATGGGTAATCCCTTATCTCCTGTCCTTAGCAATATTTACATGGAATTTTTTGAGACAAAACTCTTACCAAGAATTTTGCCCCAAAAAGTTATTTGGTTTAGATATGTGGATGATATCTTCTGTATTTGGCTATTTTCCTGAATTTGGCTTATGTTATATATATATATATATATATATATATATATATATATATATTATATATATATAGAGAGAGAGAGAGAGAGAGAGAGAGAGCCGAGAGGAGAGAGAGAGAGAGAGAGAGAGAGAGGTTTTCAACAGGCAACAGTTTCTCGGGGGCTTATGAATTGTTTCAGAAGAGATTTGTAAACTTAGTAGCTATTCTCGTACGCACCCACCTCACGAAATCCATAGTGATCTTTACTTATATCATTATTCTGTCCGAGATGATTGATGGTACGGTCTTTCATACTCTCTCAGAAAACTTCATTATATGGGACATAAGATTTGCTGGTCTATATATCTTTATTTATGTCACGACCCCCTTTCTTGGCACAGCGGTGCGATCGACTTTCGCCTATTGATGTGAAACGGCTTCAATTACTTCCCACTCTACTTCTCTGAGGCATTGGTAACAAAAAGGTTGGTTTCTTTATCGAGGCAAAAAAAACTGTGTCTGCTGGCAGAATAGCAGAGTTTATGATAAATTACTGTTGCCAACTGTTAAAATGAGTGTTTATTTGGAAATAATGAGAACAATTTCATTATCATGTTTCGTCTATTATTATCATCATTAATGTCGTATTTACTTACTTCAGTCATACTCTTTCACCAGATTTTCTTAGAAATGAGCAGGAAGTACCCAATGGAATCATTATAGACCCAGATGACTGGTGACCTCGTATTTAGAAGGTCCAAATCTAGATATGGGCATCTTCTTAATAATATCATTTCAATCAGAATATTCACCATTATTTCACCTACACATCACTTGGCAATGATCTTGGCACAAATCCTCGAAGCGTCTTCTCCAGGTCCTCACCCGTTGCAGGAGCCATCAGACTTAATTTATATATATATATATATATCTATATATATATATATATATATATATATATATATATATATATATATTTATATATTAACCCACCTCGACCTCAGTAACGTTGTAGTGCTTTAGATATTAAAGGACATTTGTAGCTTGATGTATGTATATGAATCCACGGTAATGTGATAGACTCATATAATGTCTGTGTTGACAAAGCACTACAACGTTACCGTGGTCGAGGTGGGTTGATGCACTCTCCAAACAAACGAATACCTGAGAGCGACAGGTATTTGTAGGTGAGGAGGCGGCATAAACTTATAGCCTCTTGCGGTTGGTGGTGTGGGTTAAAGCTTCACTAACGTCCTGGATTTGTTTGGTATCGATGGTTCGCGCCGGGAGTCGACAAATCTCTTATCGACTAAAAAATTCCAAAAAAAAAAATTCGGTTAAACATATATGAAAATATATTAATTCCGAGGTAGAGTGAATTAGATTATTAAAGGACATTTGTAGCTCGATGGTATGTATATGAATCACGGTAATGTGATATGACTTCATACACACACACACACCACACACATATATATATAATATATATATATATATTATATATATATATATTATACATATATATATATATATATATAAATATATATATATATATATATATATATATATATATATATATATATATAATATATTATGTTGTTGCCTTCGCAAAGCATAACTTCCCCTCAGTAATTGTATGTAATGTTGTAAAGTGTCTGTAATATGCTTAGATTCTATATCAAAGTTAGCTTTGAGTTAATATGTTTAAATTATGTCTTCAGAATTCACAAATGCATAATTTAAAGACAAGAAAGAATGTAGAGTGAAAAGAAAGAGAAATTAGCTTGTTAGCGAAAACAATTTTATTTTTTTTTATTGTTTATTACTGTTCTGTACTGGACCATCCTTTGTCTTGAGTCATGTTTAGAAACCCTGTGATGATTGCCCAATGTTTCGTAAGATCGTACTCGAATCTTCTCTGTCTGGAAACTACTGTAGCTGAATTAGCAGATATTGAGAGCTTCAACCCTTGAAGTTGGTAAAGTGACAAGGAGAAACTAATGGGACTGCAGAAGAAGGATGCATCGTTAGCTGATTTATTCTTCAGAGTTGTTGATTTAGAAGAGATACAACAAACTCTTTTACCTGTTATTATCTGAATGAAAGTTTGCTGATGAGGATACATAGGCCTAAGATCTTTTTATACCAAGAGTTGCTGGATGGGGCGAAAATCCATCAAATTTTGATTCCATATCCATTGAGGAACGCAAGCGGTAGCAGTAGCTACACGAGTCTGGACATATGGGAATCAGGAAGACTGTGGAGAAGGTCATGAACGTATGTTTTTCTGGCCTAGACTTCATAAAGATGTTAACAGGCTCTGTCGAGAGTGTCACACCTGCCTGATAAATGGAAAACCAACCAAATGAAACCATTCAGAAAGGCACCCTACAACCTATAGAAGTTTGATGGGAATCCTTTAGTAAGTGATTATAGAGTGGTTGGACTCCTTCCGAAGACGAAGAAGGGAAATGAGCATTTGTTAACATTGAAGTGTCCTGTGACAAGGTATCCTGAGGCGATCCCTGTTAGAAATATATCTGCAAGATAATTGCTGAGAAAAAAACTAGTGGAGTTTTTTCCTCAAATTTGGAATATCAGAAATTGTACAAAGTGATAGAGGAACGAACTTCCACGTCGAAAATTGTTTCAGGATGTGATGAAATTGTTGGGGGAGTGAAACAACAGTTATCAACTGCTTATCATCCAGAGAGTCAAGAATCCTTGGAACGGTACCTCGGAGCATTAAAAAGTATGCTGACAAAATATTGTTCAGTCAGGAAGAGAATGGAATGTTGGGTTACCCTTAATGTTATTTGAAGTGAGGAATGTTTATCAAAGAAGGCATGAGATGTTCACTAATGAGATGATTTTTAATAGAGAATTAAGAGGACCGCTGAAGATTCTTGCAGAAAATTGGAAGAAAATCTAGTGGAATTCAAGGAGAGTATGTCAAGAACTTGAGGAAAAGGTAAAAAAAGATTAGAAAATTTCTCTTTAGAAAACTTGAAAGTTAGTCAAAGAAAATGAAAAGGGGATATGATAAGAAGACTAAGCTAAGAAGTTTTAGTGTAGGTCAACAAGTGTTAGTATCTCTGTTAGTGAAACGATATCCCCCTTACTAACAGATTTCAAAGTCCTTACAAAATGATAGAGAAGTTAAGTGACAGAAGTTATGTGATTGAAACACCAGAAAGAAGAAAACGACAAAGGAGATACATGTGAACCTCTTGAATCCGTACTTCTCAGAAACTAAAAAAAAAATAAAACTACAGAAGACAAACGATGGCTATGAATTGGGAGCTGAAAGCAAGTTGAATAATTCTTTAATTTTGGAAAACCTGTATGATAAACTGAAACATCTGAGTGTTGAGCGAGGTGGTGAATCGAGTGAAGTAATTAGAAGTTTCACAGAAATTTTTGCAGATGTACCTAGGCATACTGATTTGACCAAGCATGAGATCAAGATTCAAGAAGATGGAAAACTATTCAAGCAGAGAGCTTATTGCTTATCACCTTATCATTAAGATGTTTTGAAGAAAGAAATTGAAGTCACTACTGTTCTCCATGGATGTTAGTGAAGAAACCAGATGGCTCATTTAGGATATGTACTGGTTATAGGAAACTGAACTCCATCATTGTGGCTGACAATTATCCCTTGCCTCTTCCTTGCTACTTATAGATCAGTTACTTGATAGTATTGGGCAAGCTAAATTTGTTTCCAAGATAGACTTGTTGAAAAATGATTACCAAATTCCCTTAGCTGTCGGCTTTTATTACTCTTTTGGACTGCACCAGTATACTGTTCTGCCTTTGGTCTGATGAATACACCTGCAACATTACAACAAGTGATGGATCAACTACTAGGATTTTTAGAAGGAATGGGTGTATACCTTGATGACATAGTGATTAACTCAATAACGTGGGAAGCATATATGAGGATTCTGTGGAAAGTTTTCAAGAAACACTGCGAGACCGCAGGACTAAAACAGTCACCTATTGTGTAAAGTAGCAACCAGTTTCTGGAAGAGCAATGTAATCATAGATTATTCATCACGTTGCAAATTGTTAGATTCACCTTGGATCACTAATATTCTGGGGGGAGAAATCTTATGTTTGTTGCCAAGTGTCTGCAATATTTTCAGACTCCATATTAAAGTTAGCTTATAGTTAATATGTTTAAATAATGTATGTTCTGAATTCACAAAAGCATAATTTAAAGTTAAGAAAGAACGTAGAATGAAAAGAAAGAGAGAAGCTTTGATGGTGAAAGCAGGCGTATTATTCATCACTTGAAGCTGGGTGATTTTATTTATTTTTATTTATTTTTTTAATTGTCGAGTCAGTCCTGTATTGGACTAGCCTTTGTCTTGAGTCACGTTCAGTAAACCCACGTGATGATTGCACAATGCTTTGAAGGACCGTAACTCAAATCTTCCCTGACTGAAACGTATTGCTTGCGATCACAAAGGACCTTTTCAATTCCTTTTAGTAATTAGAGATTCTTTTATTACGAAAATGTTTGATATTCCTGATAGATTGATTATTATCTCTCTCCATTTATCAAAAGAGAACTTGATGACTTATAAGTAATTTAATTGAGAGATGAGATAAGTGTATCTAACCCAAAACAGTTGTAACGTCATTGACTCGGAAGTGACGGCACTCTATGCTTGCAATAATTGTTTAAAATAATTTCTTTCATGCTAAGAGGATTTTGTTCTGAAATCATGTACTGTTAATAGTTATTAATAATCATAATATCATTCTCTTTTTCTCTCATTTCAAAAGTGAATTTATTAAGAGTTTTGCAGAAAACCTAGCCCTAAAATGATTTGACATCATCCATTTTGGAACCGTTGTGAGTAGGTTCAGTTTTTTTACTCTCTCTCTCTCTTCCCGACCAAGGGAAATTTTAATTTTTACATTAACATAAAGATTTTGTACTTACATGGTCACTCAAAACTTCTAGATTGATTTAATTTCTTAACAGCATAGTGTAAATGTGTTTTTATAGCGACGCCTGTGAAAGAGTATAGTGAATTTGGAAGCTGAAGCAAAAAGGAAAAACTGGTACCAGGTCATGTGTTATTATAAGATTAAGTGCACTTAAAAAATATTTATAGTGGTTAGGTAACATTATTTAATTTTTTGCACATTATAATTTTTTGTGTTCTATATTTAATTATTTTGAAGTGTTTATTTTATGTTCTGCGTGATTAATGTTTTCTTAATATTTTTACATTTATGGTACTTTTCTACATTGTGTTTACATATTTTTTGCATGCACATTTTGTTTGATCAATTTTGGCGTTTCTTAATAATCTAGTGTTGCATACTTTATTTAATTTAACACTTGTGAATTAATTTGCATTTACTTAGATTTCTTTTCAAATATTATATAATTATATTGTATAATATTTTGAATTTTGATTGAATAATTTAATTTCTCGATTAATTAATTTTCTTGATAAATTAATTTTGATCTAATTTTGCTTGGTAATTAATTCTAAATTAATTAAACTTTGTGGTGTTTTCAAGTAGTAGTAAATTTCCCTAAGATTGTGAATTTCACTTATAAATTTTACTTAAAAATAAACTTTTTGTATTTAAAATTTTTAAAACAGTGTTACATTTATTGACCACCAGTGATAGGATCTTATTTCGTTAGAAATATAAAGTCGTAATTTTGCTGTTTTCCTTCAATTTTATTGAAGTGAGTTAGAACCAGGGAAATACTTAGACTTTTAACGTTTTTGATGGAGTGATGCCCTTTTATTAATTTAATCTCATATATGATTACCTCACACTTGTTTTGATGAACTTCGTCTGATTTCTTGCACGGTTAATAAGTTTTGAGGGATAACTGTTGCCTTTAGAGTAATCAGTAGTATTTTATCTGTGATGAAGGTTACAGGTGTCTGGCTGTTGTGAGGTAACTATTTTTTGTTTAGTAAGTGTAATTACCAGATATTTGGGCTTCGTCTTATATATATATATATATATATATATATATATAAGCTACTTAAAACTTAAAGAGCTATGGAAAGAACAATGAAGGGACTCACACAAAGAGACAGAAGAAGAGCAACATGGATACGAGAGCAAACAAAAATAGGGGATATTCTAACAACAAGTAAGAAAAAGAAATGGGCGTGGGCAGGACATATAATGAGAATGTCAGATAATAGATGGACAAAAATAAGAACAGAATGGGTCCCTAGAGATTGCAAACAAAGCAGGGGAAGGAAGAGATTAACGAGCTAAGAAAATTTGTGGGTATAGAATGGCACAGATAAAACCATAAACAGAAGGGAGTGAAAGAAGAATGTCTGAGGCCTTTTCCCCTGCAGTGGACTAGCAACGGCTGATGATGATGATGATGATTGTGATGATGATGATGATGATGATATATATATATATATATATATATATATATATACTATATATAATATATATATATATACATATATATATATATTCATAAGGAAGCAAGGAATTTACTAATCGACGTTTCGGGGTCGAGCCCCATCATCACAGCTGAAAAAAGATAAGCACTCATAAAACATAATAAGACTCATCCTAATGTTCAAAAAGCAAAAAATATAAGAAGAACCCTTTCTTAAGGATGATGAACATCCTATGATTTCCCAGAGACATGCCAAACAACACTTCATTGAGTACTTAACTAAAAAATTGTAAAAAAAAAACATGCCGATGTATACAAGAATACGTTAACTACTAAAACGTATTATGTAGATATGGAAAATGTTTACAACATGCAACAAGGATATTGGTGATTCGGTAGACTTTTTAAAGGAGAAAACGGGAACTCGGTTGCCAATAGAAGGTGGTATGAAAATTTAAACATATATCATAGGAAAATAGACCTAGGCTAATCATGTGGGAAAATCAGAAGTCCAATTTAGGCCCACTAAATGTGTCATGCAAATTATTTTATTGATCAAAGGGATAAAATTAGTTTAATTAAACATCGCTTTCAAAGAATGTTTACGCCTTGATGTATTATTTATCGGCTGTAGGAGACGAAAGGACAACACCCCAGTGCAGTACGATACGTTGAGTCAAGACTCAAGCAGCAGCAAGTCAACTTCAAAATCTTTGGTATGCTGCCACGAAGCTAGGGTTGAGAATAAAATTAGAAATCGTGGACCCTCGGTATATATTTTCCTTTACTTTGTTTGCAAAATAATTATCTTAATACGTTGAATAATTCTACTCAATTCTAATGTAATTTATTTCAAGTATAGTACCTTTGAAAGGAAATGTTATTTATTGTTAAGTAAATAATCTGGCGCCTACATATGGCAATATTCCATAACGAACAATGAATTAAGAAACTATGCCAATTTCTTCGTTGGCCGTCTGTACAAAGTTTATGAGCATAAATTACTACTCCATATATTTTAGTGCTTGCATCAGTACTAGCAATCAACCTAAATTCATCTTCTCTCTTATCAAGCATCCTAGGAACTTCTGTAGTGAAGGAGGAGGAATTCACTTGATTAACTATATTTTTCCATTCATTGTAATGAGTTACCATGACAAGCTCTTATTAGATTGCAGATATGCATGAAAAGACGAGCACGATTCAAAAGGGGGCATTGAAATGATAAATATCATACAGCTCAGCAATGGATTTTAGCACAAGTCTCTTTGTATTTGCATTTTTATTCAAGTTAATAGGATTAGTACTAAGGTAGAATCTGCAGAACGGTCCCAAAGTAACCCTAGAAGTTTCACTCTATTATGGTTAATATTTGAGGCCTTGTTAATCTTTGACTGAAGATTCAGATCATTTGTTACTATTTGTTGTTCTTCAAACTTATAAGGGTTAAATATAGAATTCAACAACACATATCCCTTACTTAAATGTAATTCACTATTTGTGGTGGACGCTCCATTATCCATATAAATGCACTGATATATCAAATGCTTAGATTCTTGATAAAAGGGGAATCATCAACACGATCCACAATCTGAATTTTTCATTAACTTAACAACAACAAAGCAGGAGAACATCTTAAACCAAATGGTAACCTCCTATTCATATAAGCCTCAACCTTGTAGTCTTGTTTAGCTACATTACGGTACCATAAGCATAATAATTTTGAAGAGTCTACCAGAGAAAAAAACTGTAATCATATTGAAAGAAGCTTTGCTAAGGTCAAACAACAGCAGTTTAGAATCAACCTTAAATGTCAGAGTGCAACAGAAATTTCTTAATTAAGAGAGAGACCACTATGCATTGCTTGATTATGAGAAACTGTTAGTGGGAAATCAATATCATTGCCACTAAGGTTGGACAAATAAACTACCCTGCATTTAGGCGATTCTCTCTTTAGTCTCAACACACCCATATGAGCCTAGAATGAACAACCAAGATTTTCATAAATGAATCGTTCAAGATTGGGAATATGTTCTAAAATTCCAAGCTTAAGCTGTTCTTTGAAACTTTCATCCATAAGTGACAAATAAGAAGGCTTTTTAATTCATTTCTTGAAGTTAGAATTAAGGATTGCTTTAGCCAAATCAAAATTACGTCCTAACAAATGAGAAACATCAGTTCTCCATAAAAGTGGCATTAATAATCTACCTTCATCTGTACGACTTGTGTTTTCCAAAACTAACCTAACTAAAACCTTGTCCAGTTCAGAAGTGCTTTCATCCCTGACCTCACATGAATGAAATGAAGACTTCAAAATATCATCAGTTGCCCGTTCCAGTTCCCTCCTGTCTATTTTACTCTGTGCATCCATCACAACAATGTTAGTAATTGTGTCTGCATCATAACTAACAAGTGTTCTATCATAATTTGACTCCACTGGTTTAGAGAAAATAGTCTCCTGATTATGATATACATCACTTTTACATAAATTTACAGGTAAATGTGCCAAGTTCTAAAATAAGAGCTGGTTTTACCTAACAGCATAGCCCCAAGAGGAGTATCTGCATAAATAGAGTTATGATCTAAGCCAAATATTTCATTAAAAGTTAGACAGTATGCAGAATTAGATCCTAGAGCAAAATCTATATCAGAAATAGACTCACTACATTCATACAGCTTTTTATCTGCTAATGTATAACCTTTGCTTACAAAAGTCTCAGCTACTGCTGTTAAACCAGGGAACGTAATATTCATCTTTATTTTTGGTATACAGACTGCCTCTATTTCATAGCTTTTCTTACCAGTATTAATGGTTAGTCTAATAACTTTAGTGCAATACTGTTTTGGCCCATTAAATCCATTTACTTTGAGAACCACATTACTCTTCAAAATTTCTAAACCAAGCTCCTCAGCAAGAGAGTCTAAAACAAAGTTGCACTGACTACCTTCATCCTTTAAAACCCTTATTTGATACCTCTTATTAACAACACAGGTAAAAGTTGGTAATATAGAGTCCCCACTGAAATGGTTCTGAAATGCACCCACAACTACAGAGTTAGTACTGACATCCTCCGGACTTTGTTTTTCGACAGAATTCACTTGTTTATCATTTGTCCACTTTAAATTTTGGGCATAAAAAGCTAAAATGCCAATTTGCACAGCTACACTTTCTCTTACATTTAAATTTACACTTATCTGATTTATGATTAATTTGACCACACTTAGTACAGCCATTAAACTCGACAAACTCTTTAATCTTACTTGGAGGAGCCACACAAACTGGACAACGGTAAATGGGATGATCAGACTTGACCTTTTGCCTTTCTCACAAAAACACATACATAAGTTTAGCCTTCGAGTCAAGAGAAACTGCACGATTCACTGTTCACTGTTGGGAGACCCTTATCCTTATAATCGTGATTCTTAGGGTTACTGACTTTTTCATTTTAAATTTTTGGTCTTGTGAGTTAGGATACCTTTTGGAAGCAGAAAAAAAGTTATCATTCAGTTCCTTCAGTATAGGCTGGGTACTATTTAGTAATTTGAATCATATGTTTCCTTAAAACTGTCGGGGGGGGGTTTTGTAATTTCCTTGACCAGAAAAATACTTGTCAAAAACTTCATCTGCTCCAATTTTAAGTAACCTTACCGATTCTGTCAGCCTTTTCATTTGTCTTATGTACTCAAAGGGGTCATTGATCAAAGCTTCATACTACTAAACTGCTTAAAGATATATGTACCTCTTTAGAGGCAAAGGCAGACTCAAGCAAGGCCTTTGCACTTGCATAAGACCGCTTATTTATTTCCAGAGAGTCTATCAAAACTACTCAGGGTAGTTGTAACGAGACATCGTAGACTCAAATGAACTTAGAAATTTTGAAAGCCCAAATTGCAATTCTTTTTTTTTTTACATGTTTGCGTTATACTCTTAACGGTGCATATTATCGGAAAAATCATTACGTACGAAATTAAAGTATCGAATTAACCCAGTCTTATATAGGCACTAGTTCCTCTTGTCCAGGCTGCCTAATTTAGAAAAGTACAAAAGCATCTCTCTCTCTCTCTCTCTCTCTCTCTCTCTCTCTCTCTCTCTCGCCCGCGCGCGCGCGCATTTCTCTCTTCGTTTATTTTGACGCCCGCCCATCTTTGCAGAAACCGCCGGCGTCACTTTCCTCAATACTACCCGTGAAATTTGGCAAAGGAACTACTGGACTCTTCAAAAGACCCTTACCTCTCTCAGTCGTAGGGCAAGGATGAATAACATCAAGAGCAGCAATACATTCCAGCAAATTTTTCAAATTATTCATTACAGCGTTTTATTTCATGCTTAAGACCAGATTCTTCAAATGTCTCAGCAAACTTAAACACTGAATTTCAGAATTCAACTTCTTCAAATCATCAGACAATGAAAGTAACTTGGAACGTTTGGCCAACTTCTCCCTCTCACTAAGCAAATGAGAGTCTCCAATGACATTATGAATCTGAGTAACCTGACCACGCATATATTTGCGAATATTAGATTTTGTCTTCAAATTACCAGCAGCCATTTTGAAATCAGTGATAATCTAAATCAAATTTGCAAAAATATCCAGGCAACAAGACAAATTTAAAATTCACAATTCAGCAAAACAAAGATATATATTCAAGGATATACTCACCACAATAGCTCAAACCAACCATGAACTGTTCAAACACTCAAGTCCGTGTTCGGAAGCCATTTATTGAATATTGAGAAAATATTCTAAAAAACTAAGGTTTTAATTAAAGTTAGTACTAATCATATATTCTGCTATCATCATTAATAATAAGACCTATTACAATTACAACCTTCACTTGATTGAATTACAAATGGTTGGTCCTGGCTATGCAAATGGGCAGTACGTAGTTCTGGTTCACAGACAGATTCACCGACAAAACACCAAAGAGCTGTGATAGCCAGAGAAAATACCACATTACACACCTGTCAAAAACTTAACCTTCCACGACCTAACTTTTAGGAAAATGTATTCACGCACAAATACACTTTAAAAAATCAGCTGCAGGTACTAATAAATTTATAAATACCTAAACAACTGAAAAATAATTATTCAATAGCGTGGTGAACATGAAATGAATATCAAATTAGCACTAAATACGTAAGTGAATATATGATAAGGTTTCCAATAACAATTAAAGTGAGGGCAGAGAGTGCAGCGAATGCAGTTAAAGCTCTCTGCATTATTGAATAGTTCATGGTTGTAGCCTAGAGGCGAGATGGTGTAGATAGATGAACCGAGCTATCACAGGAGTACTCCAAGGATGAGAAGTTATTATTCCATATCTTCGCTGCTGAGAAAATTTAGAATGGAGTTGACGTGGCGGTAGCAGTAAGAATAATCTGCTTTTTCCAAGACATTGTTATTCACCTCAGCTCGTATTTGAAGCTTTTGTAACCTGATAATTGATAAGCTGGCTTATCAATTATCATGTTAAAATTTAAAGTGAATTCTAGCTGCTAAGATTGTTTATCCATATAAACCTTATAATTAACAATAAGGAATTTTTAAGTGAAAAAAAAATCTGCCCAATATTGAAATTTCATACACTATTACATTGGTCTTCAGGCACACCAGTTACTGTAACCATTACCAGCAAAAGAAAGTTGTTCTACTGATGTGATAATTGTCATAAATTGTCGACTCAGATCACGTCACGGCGATGATTGACCATAAGACTTGAAAGAAAGAAATTGAAAAAGCTCCGTATTTATTCCTCTGCTATTCGAGTCACGTGCCCCATCCACTGACATCGTTTACGATAACATCCAAGAGCTTTGGCGGGAGAAGCCAGATGCCTCTGAGTTCCGCTTCTCTTCATCGCTTCTTTCGGGATTAGTGGTGTCCTCTGCCTCCACTTGTGTGTCCTTTAAGCTTATTCATTTCTTCCAGTAACATCTAATATAATATTCAGCAATGCATAAACACACAAAGAAAGGATTGAAAACCGAAATGTAGCGAACTAAATATGTAAATATAAATATATTTATAGAGCTGCTATGACAAACTCTTAGCACCACTGGCTTCTTAATGGCATATTTTTATTTTTTATTTTTTATATTTCATAGAAAATAAAATGAAAATATATAAACGTTGCATTCACCCACAAAATTGATACATTTTCGGGAAGAGTTCTTTTAGTAATCTAACAGTTATACCTGTTTCTTCAAAAGTACCATGGATGAAAGAAAGAAAGTAAGAAAAAAAAAAACCTACGGTTTTCCATCGGGGCGACGCTCATGTATATTCCTGAAAGCAGAGGGGCTATTTCCTTATAATAGTTTGTATGGTCAGTTTTAAGAGTGACTCCCCCGAATATCCACGGAAAGTAATGTATCTGCACATTCTTGTGGCTATTGTAAACGGCTCTATAATCTATATCTGTTATACGATGGAATGTGACAAGTTGAATCCTGAAATTAATTAATGAACCCTTAAAGAGATGGTCGTGGTTCAGGCCTCTGGGCTGACTCACGCCGTAGCTGGGCACTTACAATTTATTCCACTGATGGTATGTTATGAATGAGCATTAAAGTTGCAACACCTTGTCTTTTTGATGTGAGATAAGAGATTATAATTATGTAAAGGGTAGAGTACTTTCTGATAGCTTTGAGTATCTTAATGTTATTTCATTGGTCTCCAGGCACACCAGTTACTGTAACCATTACCAGCAAAGGAAAGTTATTTTACTGATGTGGTAATCGTCATCAAACTTGTTCTTGTTTTTGGAGCTGTGATATGGATACTGGCTCCTCTGTGCATTTATCATTCAAGTTCACAAACCACAGTTTATTAGCAGCTGTCATCAAGAAGCACAACGTAATTACTTTAATCTACTAGGTCATGATTGCAACTTTTGTGAAACTGGTTCGAAAAACAAGTCTGTGAATTTGGGAAATACTAGATTTATAATTTCAACAATATAAATCTTTACAAAATTAACACCTCTACCCAGATTCTAGGGCAATACAGTAACTAAATCTAAACTCTTTTTGAAGCTCAAATTTTTTCTTGTTAGCTTAGCACGTTATATAAAAAAATGGTACTGTGGGAGACTATGCAAATTATCCTAAACAGAAATAAAATGGGAAAATTGCTTTATCCGAAATATGACAACACACTCACACTTTAAAAAATGATCTTCACATTAATCTACTGGGGTAGTTTATGTCCATGCTGACTTTTCCCGAAATTCTCCCCAGTTTTGTATCTTGGGATGCAAGCAAGTGGCCCGAGGTATTTCAGTATCACAGAATCCACCTGAATATCGCTGGGCATTCTTTTAACTGTGAAGCAGTTGCACACTCTCTTCTTGAGTTACATACTTGGGTAAGGAGTTGGAAATATGCCATTTGCATACTATTGCAGGAGCTTGAAACGATATCAGACTCAATTTTAGCCACTTCCCATGGTCCTTGAAACCTAGGAAGTTCCAGATTATAAATGGCGTTATGTAAGCACATTACGTTCATGTCTCATAATAGGTTTTTACATTAATCTTTGTAACTGGCTTCTAAATATGCTCTCATCAGTGAGAGCGCGGCAAGTTTCTCATCAATCTTTTGTCCGTAGTTACCAAACTCCTACAGATAACTGCTCTTGCGTAATCTGCATAAGGTAACAGTCCCCTCTCCTAACCATCGTAACTTCTGCTGACTGGTAGTGTATGTCGCATTTTCCTATGCTCCTCAGATCTCAATGCTCCTAACAATTTCAGCTGTCCATCTTCAACGTGGTCTTTCTAGCTTGGCTATATCAATGTCCTCACATTTCATGAAAGGGTTATCTTGTTTCTTCCTCTACCGTTGCACTGGCTGCCTTTCACTTGAGCTTTTGTAGTGTCTATTCTTTACTGAGCACAGCTCTTGACTACGTGTTCTGAATTGTAACTTACATAACATCTACCTTCACTCTTGTCTGGCTGCCTCTGCTGGGTTTCTTGATACTTCCACTAAACTTCAATATAGATTTCTGGCATTCCACTTGTTTATGTCATGGTCTTCCAAGTATGAGATTCATCATCTCACCAATGTCCTTTAATACTCTTTCCCTGAGGAATAATGTCCTTTCAGTCAGACAAATTTTAACAAACTGCTCTCTGATGAACAAGTCTGCTTTATCACTAAATTCCTTTCTGCATTCAGCCACTTCACTGTCACATGTTGAAATATCTTTGTAGCCTTGTTACAAACTTATATGCAGTCTCATCTTATTCTGTTTTGATCTATCTTTCTAATATCTTCTTCAGATATCTCATATCACCTTAAAAGTGCTCCCTTTGGGCTGTCAGCTCTGTATATCATTAGAAAGCATACTAGAAAAAACTTTACGTGACTGAGACAAATGGCCGATTCCTTGGCTCTCTGGAAACATCTGAACTCTTTCAATTAAAGTTTCTATATCATGTGTTTTTCATTGAAAATTAACTATAGGGATGCTGTGCTGCTTACCTGTCCCTCTAGGGTACCACTACCAGCTTCTACCTTAAGTAATTAACACATACTTCTCTTGCATCTGTCTTGCATCCTCCTTTCTTGCTTCTTTTCTTGGTTTCTTGCACTATTCATACGTTAGATCATGCAATTCTTGTTCTTTTTTTCCCATTTCCTTGGCTAATTCAACTGGCTTTGCTACCTCTGTTGCTGTCACGTATCACACCCTCTAACGAGTGACTAAAGTGGTCAATGGCATTATTCAAAGTGTAATTAAAACTATCTTTTTACATGGAAATGCTGTTTATTTAAGAACCTATGTATATGCAGCAACAAAGACTTCTCACTAACAGAAGAATCAAAAACTCTAAAATACTTATGTCAAACTGGCGAAAAGTATATTCCTTTTCTTTCTTTTTTGTTAAAATACAAGAGATGGAACTATGCCAGGTGACTGGTGACTTGAGACTTGCTACCCTACCAACGGCATCCTGGTATTTATATGAATGTCAACGAGTCGCGTACATTAGGCATACATACATAGTACACTTGCCAAAAAAAACATAACCAACATAATCGTATTAAATATAAATATTCTTAATGATCTACAGTTTTGTGAAGTTAACACATCCACCCAAAATATAGAACAATACAACAACCAAATTTTAATTTTTCTCGAAGACCACACTTCCTCTGTTTAATTGACGACATAGGAAATGGCACCAAGATGAAACTATAAATTGTCTTGATCAGGAATAGAATGGGAAAAATCCTGTAAGTTACACTTATACACACACAAATAAATATATACATATATATATATATATATATATATATATATATATATATATGTATATATATGTATATGTATATGTATATATATATTATATATATATATATATATATATAAATATATATATATATATATATATATATATATATTGCTACTTTCAAAATGCATATATCTCCTCTGTGATTGTATAAAATGTTATGTAGAATTGTGCAACATTTTTTCAGATTCCTAGATAGCTTAGAGAAAGGATGTTTTAAATGTGTGTTCAGATTTTGCATAACATATTGTAAAAGAATATATATAACATAGAATGTAGAAAGAGAGAGATTTTCTTTGTCCGTTCGAAACTACGATTGTTTCCCTATTATGTCAGCACTGTGAGATTAGAGGAACTCCAAGTTCTCCATTTGCTTTCCTAATCTGTCAACACGTTTGATAAGCGAGCTCGAGACTTCATTTGTGTTTTGAGAATCTGTCAACAAGTAAGATAAGGGCTTCTGCTTAGGTTGACCGAGTAGAGTACATGTCTTTTTTTTAACAGACTGGTCTTGTATGTATATGTCTTTGCCGAGTGCCATGTGCAGATTACACATTTTGTATGTAAAATTGCGTAAGATTTTGAAGCTTCCAGAAAGAATTGGGTCTCAAAACGTTGTGTCATCTCCCCTGTTCAGCTTCCGCAAGGGAGAAGTAATTCATTACATCCTAGATACTCGAGGCGTTCAGATCTCTCTCTCTCTCTCTCTCTCTCTCTCTCTCTCCTCTCTCTCTCTCTCTCTCTCTCTCTCTCTCTCTCTCACTCCCTCGGCATCCTTGAGATTATATTAACGTAATGTAAATTGGTCACTCGTAACTTGAGAATTTCAAATTTGATATTTCTTAGAGTTTATTTAGTTTAAATAGTGTTTTTTGTGGAATCTGAACAAACATTGTTGTTGTAACGGCGCATGGTTTTTGTGAAAGTGTAAAACAAGACTGCAGCAAAGAAAGAAGTTGGTATACCAAAAAGGTAAAGTGTGTTATATTTTTATTTTTTAATGGTTACGATGGTTTGGTAAGAAACTAATAACGGATAGGGAACAGTGGTTAACTAATAACTGATAGGAACAGTGGTTTGGTAAAAACTGATGGTAACAATGTTTAGAGTGAAAAGATTTATACTTTTACACATTGCAAGTTTTTGTGTTTTGTGTTTGTTTCATTTTGTGCATTTTTTTTATTTTCTTGTTGAAATGTGCCTTTTTATTTTGATAATGTCCACATTTTTCTGTATTTTCATTTACATTCACAATTTAATTGACTTAGTTATTTTTATTGCTTAATCATTGCACATTTAATTAAATTTAACACTTGTGAATTAATTTGCATTTACTTAGAATTCTTTTCAAGTTTTATTATTGTTTAGCTCTTGTGAATTAATTTCTAATTTTCAATTATTGCCTAACACTTTTGAATTTTGATTGAATTAATTTTCTTGAATTTTGTGATAAATTAATTTTGATTTAATTTTCACTTAATTTGATTCAAGAATTACTTAAACTTTACTTTGTTTTCAAGTAACAGTGATTTTCCCTGATATTGTGAATTTCACTTATAAACTTTGAGTTTAATGATAAATTTTTGTATTTAAAATTTTTATAAGTGTTTTTATTTTTATACCAGTATTATTTGCATATGATTATGATTATGTTAGGTAGACACACAGAGTGGTAATTGATCTGCTTTCCTTCAATTTACTTGAAGTTACTTAGAACAAGGGAAGTACTTAGACTTCTGAAATCAGGGAAATACTCAGACTTTTAAAGTTGTTGATGGAGTGATGCCCTTTGATTAATTTAATGACTTACAAGATTACCTCACACCTGTTTTGTTGAACTTAGTCTGATTTTCTGCAATACTGGTAAGTTGTTAAGGGATCACTGTTGCCTTTAGAGTATACAGTCGTTAAATACCTATGATGAGGGTTCAGGTGTCTGGCTTTTGTGAGGTATCAGTTAATGAATGGTAAATGTAGTAACCAGATACTTGGCACTTCGTAACATGCATTAATGGTGCCCAGAGACCAGGGAAAGCAGATTTCATTATCACTCTAGTATATACTGGTGATGTTAGGGATATATTGTGTTAGGAGAACACCATATAGTTTTGTTTTGCATTTATTGTATTGAATTGTAAGTTGATAACTTAGAGGAAAATGGCTCAGTTCAAGGTTCAGGAATTTTTAGCAGCCCCTTCCATCCCAGTTTTATCTGAAACCACTATGACTAAGGCACAGTGGAGCGCTTTAGCAGTGGCATGTAGTGGTTATGTGTCTACTAGTATGGTAAAGGCACAAATAAGATGTATTGCTATGGAATCATTGATAAACTCTGGTAGAATAACTGATGAAGATGAGTTAGAATTGGCTAAAGAGTTGTTGAATGTAGCACGTGCTGATCTCGTAAATAAGCAAGCAGAAAAGAAAGAGAAAAGTGATGCAGAGTTAGAGCTTAAACACATTGAAGCAGAAGAGAATTTGATTGAGTTAAAAATGCATGCTGAAAGAGAGAGAATGTAAGCTGAAAGAGAAAGAATAGACAGGGAAAAACAAGAAAGAAGAGAAAAAGAAGAAGAAAAAGCAGCAGAAGAGGAAAGAGAAAGGATAAAAGAGTAAAGCAAAATTGCAAGACATAAAAGGGAAATGGAGTTGATAAGAGCTAGATCCACATTACCTGTAACACCGTCTAACCCTAACCAAGGTAATCAAGACCCTGTATTTGATGTAGTAAGAGTACAGAAGTTAATCCCTAATTTTACTGAAGAAGCTCCAGATGAGTTTTTTGATCACTTTGAGAAAGTGGCTTCAGGTATGGCATGGCCAGAAGATAAATGGTCAGTTTTGCTACAAAGTGTCTTGATTGGTAAAGGGAGAAGTGCTTATCTAGCCTTAACAGCTGATCAGTGTAAAGACTACAAGGTACTTAAACACAGTGTGCTACAAGTTTACCAGATGACCCCAGAGTACTACAATGAAAGATTCAGAAATTTAAGAAAAGATGAGAAGGGAACATTCTTAGATTATGCATACAAAGGGAGAAGGTGTTTCAAACGTTGGTTAGAAGCTGCTAAAGTTAAAACTTTTGATGAGGTAGAAGAATTGCTTGTTCTTGAACAGTATCTTAAGGGAATTCCTGAACATATAAGAGCCTATTTGAGAGAGAGAGAGGTCAAGAAACTTGACAAAGCTGCTACACTGAGTGAAGATTACAATGTAATTAGTAGTAAACGTTATTACAATGTCAAGTACCAGAGTCAACAACGCCCAGGTTTTAAGTCTTATCCAAAAAACTGGAACAAATTAATGGGAAACCTTCAAGTGATACTACCAAGAGTACACAAGGTAATACAACTCAGCAAACTAATGTGAAATCCTCATCCAGTTTTTCAAGACAGTTACAGAAACCTAATGTTGTCTGTTTCAAGTGTGGAAGAGTAGGACACTTAAGTCAAGAGTGTTACCGGAATCAACAGCAGTCAAAGGCAGTTGGTCAAGTTGTGAAAGGTGACCAGGTGAAACAAACTATGAAGAGCAGTGTGGGAAAGAATCAGACTCCAGAGAAGAATGAAACTAAACAAGCTGAATGTTTAGCAACCAGTGGAAATGTTACCTCAAGCAGTGAGTGGCTTAGCAGTGTGGAGGCTTTTAAGCCATATATCTATGAGGGTATGCTGTCAACTCGAGAAGGAAGTGTGCAGGTACCAGTCAAGATATTACGTGATACAGGGAGTAACCATAGTGTGGTAGTACGTGGTTCTCACCCTCAGTTGGAGAAGAGTCTCACAGGAGATTCAGTTATTTTGAAGGGTATAGGCGGAGAGGAAGTAACTCCTATATGCTGCTTACACCTGTCATGTGAATTGGTGACAGGTAAAAGACTCACTGGCTGTGGAAGGTGTACATGTTTTGTTGGGGAATGAAGTTGGTGGTGTGCCATTTATTCCTTGTCCTGTAGTGACAGACAAACCATTGAGGATTAGTCCTACAGTAGAGTTGGAGAAGAATAACCCTACCTGTTTCCTAGTTGTGTAACTACCAGAAGTATGAAGAGGACTACGACTGCAAGTGAAGAAACCAAGGATTTACACACACAAGAAGGATCAAGTGAAGGATCTTTGTGCTTAGATGAATTATTCCAGGGAAGTGAAGTTTCCCATAGTGCTGACCAAGAAGAGATTTCCTAAGAAGATGAAGAAGACGACGACGACAAAGAAGAAGAACCTGATGTTCCTGAAGAGCCTCCGAGTAGTCAAAGTGTTACTGAAGACAGTAGTGAAACTACAGTAGCTGAGTTAGCAGATATTGAGAATTCCACCCTTGAAGTTGGTCAAGTGACAAGAGAGAAGCTGACGGACTTACAGAAGAAGGATGCTTCGTTAACTGATTTGTTCTTCAGAGTTGTTGATCGAGAAGAGATGCAACAAACCCCTACCTGTTATTATCTGAAGGAAGGTTTACTGATGAGGAAGTATAGACCTACAGATATACCAGGAGATGCTGTATGGGGCGAATATCATCAAATTTTGATTCCGTATCCGTTGAGAAAGCAAATGGTTGCAGTAGCCCATGAGTCTGGACATATGGGAATCAGGAAGACTGTGAAGATCATGAAATATTTTTTCTGGCCTGGACTTACAAAGATGTTAGCAGGTTCTGACGTGAGTGTCATACCTGCCAGATAGCTGGAAAACCGAATGAAACCATCAAGAAAGCCCCCCTACAACCTATAGAAGTTAGAGGAGAACCCTTTAGCAAAGTGATTATAGATATGGTTGGACCACTGCCGAAGACAAAGAAAGAAAATGAGTATTTGTTAACATTAATGTGTCCTGTGACAAGATATTCAGAAGCAATCCCTGTTAGAAACATATCTGCCAAGATAGTTGCTGAAAAACTTTTGGAGTTTTTCTCAAAGTTTGGTATACCAGAAATAGTACAAAGTGACAAAGGAACAAACTTTACTTCAAAGTTATTCCAGGATGTGATGAATTTGTTAGGAGTGAAACAACAGTTATCCACTGCCTATCATCCAGAGACTCAAGGTGCCTTGGAAAGGTTCCACCAGACATTGTAAAGTATGCTGACAAAGTATTGTTCTGAGTCAGGAAGAGAATGGGATGTTGGTTTACCATTAATGTTGTTTGAAATTAGGAGTGCTTATCAAGAAAGTATGGGATGTTCACCTAATGAAATGATTTTTGGAAGAGAAGTTAGAGGACCGTTGAAGATTCTTGCAGAAAATTGGGAAGAAAATCAAGAGGAAAGCCAAGGAGAGTATATGAAGAACTTAAGGAAAAGGTTGAAGGAGATTAGAAAATTCTCTTTAGAAAATCTGAAAGGGAGTCAAGAGAAAATGAAAAGGAGATTTGATGCTAAGACTAAGCTAAGAAGTTTTAGTGTTGGTCAACAAGTGTTAGTATTCTTACCTGTCAAGAGATTTCCCCTCACTAATAAATTTCAAGGTCCTTACAAGATAATTCAGAAGTTAAGTGATAGAACTTATGTGATTGAAACACCAGAAAGAAGAAGAAGACAAAGGAAGATACATGTGAACCTCTTGAAACCTTATTTCTCAGAAACTAAAACTGAAACTGTGTCAGTAACCCAAACAACTTTATCTACAGATGATGATGGCTACGAATTGGGAACTGCAAGCAAGATGAATAATTCTTCAATTTTGGAAAATTTGGAGGATAAACTGAAACATCTGAGTGTTAAACAAGGTGAAGACTTAAGTGAAGTAATTAGAAGTTTTCCAGAAATTTTTTCAGTTGTGCCTAGAGATACTGATCTGACCAAGCATGAAATCAAGATTCAAGAAGATGGAAGACCTTTCAAGCAAAGAGCCTATCGCTTATCACCGTATCATCGAGATGTTTTGAAGAAGGAAGTTGAGTATTTGCTGCAACATGGATTAGCTGAACCCAGTTCAAGTCACTTCAGTTCTCCATGTGTGTTAGTGAAGAAACCAAATGGTTCATTTAGGATGTGTACTGATTATAGGAAACTGAATTCTATCAGTGTGGCTGATAATTATCCTTTGCTTTGCCTCTTATAGATCAGTTACTTGATAATATTGGGCAAGCCAAATTTGTTTCCAAGATAGACTTGTTGGAAGGATATTATCAAATTCCCTTAGATGAGAATGCCAAGTTGCTGTCAGCTTTTATTACTCCTTTTGGACTGTATCAGTATACTGTTCTGCCATTTGGTCTGATGAATGCACCCGCAACATTTCAACGAGTGATGGATCAACTGCTAGGATCAATAGAAGGGTAGGTGTATACCTAGATGAAATCGTGATTTACTCTACAACCTGGGAAGAACATCTGAAGATTCTGAGGAAAGTTTTCAAGAAACTACAAGAAGCAGAATTAACAGTCAACCCAGAGAAGATTGAGTTTGGAAAGGCAACTGTGCAGTATCTTGGGTTTGAAGTTGGGAAAGGCCTTATTGCTCCAGTAAATGCTAATGTAGAAGGTATCCATAAGGCTACCCCACCTACTACCAGGAAACAGCTACAGAGATTTTTAGGCATGGCTGGATTCTATCGTCGTTTCTGCCCAAATTTCTCAGCTGTAGTAGCTCCCTTGACAGACTTAACTAGTCCCAAAGCTAAGTTTGTTTGGACTCCAGAGTGTCAAGAATCCTTTGAGAAGGTAAAAGCCATTTTAACTTCAAGACCAGTACTTAAAGCTCCAGATTTCGACAAGAAATTTGTGATACAAGTTGATGCGTCGGACTGTGGTATTGGAGCTGTTTTACTTCAAGAAGATGAAAATAATATCTACAAATGGACTACAAACGGATTACAAACGGATTACAAACGGACTACCTGTTGAAGATTTTGGTTCGCGTAGCGAATGTCTGTGGGTTATGACATCTCTCTCTCTCTCTCTCTCAGTTAAACTGCGAAGATATTCTTTGTACTCGATATTCATAATTCTAAGTAGGTGGAGGGTAAGTCATGGAAACACAGAGTAGCAAAATATACTTATATTCTCCAAAGTTACATCTTGAGATAGTTTGCAGAGAAGATTTTTGAAATGTCTGTGCGAGACAAAAGGAGAAGAGGAAGTGAAGTGTTACAAATTCATATACAAATCATAGGCGAGCAAACCTAATCAAAAGATACAGGTATACAAACGAACATAACTTATCTAGGCTAATCCACGTCAGCCCATGAGAATAAGTAGGTTTCTCATGGAAGGAGGTTGGCAGGGCCGTTTCTAGGCACAGGGGGCGCCATTTGCTTGGGGGCCGCCATCCAAAATTAATATATAAATAAATGAGAGCAGTATTATTTTTACGTGAATAATTCAAATAAATAAATACAAGTGCAAACCCGAAAATAAATGAATAATGGAAGTGTTAATACTTGATGCAACGGTGTTTAATGTTTCGAAAAAGTTGGCAACACTGGATAAGTAGATGTCGTCAGTATCAAGGAGCTTTAAAACTAAGACAGCCGCCTGCTCGCGACGCCGCCTTAGTTAAGTTCTAAGCATCGTGTTTACTCCAATCTTTACTTCTTTTTTTTAAGTCTTCTTAAGTTGTCAACGGAGCTGTCAAGCATTCAAGCTTTTATCAATCATGAAGAGACAGTCCAAGCTGTCAGGTGCAGCAAACAAGAAAAGAAAAAAGGAGGAAGAGGAAAAACGAGCCCAAAGTGATGCAGCAAAGAGCTCCTCAGATGCAACTAGCTACTTTGGCTACCTGCAAAAATTATTTAATCTCTTTTCTGCCTCCACTCAAAGGTGATCGACCCTAAAAAAACATGTGGACACAACTTTGAAATCCTGGGCAGACACACGGTGGGAGAGTCGAATCAACAGTGTTGAGTGTATTGTAAGATTCCAGGCTGCAAAGTGAGAGAGATGCTCTTTTAGAGGTGAGAGCAAGCACTGCAGATCCAGCTATTAAAATTGAAGCACTAGCCTTAGCAGAAGAGGTGGGATCATACCGGTTCTCTATTTGTACGGTGGTGTGGTATGATATCCTTAGAAAAGTTCAAACTGTGAATAAACTTCTGCAATCACAATGCATGCATCTGAATGTAGCTGTTGACATTCTCAAGAAGGCTGAAACCTCCCTTGTTAGCTACAGAGACACTGGGTTTGCTGATGCCCAGACATCTGCCAAAGAGATGTGTGAGGAGATGAAAGTGGAAGCTGCTCTAAAGCAGAAAAGACTCAGAACTACTAAAAGGCAGTTTTCCTATGAGGCCCCTGATGAACCTATTACGATGCTTGAAAAAAAATGGAGTTCATTTTTCAATGTAGTTGTGGATATGACCATTGAATCTCTGAGAGAGAGGACTGGAATGATGAGTGATGTTGCAAAGAAATTCAGTGTTCTCATAAACTTCTCTGACCTGACATCTAGTGAGCTAGAAAAGCAGGCAAAAGATTTGTGTAATACACTCACATCTGGGGATCATTCTGATTTAAATTATGCTGAACTGATTGTAGAGATGCGGTCATTTCCAAAACAATGGACAAAACAAAATATGACAACATTAGACCTTCTTGTTTTTCTGGAGGAGAAAGGCCTGAAAGAGATCTATCCAAACATGTGGGTGGCATTAAGAATTGCTGTTACTACACCTGTGACTGTGGCATCTGCAGAAAGAAGCTTCTCTAAACTTAAGTTCATTAAAACATATTTAAGGTCTACTATGTCACAGGAGCGCCTAAATGGGCTGGCAATAATTAGTATTAATAGAGAAATATCCAAACAGATTTCGTATGAAGACACTATAGATGATTTTGCTGCAAGAAAGTCAAGAAGAGTCAGTTTTAAATATGAAAAATCAGTGAAGAAAACTTGTATATAATAGTTTTAGCATAGCCCTCAACATATATGCATTAAGTTCTATGGTTTTAGATTGGCAAGATTACCTTTTTCAATTTATCTTAGGTAGGATTTGCAATAAAAATGTATAATGGTGTTATTCTATTAAAATTTACAAAAATAGTTTGTATACTTTTGAGTCTATACTTTTCCTTGTTGTGTATACATATACGTGGAGATGATTTATTAATAAAGTATGTTGTTTTGTTGTGGAACTTGAGATGCTAGTTGTGTTCGAAATTGTTTATGTTATTATTTCCAGCCTGGAGGGAAGGGGGGCTCCATAACGAGTTCTTGCCTGGGGCGCCTAATGAACTAGAAACGGCCCTGGAGGCTGGGGATGTTTGTCGTCCATTTTGCTTAGCTAAGGTCACACGCATCCTGGGCTGTGGTTTTTGGCAGACTTTCCTCTATCACCCCTGACCTGATTACATGACATATACTCTTCTGAAGTAATCTTCTCACATTACTATTTATTATGTAATAATTCATTACATTACCGCTCGGTCACAATAACAAAATCAAATATAAAAGAACAGTCAGGTCGAAGAGATGCCTTGCCACAGGATGTGTACGAATGTTATTTCACATATAGATAACACAAAATTATGGTAAACATGTAACAATTAAAAACATGATTATAATGGTATATATGCTAAGAAAAAATATATGGATATGTGTGGAGATATATGTAAAAATCACATTGATATATATGGATATATAGGTAAATATCATATGCATATGAGTTGATTCTAAATCCCAAGGGTTTTATATGTGCTATATTGATATATTTATATAAATGCAAGTCATGAAGATACATATTCCACAAAAATACTGATGTATTCTGATAGTTACATGACCTACAAGATTATATGTATGGATATAGGTTATAAGGATATATATTGATAGGAATTAATGGTACCAAAATGTGATAAGATATAATAGGTATCACCTCATAGATAATATGCTATAGTTAACCTAATATATACATATATACATCAATATATACATGTATATATTGATCCAAATTATTGATTCAAATAAATGTGATTAAAAATATGTACACTTTATATAGATTCCTAGTGGGTACATGCACAGATATATTGATTCATTATTTAAATTCTATATGCTTCACATAGGCGCACGCTGGTAGATTCTATAGATAAGTGTGCACTGCTTGATTCATTATATATATTCTATAGATAAGTGTGCACTGATTGATTAAGAGACTGATACTTTTACACATGGAATGCATTGTCAATGAGGTTCTTTACTTCACAATTAGCCAATGTCCTGGTCAACTTTTCACACCTTCTCAATTCCAAACAAGTTACCTTGCGTCAAATGAAATGGCCGGTTTCAGATGATGCGGACATTGAATGCCTTGAGAGCATAGGCAAGATTGTTTGGACGGTCTCCGGCGTTCTGTTGGTGAGCCGTTCTTGTTTTCCTCATCCTACGCCAAACGAATACATTCACGGCGACCATGATCACCACCATAGCCAAAACCGTGGCTAACAGTAGATAGTAACGAAGATCCTCATTGCCATTGTAAGCGGGGTGAATCGGGTCCATGGTAGCTAAATGCATCAGCTGCTGGTCTACCTTCCGGTTGTAGGGGAGAGGGAGGGTTGGGATATTCGTGGTTCCCTATAAGAAATTCACAAAATAGGCTCTCTCCCAAATTATGGTGCTTATTCCGTTGACGGTGTAGTTGGTCGTTGCTCCACTGCAGCCGTCTGCGGTGACGAACAGATGGGAAGATGCAGCTGATCCATCCGGACAGTCGACTCTAAATCCATCTAGGGAGAATCCCAGCCAGGTTCCGTTGTTCAACCTGTGAGCAAACTTATACTCATCAGAAGGGTAAAGATGATCCAAGCAGTGTTCTCGCATGTGGGGCAGAGTCCCATTAAAGGCTAGGTCTAACTCACATGAACCCTCGGATACATTGTGGAATTCAAAGGAGTCAGTCGTACAAACTTTATTACCCATGGCTGCGTAACAGTTAGCAAATGAGTCCAGGTCTCTGACGACCATAAAAGTTTCCTTATTAGGGGAAATGTAGCCAGACAGATTCGATATTACTGGTAATGAACTATTTGACATATAAGTAGGAAACAGAGCTACTTTGTAAGACTTCCATGCATCAGAATGATCAAAGGGGATATTAATCATGAGTCTATAATTTTCCACACTTACTGAGATTAGGCTATAATAGAACTCAGTCTTATGTGCTTCTAACAAAGGAGTATAACCAAGTTTGTCCCGCTCATTCTCTAAGCTTAATGTTAAGTCTTTGATTGGTAACAAATGCTGCGGCAGGACCCCCTTTGTAGCTAAAGTGATTGCTTCAAAATAGTCTTTGGATTTTTCAATAAAATGAAAAATCTTAGTATGTATATGATCCATCTTCGTATTGTAATATGCTAAAACTGTGGGCAAAGATTGCACATCCTTGATCTGATTTATGTGCAGTTCAGAGAAAATTAATTCATGTTCGTGTTGTAAAATTTCAATTCTCTCATTCTGATCGTTAATTTTAAGATGATTGGAAACTCCAAGACCTAAGCTTGCTACGGAGCCGAACAAATTAAGTGCAGCAAAGATAAAGGGGTTACACCTTTCTACATTGGTGTGTCTTACTGTCCACATAAGGATGTCGCGGACTAAGCATTCTGTTTCAGCCGTCTTGTTTTGCAAATCAAAAGACAATAACTCAGCGATACCCAAGGTCTGAGCAAGCGGATTTTCGTCACTGTAAGTAAAGTAAAGTCTGTGCAGTTGATTCAGTGACTCAGCAAATCGACATCATTCTCTGGCAAGAAAATCACTTGCATATCAACTTCCAAACTTATGTTCCTTGATGTAAGGAATAGGTCCTTGGTCTTTTCAATGATTGAGCCATGACTGAATTGAATATTCCTTGTTTTGGAACTAGTCCCACACAAGAAAAATGCCTGAAAGATCAGTACTAATTCAAACAAGATAAGCTTCATGTTGTAAACTTGCGAATAGTTAATTATATGTAATTACATAAAAAAATGCGATAAAAACATATATTTTCATACAAGTTTTATACATACAAGTTTATTATGTAAATTTTATATATAGGTATAAATATATTCCTCTCCCTTTTTTTCATACTCCCCTACCACTAGCTTCGAACATAAGCCAGCGGGACTACTCGTATGTCAGTAGGGTGTGCTATGTTCTGACCCTTTAGCCTATTTGCCGTTAGCATTTCGAGGATACTGAATGGTCCTTCGAATTTAGGCGTTAGTTTATAGTTCAGACCCTTGCGCACATATATTTGTATATAGATTCGATCACCTACTGCATATGGCTTTGTTTGTTTGGCGGTTTTGTCATGATTCCTTTTCATGATTATTTGAGCTTCTTCTAGTTTCTTACGAAGTATATTACACCTGCTTATGCTCGCATTCATAGCATCGCTTAAGGGATTTGTTAAATTGTTTGTGGGTGTAATAATATGGAAAGGCGTCCTAGCGGGAGTGCCATAAAGTGCTTCATGTGACGACATTTTGATAGAGATATGGTAATTGTGGTTAAGAGTGCTTAAAACCGCGGGGATGGCCATGTCCCAATTGGGATCCATACCCCCGAGTGTGACTCGTAGGACATTTAACACCTTCCTATTTACCCTTTCTACTAACCCATTTGACTCTTGGTCATAAATCATGGTATTGATTTTTTTAATGCAAAGGAATTCACAGGAGTTAAGAAAATGATTATTGAAGTCTCCATCAGAGTCGGAGATTATCATATGTGAAAATTCCGGTTTGTTTAAACAGGATATATGATTCATAAAGAATTTCCTAGCGCATTCAATTGCGGTTTTTTTTTTTTGAACGGTATTAGTTCTGTGTATCTGGTCAAGGCATCGATTAACACTAAGAGGTGCTTATTTCCTCTGTCAGACTCGTAAAACCTGTTAATAAATCTAAGTGTACTCTTTCGAAGGGTTGGTTTGGCACGGGGTAGGCCCCCAGTCTGACAGTTGTCTTAGTGTGCCCTTTGTTTTCGTGGCATATGTGACAGTGTTTTTTTATATCTGTAAGCATTGTAGACCAGTAGAATAGTGATTTGGCTTTCTGTGACATGATAGAGAACCCGGGATGACCATGTAAGGGATTGGAATGCAACCAGATTAGGACGATTGGTATAAGAGAGATTGGTACTACTACCTAGTCGTTAGTCACCTGCAGTGTGCTTCGGGTTTTCCTTGTCACGGACCTACACAGAATATTATCTTTGAATATATAATTCTGCTGCGCATACTTTAAAAAGTTTTTTTCTTTAGGATTTCCGTTCAAAGCATCTATTATTTTACTTAACTGCAGATCTATCTCATGTTCAGTCTGTACCAGTTCAGCGCTCCAACCCGGATCTTCAACGTGCGCGATCATTTGGATTAATTAATTTTCTTGTTCAGATAATATTTTAACAATGGGTATGGATGTTGCAATATCTTCTAGTTCAGCTAATGGTTCTGGGCATATTGGCGCAGGGTAGCGGGACAATGTGTCAATGATGATATTTGCTTTCCCAGGTAAGTACCCTATCTTTGCGCCAAAGTCCTGAATGATCACATGCCACCGAGTTCTTTTGGGACTGTGATTAAAACCTTTGAAGAAGTCGGTGAGGGGCTTATGGTCAGTAAGGACTTTAACAGGATAGCCGTAGATTATGAACTTAAAATGTACTAGTGAGTTAAAGATAGCTAGCCCTTCCTTGTCTATTACGGCATATTTACTTTCAGAGGGCTTCAGTTTACATGAATAAAAAGCTATCGGGAAAAACTGTTTATCATATTGCTGAAGTAGTACCCCTCCTACCCCCTGACCTGAGGCATCAGTTGCTATAAAGAATTCCTTACTGAAATCAGGAAATTTTAAGATAGGTGAACTGCACAATTTTTCTTTCAAGGTATCAAATGCCTGTTGGCACATCTCAGACCATATAAAACCTGTTCCCCTCTTCTTAAGATCAGTTAAAGGAGCTGCTATGATTGAATAGTTGCGCACGAAGCACCTATAGTAACCAGTGCAACCCAGAAATTGTTGTATGGCCTTAATGTTAGTGGGTACCAGAAAGTTACGGATAGCCGACACCTTATCATGGACTACCTTAAGACCTTGACTAGATACCGTAAAACCTAAATAGACTAATTCTGACTTAAAAAACTCGCCTTTAGATATTTTTACTCTTAAATTGTGTTGTCTTAATCTCTGTAGTACTAGTTCGAGTTTATGCAAATGGTCTTCTATTGTATGAGAAAAGATTACAAGATCGTCCATATAGGCATGAAGAGTTTCTCCCAGCAAGTCTCCAAACACTATATTAATCATTCTGGTAAATGTGATCGGGGTGCAACGTAAGCCGAAAGGCATACGCAAAAATTCATAGTCCCCCCTGGCTGTGCTGAAGGCTGTATATAGGGTACTCTCCTGAGCTAAGGGTATCTGGTGAAAGCCTTTAAGTAAATCCAAGCTCGTGGAATATCTATTTTTACGTATTTTGATCCCCTCGTCTACCTAGCATTTATTCATTTATTTTATTTCTAAAAGAGCAGCCATGTTTTCTCCTAAATCAGCTGATTTTGGGAGAGAAACACGAGGTAGGATGGGGGGAAAGGAATTTCCGGTAGGCTGAATCTCAGGGTAAGACAGGCAGGTCACGGGATTAGCTAGGCCTCGATATGGGCTTTAGGGAATCCTACCATAAGACCTCTTTCCCTTCCAAATTCACTGGCTGTGTTTTTTGCACTTTTCAGACAATGCTGGAGGCTGTGGGTGAAATCCACGCGTTTCCAAGACACCCAGCTTCCGTCTCAGTCGAAGCTAGACCTACAGCAAGGCAGACGTCCCTTCTCCATTCTGACTGGAAGTCAGCCCTTTGTCCAAACACGCTGGTGAGACACCATCTTCAGATAGCACGACACCTGTTCAAGCCTCAGGGATTTAAGGTACGTCTAGAAAGTGCAAAACTCCAACCAGCTCTTTTTCTCCAAGACAACTCTTGCTGATTTCATTTTCAAATTTCCCTTGTATCTCTTTTGTCTCAAAATCCCTTTGTCCTCATCGGGCCATGTGCTTCCCTTTGTGACTTGTAAAGCTTAAGTCTTCATTGCATACCTCAGTTAAACACTAGAGTTCTTTTCCCCCAGTGTGTTAGATAAGTGAGGGATCTAAATCTGCACATTTAAATGTATGTTTCTTAATTTGTTTATATATATCTAGTTCCATGCTGTTGGACGTTAGCTCTTCATCAAAACACCGTACCAAGGCTTCTGGCAACATAGCTGTTATGAAAGCTAAGTATATGAGCCTTTACAGCCATATCCTTACCACTAACCAAATGTGATTGATTCAATTGATCCAGATATTCATTCAGACAGTCTGCGATAAGTGCTGCTTTATCAACCAAGCTGAGTCATAGAGACCAGATTATAAATGTTTCTTAAAGTTAAAACCTCATCCAAAGCTTCCTCACTGCAATATATTGAGCGTAATTTAACTTTAAATTCCTCCCATGTCTTTGCCTTCTGAAAGGAAACACCCCTAAGGTAAGACCCAGCATCCCCTTTTGCAAAGTCAATGAAGCTTTTAGCTTCCTGTAGCTGTAGGGACGGCAAAAAGATACATTTAGCTTTCAAATGAGCATCCCCCGATGAAATCCATGATTCTACCGCCTGAGGCAAAAACCCATTAATGCAGCCTTGGAAAGGAACAATTGCAGATCTAGTATTAACTAAAGTTACTACCGGGTTACAGTGTGAAACCAGTTCAGATGCCCCCGAGGAAACTGCTGTGGCCATCTTTGTCTGCGATTTCTTACGATCACTACATCTATTGGCAACCCTATCAAAGTACCTATAAGAGTACACATGTCACTGCATAAATGCATATGCTATATAAAACACAATGTGGAACAGAAATAATAATATGATAAAATATTGTAATAAATCTCTGAAAAAGAAGGGTTGGCATGCATGACAAAGATGAAATCCTGCAAGGAAGTGATAAAGACAGATTCCTGCAAGAAAAGTGAGATTAAGTGATGTCTTGTAACTCACCCAGAACAGCGATCTCTCGACCTGCGTAGAGTTCTTGGACACTAATGTTACACAGTGAAGGAATAAGGAAGGTTTACTTAGCTGGTATATATTGGAGAATCTCGAGGTGTTTTATGACATCATGGATCAGCTAGTTTCTGTCTTTGCTTAGATTGACACAGATTGAAGATTCGTGCGGTGTGTTTGTTTGTAGAACATCTGATTTCCGTTCCGTTGATATGTAGATGATACTCTGCGGAAGTCACATATGGTGGAAGTTCTCAAAGTTCCTCACTGTCGATGAAGGTGAGATTACAATGAAGAAGCCATGATATAGAGTATGGCTAATATATTTTAATAAAGATGAACTTATTCTAAGGTCAACGTAGTAGGATTAGCTGAAGTCTCGTGGAACTGCAACGCCGCTGCCTGAGACATGATGCCGATGTTTGTGGCTGTTTGTAGATTCTTCCGTTCCAACATCGTAGAAAGATTCTGTCATATGATAAAGTTTAAGTTCTGCTAGTGTCGATGTACCCTATTAGCTTCCAATTTTAGCTTTCATTGAGAGCTGCCACCAATATTAGTAGTAGCCATGATTACAAACGGACTACCTGTTGATGATTACGCGAAACGTCAGTGAGTTATGACATCTCTCTCTCTCAGTTGAACTGCGAAGATATTCTCTGTACTCGATATTCATAATTCTAAGTGGGTGGAGGGTAAGTCGTGGAAACATAGATTAGCAAAATATTCTTATATTCTCCAAAGTTACATCTTGAGATAGTTTGCAGAGAAGGTTTTTGAAATGTCTGAGCGAGACAAAAGGAGAAGAGGAAGTGAAGTGTTACAAATTCATATGCAAATCATAGGCGAGCAAACCTAATCAAAAGATACAGGTATACGAACGAACATAACTTATCTAGGCTAATACATGTCAGCCCATGAGAATAAGTAGATTTCTCACGGAATAGGTTGTGGATGTTTGTCGTCCATTTTGCTTAGCTAAGGGTGACATGCATCCTGGGCTTTGGTCTTTGGCAGACTTTCCTCTATCACCCCTGACCTGATTACTTGACATGTACTCTTCTCACATTACTATTTATTATGTAATTATTCATTACATATGCACTAAATAATGCTAAATAACTCTAAGAAATCCGAAATCTAAAAATAAAGAGTAACCAATTACGTTACGTAATGTAATGTCAAATATGGAGAGAGAGAGAGAGAGAGAGAGAGAGAGAGAGAGAGAGAGAGAGAGAGAGAGGGAGGGAGGGAGGGAAGGAGGGAGAACGCCAGGGATTCAAAGTCTGTAATGAATGCTTACTTTTCGCGTGGGAGCTGGACGGTGGATTTCTCACAAAACGTTTTGGGCATGCGAAAGATGATGCAATCTTTCTAGAAGCTTCTAATATGACATAACTTTACAGAAAAATTGTGAAATCTCCATGTGATTATTCGGTAAAAAGTACGCGTCTGAAACCAGTCATGTACGTAGTATGCTCAACAAAGACATGTACTCGATCGAAACATATTAATATTTTTTCTCTGCTTCTGCCTTTCTACTAAATATGAACTTGTTTCATTGGTGAAAGTATCTTAATATTTCATATTGTGTTAGCATTAATATTAAAGAAAAAATTACACATAGCCATAATTTGTGAGTGTCCAAAGTCTGGATTAGGTGTTTTCACCCACATCGCCCACCTTCTCTATGGATATTGGCCCAATAATGCTGTCTATCTATTTAGCTATATCTATACACACACACACACACACATACACACACACACACACACACACACACACATATATATATATATATATATATATATATATATATATATATATATATGTGTATATATATATGTGTATACATATATATATATTATATATATATATATATATATATATATATATATATATATATATATATATATATATATATATGTAAATGTTTGTGGTTGCTACCTCAACAATGTAAGTACACTGGAAATTTAGTAATTATCTGCTATAAATGTTAATTTTCTTTTTTAATAAGAGGTGGAGCTTGCAGATTACAGAACACCACCGTTAATGCTGTTGGTGAAAATTTTGTATCGATCTTGTGGACAGTCATGTCTGTTGATAAGATACGATGATCTTTAGGAAATACCAATTCATGAATACTGACTTCCTAAGCACTTTATTCTCATATTTGTTTCGCACATTTCCTGAAATGCATATTTTACACTCAAACCCAGTACTATCAACAACAGAAGCTTTACGATCACTCTCTTAATTAATGATAATAGATTATAGAAACTATACTCTTGCTCAAGAAAAATACCTGCTTCCCACTCCTTCCTTGACCTGATGTTGCGACAACTGTTGGGTACTCCATTAGTTACTTGTTCAACTGTTTCAGGGTTTCATAATCGCGGATTCGTGTTCACTCTCTGGATCAGCGGAGGGAATGAACTATTGTGCACGATAGTACATGCCCAGCATGTGAAGCTAGAAAGGGACAGTTTGCTCATTTTTGCCAGTCTAAATCGACAAAAGCGTATGTAGCAACAGTAACAAGTGTTCCTCGTGGACTTCACAGGCTGCTACTGTAGTGACAGTTAAAGGCAGGAAGTTGAGTATCCTAATAGATTCATGTAGTACTGAGAGTTATATAAGTGAGAAAGTTGCTCAAGAATTAGAACTGAAAGTGCATCCAAGTAGTAAGGGAATTAGTATGGCTCAGAAATCTTTAAATACTATAGTTCTCCTGGATATGTTGTGGCGCCGACCTCATGCTTGGACTCAATAATCAATCTTATCCTGACACACATCTTGGCATACTGAGGGATCTGTGTGCAGACATACTTCTTGGGGTAGATTTTCAGAGACAGCATCTAGGTGTAACATTTGAATTTGGTGGGCATAAATCTCAGTTAACTTTGTAAAGCAGTAATAACTATCGTGGGCTTACAGCTGCAGCACCAGAGGAACCATCACTCTTTCATAGTTCATCACCTAATTGCCGACCAATTTCTACCAAATCCAGACGTTACAGTAAGGATGATTAAGACTTTATAGGAAAGGAAGTAAATAGGCTATTCCACGAGGGCATAATTGAACCGAGTTTATCTTCAAGGCGAGCCCAAGTTGTTAAAATTCCAAAAGATCAGCATAAGAAGAGGATATGTTGACTATTCACAGACAATTAACCAGTATACTGAGCTGGATGCATACCCATTACCAAGGACTGATGAAATAGTGAATAATCTTGCTAAGTACCATGTGTTCTCTACATTTGACTTGAAAAGTGCTTATCATCAGATACCAATTAAAGAGTAAGACAAGAAGTAAGTACACTGCTTTTGAGGCAAATGTTGGTCTGTATCAATTCTGCAGGATTCCTTTCGGAATAACGAATGGAGTAGCTGCTTTCCAGCGAGCAATGGACAAATTAGTAAAGGAAGAAGGTTTGCAGGGTGCTTTTCCTTAACTTGACAGTATCACAATTGCTGGAACTACACAAGAAGAGCATGATTGCAATGTAGATAATTTTCTAAAGGTTGTGGAACGAAGGCGACTAACTCGAAGTAAATGCAAAATTGTCAAATCAGTACGCTCCATGAAAGTTCTAGGTTACTGTGTGGGGAATGGACATATACAACCAGATCCTGAGAGACTTCGTCCACTGCAGGAACTATCTCCTCTATAACAGACCTGGGATCAATGAGGAGAACTCTAGGTATGTTTGCTTATTATGCCAAATGTGTGTGTGTGTGTGTATTGTAACTTAGTTGCCAATAATTGCTAGTTATTATTTAAGTTTTTACATTTTAATATTAAATATTTAAGTGTTGTATTCTTTCATATTTAGCTTTTTGTCTCCTCACCAGTGGTTATTTTGGTGTATTATGTCGGTTAAAGACTGTTTCATATTTTTCAAGCTGTGTTGGTTACATGGCTAAGGATCCTGCAATATCCGAGGGATTGAGCTTTACTCTTGAAGGAGTTTGCCTCAGTGTATTTCTGAACCCCCAAACTTGAAGGGTGCTTCTGTTGCTGCCGGATTTATCACCTTTTGGACGCTGGATAGCTTCCTGTACTTTATCTTACCCTGAAAGTCTGCAACATTCTGGAATTTGTGCACTGCACCCTTGGTTCTGTATAAGCCAAGGGGACCTCTTTCCCATGGTAATAATATTTATACCTGTCATTTATTATTGTGATCACGGCCATTATCATTCCACTGCTGACGTCTTGAGTGGACATCACGGAACCCTGCCAACCACCATAGTTTCTTGGGACCAATTTTTCCTGCCACTCTGAGTTCCTCTCAGATGTGGAGAATAGTTAATTCAATTTTCATTTGAGGACCCTTCAAATCGTAGGGTATAAAGTGTATTTGTCAGGATATTCTTACTTTTTGCTTAACTCCCTCCTTTTCAATATATATATATATATATATATATATATATATATATATCTATATATATATATATATATATATATATATATATATTTATGTCGTGGGCATGACATTAAACTGCACCCATGGGTAAGGAAGCTCATTAATCTTGTTTAACAGTCCTCCTCCTAAGACAAGGAAACTCTGTGATAAAACCAAATCCTTCAATGGTAAGGCAGGCAGAAGAGAGGACATAGATTTGAAATCCAACAGTTACAATAGTGTAAGAAAGGTTGCAACTGTAAGGGGGTTGTAGTTGTCGCAATTATTTGTGCTACTGGACAACAACCATTGCAGTGAAGTTTGTAGGTCTCCTGTCTGTGTGGCAGTATATCCACGTTAAAGAATCTCACGCACAGGCGCCTCTGGGAAGTACGACTAGTGGGGCATTTCAAGTCTGGCCGGCAACCAGAAAAGATGATGGGGTCAGGACTGTGTTATCTGGAAGCTCTTAGTCTCAAGTGGCATGGCAGCAATGGAGGCTTAGTTCATTTGCTCAACTTTTGGATGAAGCAGGTGAGTTGTTTAGGAGTGGCATTCCTGTCTGAGCAGCCCTTTTTAAGATCCACTCTGCTCACCTTCAATGGGGAAGGGGCTAGAAAAGGTGCCCTTAACATAGCCTGTCTGGAAAACGGCATTCAGGGGGCCGCACCACATTGCGGTCGAACAACTGTACAACTTAAATTTGGAACATGGAATGTACAAACACTACTAGATGAAAATGAAAACAGACCCAAACACGGAAAGTACCTTTGTTGCTAGGGAGCTCCATAGACTTAACCTGAATATAGTGGCACTTTCTGAGACTTGTATCGCCAGTGAAGGACAACTGTGTGAAGATGGTGGTGGTTACACATTCTTCTGGAAGGGATGTGAACCTGGAACACCAAGATGTAGGTTTCGCTATAAAAAATTGCATGCCTTTCAATTTAACAGAGCACCCATGGCATAAATGAACGTCAAATGACGCTCAGACGGAATCTTGAGGGAAATAAACATACACATTGATCAGTGCTTATGCTCCAACCCTGCTTGCAGAGGTTCAAACAAAAGAATTATTTTATGCCACTTTAGACAAACTTCTCACAACTATTCCAAATGAAGACAAAGTTATCCTTTTAGGTGACTTTAACGCCAGAGTAGGAAGAAACAGTGACATCTGGAGAGGTACTATTGGAAAAGAGGGTGTTGGCAAAATGAATCCAAATGGAACATTCCTACTCTCAAAGTGTGTAGAACATGATCTGGTAATAACTAATACTCTTTTTAGGCAGAAAAATAAAGTTAAAACAACCTGGCAATCTCCAAGATCTAAACATTGGCATCTCTTAGATTACATTATAGTAAGATATTGTCATCGAAAGGATGTATTACTTACAAGAATGGTGACAAGATCAGAAGACTGCTGGACTGACCACAGTCTGGCTTACTCTTGTATTAGGATGAAGATCTTAACTAAAAAGAGAAACACAAATCCATTAAAGTGACTGAAATTTAATGTTGATCCACTTAAGAATGACTCAAATAAGCTTGAACTTCAGTGGTGTCTAGCTAATAAACTAGAAGAGGAATAGCCACCCAATATTGTTGATCACTGGAGTAAATTTAAAGATTCCATAATCAGCGCATGTAAAGAATCAGTTGGTCTGAAGCAATATGACCATCAAGATTGGTTTGATCAGAATGATGCAGCTATCCAAGATCTTATTCAAGAGACCAGAAAATGTCTATTTGAACATCTGAATGACCCAAAGTCTGTAACAAAGAAGAAAATACACCGCACAGCAAAAGCTCAGATACAAAATGCCACGAGGGAAATGAAAAACAAGTCATTGACAGATAAAACAAATGAGCTCCAATCTTTTTTTGACAGAAATGACATGAGAAGCCTTTTCAGTGAAATGAAAGATATATTTTGGCCAAGTTCCCTTACGTATTCAAGATGTCACTCAACACCTTAACTACAATAATGAAATCTTGTGTCATTGGAAAGAACATTTTAAAGAACTACTCAATAGACACCCTTTGTTAGATGAGGATGTACCACAACAACTCCCTCATCTCCCACTAGATATGACACTTTAGGTAGTACCATCTCTAGAGGAAGTAGAGTTGGCTATTTTCTCTATGATAAACAACAAAGCTGTGGGACCCAACAACATCCCTGCTGAAATACACAAATATGGAGGACCAACCTTACACCGTCAACTTCACCAACTAATTTTTTAAAAATATGGACGGATGAGGAAATTCCAAATAACTTTATAGATGGAATTATCAACACAATTTATAAGAAAAAAGGGGACCAATCAGTTTACGGAAATTAAAGAGGAATTACCCTCCTGTCAGTAGCTGGGAAGGTCCTAGCAAGAATTCTTACAAGACTAACACCTCTAGCTGAGAAAATCCTGCCTGAGTCTCAGTGATTTCAGACCTACTCGTTGTACAACTGACATGGTTTTCTTGATGAGGCAGCTACAAGAAAGATGAAGAGAACAACAAAAACCCTTTACATAGGATTCATTGACCTGACTAAAGCTTTTGACAGTGTCAAGCGTGAGCTGCTCTGGGAGATACTATCTAGATACAGATGCCCATCAAAATTCATAAAGATCCTGAGGCTACTACATGATAATATGTCAGTGACTGTAATGGCTAATGGTAGCTTTACTGAACCCTTCAAAGTTAAGTCAGGCGTAAAACAGGGTTGTATCACTGCTCCTAACTTATTTTCCATATTTATAAGAGTTGTTTTACACCTCATTCAAGATGAATTGCCCCCAGGCATCTCCATCAATTACAGAGCAGATGGAGGAATATTCAGTCTCAGCCAGAAAAAGCAAGAACTAAAGTAAATGTTATTGCTATTATTGAGCCGCAGTGAAGATGACAACGCTGTCTGTGCTCAAACTGAAAATGATCTGCACATTGTATTGAATGCATTAGCAAATACTGACGTCTTAGGCTTTCCATTAACATTAGAAAAACCCAAGTATTATATCAACCACCTCAACTGAAGCCGTAAGAGTTGCACCTACTATAGAAATTAATGGAGAAACTCTAGAAACTGTGGACCGCTTCCCATGCCTGGGCAGTAATCTACCTTCAAATTCCAGCGTAGATGACGAAGTTCAACATCGCTTAAGATGTTATCCTGAATTAAGACTGATGTTCCTGGAACGGATAACTTTCTCTCTGACTATGATTAAGTAGGAGACGATCAGCTTAGTCAGGTACAAAGAAAACAAGGTATAGGCTGAAGGCCCAAATACAATTTAAGGGGAAGAAATCGTAGGGAAACTCCAAGGGTTAAATTAACAGGGGAATGTATTGACACCTTAGATGTTATGTTACTGAAATCAAGGCGTCGACAGTGATGCACCTGACCCTAGCCTAAGGCCACAGACTGGAACAGTTGAAAATGAGCATGTGTTCAGAGACACGTGTGATGATTCACAGCATTACTTACAGGCCCAGAGCAATAGGACAAGGGGGATCCACCTTCACAGCAGGGAAGTTTCAGACACCTGCAATACAGACGTCATATGAACATGTGACAAGGGTTTATGAATCTTAGGATTCCTCAGAGGACAAAGAATGAATGAATTATGGCTCAAACGTTAAAATACTGAAAGGGGAGGAATTGACCACAAATCACCTTTCTAGGGGAACCACAGCTCTTAAACCAAGATATCTTGTAAGGGAGCATAGCTGTGGGGATGACTGAGTCACTATGTAAGATTGCACAAGTACTGATAAAAGGAAGGAAAATGAAATGTAAAATGTAGAAGGAAGTCGACTTCTTCAAGCACTGATAAAATTCAAGGCTTTCCCATGGTGGCCCACAGCCACGTGAGTTCAAGCGTGGGTCCTGGCGGATGCTGGCACAGCTGAGGAGGGAGTCTATCGAGGTGTGACATGTGTCACCTGACTCGAATGGGGGTGTGGGAGAAAGTGAGGACTTCCTCCTCGTGCTGTGTCCTTTTATTTTGCGCTGCTGACTCATCTCAGTAGTTCTGGAAGGTACGAACAGACAACAGCACAGAAAAGACCAGAGAAATGTTGGATGTGCAAGAGAGAGAAAAAAAAATACCTGAGGTGTGCTTTTAATGTTACTTTACATGGGTGAAGCAAAGGGGATTCATAATAATGTGCTAACTCAGCTTTTGGAAAACTACGCAAAAAGATGTTTGATAATCATGATTTGAGTGTTAACACCAAAATAAAGGTATATCAGGCAATAGTCCTACCTTTCCTTCTTTATGGTTCCGAAACTTGGACAACTTACTGACGCCATGTTAAAGCCCTTGAGAAATTCCATCAGCGGTCCCTGCGAGACCTCTTGAGAATAACTTGGGAAGACCACCGCACTAACGTAAGCATTCTTGAAGAGGCCAATTGCCTCAGTATTGAGGCCGTTATAACAAAAGGCCAGTTGAGATGGGCAGGGTATGTTGTCAGAATGGCAGACAGCTTCCTTCCTAAGCAGCTCTTTTACTTAGAGCTAAGTGACAGGACTCGAAATGTTGGCAAACCAAGGAGCGATCTGCTTGGAGAACTAAAGGGAAAGATGGAATTAAAAATTATGAAGAGAACAGAAAGCATCATGTGGAGAATTGTAGAGCTGCAAGACAAGCTCGTCAAGTCCATCCACAGCCTCCACTCCCACCTAACAACACATGGCCCAATTGTAACAGAGTATGTGGCTCGAAAATTTGTCTCATTACCCACATAAGAACCCATCAGTAACGACTTCCCAGAGCACTCATGCTCGAATCGGGTGATAGCTATGATGATGATGATGATGATGATGATGATGATGATGATATATATATATATATATATATATATATTTACAAAATCACAGTAGATGCACGTGACTTCATTAAATAAGCGAATACCACAGGAAAATGATAGTCAGAAATCCAAGTGCTTTCATCTATACTAAGACATTGTCAAGGAACGAATGAAATACAGTTGGAGAGAAAGTTATCAGGTAAACAAGAAGATAAAAAATACCAGATGGTTAATTGTCAAAACGGTAAAAGTTAACGAGATAATCCAGGATTATCGGATATCACACGGTCACAAACCTAAACATAAATTTAACCCTAACAGAAACTGCAAAGTATCCGTAAGTTCCAAAACATGTAAAAACTAAAAATATTAATTTTGTTGCTTATATTTATCTACAACTTTTTTCATTATGAAGGCATCAAGTTTAAATAAACCAAGACTTAAATTTAGAAAACTTCCATTATTTGACTTGATGAAACAAGATTCAATGATATTCCTTTTAACTGTGTTATTACATGGGATTAATGCTCTTGCTCGACTCCAGTTAATAGGATGATCTAAATCTCTCATATGTACGAATAATGCATTTGATATTTGGCCAGTTTTCACAGAATGTTGGTGCTGTTTGGGACGTTGTGAAAGTGATTTACCGGTTTGTCTGTAATAGACTTTATCACACTTTTTGCAAGGAATTTCATATATGCAGCCTGGAAGATCTTTAGGAGTATTTTTGATTACTAAACTCTTGACATTAATATTACTGAAAACAACATATATGTTAAAAAGCTTTAAAATTCTAGAATCATCTAAAAATCTTTCATCATAGGGTAATTTTAGAATGTTATGCTTACTAAATTCAAGTTTGTCATTAGTTAAATAAAATGTTTTTCTAGCTCTTTTCCATGCCACATCTACAAAAGTCCTTGGGTATTTAAGTTTCAATGCAATATCATAAATAGTTTTAATCTTAGCGTCAATAAACTGCGGGCTACAGACACGTAAAGCCCTTAGGAACATCCCTGAAAAAACAGAGAATTTAACATTTTGATGGTGATTGGAGTAGTAATGAACAAAAGAGGCAATGTTAGTTGATTTCGGAAAGACTGAAAGGTGAAATTTCTATCATTTCCATAGACAGTTACATCAAGAAAATTCAAATTACAATTTCTTTCTTCCTCTACAGTAAATTTTATAGAAGGG
>NC_061110.1:53028079-53030579 GCF_015104395.2 Macrobrachium nipponense | reverse complement strand
CTTTTAGAATCTCTTTATATCAAGAAACTGTCTCCATCCTTCAACAACCAAATTACCTCCACACCATTATATATTGCCTAACTGTCTATTGCACACATTCTCTCTCTGTCTCTCTCTTTTTTTATTCCTCTAACATCGCCTTTTAACTTTGTTGTATTGCTGTTCTCCATCAGTTAACAATTAAACCTCTTAACAGTAAGTCTGGCAAAAAACACTTTCTTTGTTCATTTTTCCAATATTTATTTTTTGTTTTGCTTTATGATCTGTTATTTTACTGAATTATGCAGGGTTTTAATTTACTTTTAGCTTAAAGTTGCTTTGTAGTTTTTCGTTTTCTTTTAGCTTAATGACAAAACTATATTTCTTATAATTATTAGCTAATATTAGTATACTTTTTAATATTGTAAAAATCAATTCTATTTATAGCCTTGAAGATGGGAAAGGATTCCCGAAACGTTGGTGTAAATAAAAAGAAGAAATGATCTCCAGTCTTTTCGCTCTCCAGTTTATTATTAAACTTAAGCTCACCAAGAGCAAAAGTCTTACAAGTTATATATATATATATATATATATATATATATATATATATATATATATATATATATATACACTAGCAGCTGCACCCGTCCGGACGGGATATCAGAGTCGTAAATAAATGAGGGGCTATGAAAAAGATGGGTTGTGAACCCCTTAGGAACGGCCCAGGAATTTCGAATTTTGGATAAAACCTTCATTGGGGGAGGGGAGGAGTGTATGGTAAAAATTTGGTAGCCCTGACTGTCAACTCCGAAAGTTGTGAATAATGAGGGGGTATGAAAAGAGGAGTTATGACCCCCTAGAAACGGCCCACGATGTTTGGATTTCAACATAACCTTACTGGCTGGGTTGGGAGTCTATGATGAAAATTGAGTATCCCTAGCTTCAGCTTGGAAAGTTGAAAAAAATGTGGGTATGAAAAAGGGTGGTTATGACCCCCTTTGAAATGACACTCGAAATCTGAATTTTGACTAAAACCTTCCTTGGGAGAGAGGGGAGCCTATGGCAAAATTTTTGGTAGCCCTAGCGTCAGGTTAAAAAGCTGAAAAAAATGAGGGGGTATGAAAAAGGGGATTATGACCCCCTTAGAAACGGCCCTCGAATTTTCGATTCAGTCTAAACACTTCCTGGGGGCGAGGGGAGTCGATGGTAAAAATTTGGTAGTTCTAGCTTCAACTCTAAAAGTTGTAAAAAATGAGGGGGTATAAAAACGGGGATTATGACCCTGTTAGAAACAGTCCTCCAATTTCGGATTTTACTAAAACCTTCCTGTGAGGGAGGGGAGCCTATGGGAAAAATTTGGTAGCCCTAGCTTTCATAGTCCGGGCGTGCATAAATATACATACATATATATATATATATATATATATTATATATATATATATATATATATATTGAAATAATAATGATAATAATAATAATAAGAGGAGCCCATAAAAATTCCAGAGCATAGAGAGTAAGTACTATATTTCAGAGACTGATGTCTCTCTCTTCAGGTAGGTAATGAATGAGAAAAGTGACAAAAAAGGCAGTATTTATACAAGACCAGAGAGACACCCAACAATAAAATAAAAATCCCACACCTGGACAGGATTAAGACGGCGAACCAGACTCTCGGAAAATTTAACCATTTTGCCCTTACCTACCCAAATATCGTAGCCAAATCCCTCATTAACGTATATTAATGTACATATGTTAAATTATTTGTGGGAAACCCACAATTTAACATGTACATTTTCATTCTGGCAACCATCTTAATATTGAAATTTTAATTTTTTCTTCCATGTTCTAATGTGCTTTCCGGTAACAAATAACAGCATCATTTACAAAATTCCTTGTAAGGATTGCCCATCTTCTTATGTCGGCCAATCACGCAGAGATTTAGATGTAAGAATAAAGCAACATATGTATTCAGTTAGAACAGCCCAGACTTCAAATGCACTATTTATATATCTGAGCAAAAAATCTCATCATGTAAATTGGGGAGATAGCTCTGTAATTGATAGGTCTAATGATAATGTTTCAAGAAATTTAATGGATTCAGCAATTATACAAATCACTAATAAAAAAATCCTAAATCTTAATCTGGGATTGTACCATTTGGACCCATATATTTTTAAAATGTTTATGAAAGACCTTAAAATAAATCATTTAACTACTAATTGATTAGTCCCACATGTTTTTAGTTATTATTTTATTTTTTTCTCTCTCTCATGCTCGCTATATTTATATCTTATGCTCGTTTCTCACTCATTGTCTGAACACTTTTGTAAATTTCATGTTACTAATACAAAGTTTATTGTTTTTCAAATTAAATTGCCTTTGACCAGTGTGTTGGACCGCACCGCTTCTAAATTCTTAATCTAGCTTTCAGGATTTTACTAAACTTGTACTGCCCAGTCGTATATGCATGCCTCTTTGTTTATAAAATGTATTGTTTTCTGACTAAATTACCTGTGACCAC
>NC_061110.1:53015579-53023079 GCF_015104395.2 Macrobrachium nipponense | reverse complement strand
GGTTTTATTGCATTTATTACTGTAGTTTTCAAAGTATTCCATGTAAGATTGGCTAAAAAAAATAGGACTTAAAGGACTACCCATAACTACGCCCGAATTTTTGCTTGTAGAATGATTCCCCGAATGAAAATACGTTATTAGATGCACATAATTCAACTAACTTATTATTTTGTCAAGTGCCAAAGGGAAATGATCTGAATAGGGGGATAATTTTTCCCTTAAAAACTGAAGAACGTCCTGTACTGGTACTTTTGTGAATAGGGAGTCTACGTCAAGGCTTAAAAGTTTTATGTTGTGAAGTGGTATATGTGCTTCTCTGAATTTTTGTCACAAATTCAGAGAAGCCCATATACCACTTCACAACATAAAACTTTTAAGCCTTGACGTAGACTCCCTATTCACAAAAGTACCAGTACAGGACGTTCTTCAGTTTTTTAAGGGAAAAATTATCCCCCTATTCAGATCATTTCCCTTTGGCACTTGACAAAATAATAAAGTTAGTTGAATTATGTGCATCTAATAACGTATTTTCATTCGGGGAATCATTCTACAAGCAAAAATTCGGGCGTGTAGTATGGGTAGTCCTTTAAGTCCGTATTTTTTTAGCCAAATCTTGTACACTGAATACTTTTTGAAAACTACCAGTATAAATGCAATAAAACCCAAAACATGCTGTGGATGAGATACGTGGATGACATACTAACATTTTGGGATAATAAGTGGGGGGTAATTTTAATGAATTCCTCTCAAAATTAAACGCATTAGTGCCCAGCATCAAATTTAAAGTTGAATGGGAAACAGACAACAAAATTCCTTTTCTTGATGTTTTAATAATCAGAGACACGACAGAATACAAATTTACCATATACAGAAACCAACGTTCTCACTTTCATATATTCACTACTTTAGCTATCATGACAATACTATCAAGATAAGTCTAGCTAGCAACCTATTCTTAAGAGCCTTACGAATTTGTTCCCCCCAGATTTCCTGGAAAAAAGAATTTGAACTAATTCGCAAGCAAGCTCTCATCTTTAAAGTATCCTGACCTTATAATTGAGAAAGAAAGCAATTCAAAAAGCAAAACGTAATTTTCTACCGACCCCCTAAAGACAAGACCAGAGACACACCCAACAATAAAATAAAAATTTGCCCCGCCCACCTTGGAGGAGACGATTAAGAGAGTAACTCACACCCTTGGGAAATCCAACCCTTTTGCATTTACCTACCCAAATACCTTAGCCAAATCCCTGATTAACGTCCAACAAAGACATCGCCCAAAGACTCGGGGGTATATGAGATCCCATGCCAGGACTGTGACCAATCTTACATCGGATTTACAGGTAAATCACTTCCCCAGAGATTAATACAACACAAACGGTCAGTTAGGTATGGACAACAGAACTCGGCTATTTTCAATCATAAAATGAACATAACCATAGAATAAACTGGAATATGTCACGTGTAATTTATAGCAGCAACTGCCGGTACAAGAGTCAAATGATGGAATCGGCCTTAATAAAAGAGAAGCAGGTAATGAACATCTCAAAAAGGGAATTGGACATCAGACATCGTCGACGCAGTGTTCATTCAACCAACGCTTAAGAAGATTAAAGGAAGATTATCAGCGGGGGTGACCTAATTGCTTACTTGTGGACGAATCTCTTGGTATAAATACCACCCTTTTCTGTAAACTTTTCTCATTCATATACCTGAAGAGAGAGACAGCAGTCTCTGAAATATAGTACTTTTCTCTCTACATTTGGTGTTTTCATGGGCTCCTTTTATTAGTATATATATATATATATATATATATATATATATATATATATATATAAAAGCTACAAAATTTGCCCTTTAATATCCAATTCGCTTTACCTCGGAAATTATTTATTTTCATTTATGTTAACCGAAGGGGAACTGTTTAGTCAACAATCAGTTCGTCGTCTCATGGCATCGAACTACGGAGGGCCAGAATTCATGACTGCAGTGACGCGATGATGTGATAAAATTCAGTTATATATATTTATATATATATATATATATATATATATATATATATATATATATATATATATATATTGACTATAAAACACCGTATCGTGCTTCTAATTGATTAGTAGAAGGATTCCCGGTAATACTTTTGCTTTTATAAACGAAATATTTTATTTGTAGAAATATTTACAAAGATTAGAGCTTTGGTCCATCCTTCTGTGGACTTGATCACTAACTAAATGAGAAACGCAACCAGGGGCTGAGGGATCCCACTTTTCCTCAACAGTATTTCACCAGACAGCTGCTCAAAATTCCCTATAATCGCTCAAAATTCCCCAAATATCTTTCACCGTAAATATCCATTGCATAACGTTAATAAAAATCACCAAAAATGCAAAATTCTAATCTACAAATATGTTTATTCCTAAATCTTAACAGTAAAATGAAAGTTTAAAAAAGATAAGGGATTTAATCAAAAGTAATTTATTTTTTTCAAATACACTTACCGAGTGCTGGAGTAACTGCATACTTGAAGAAAACGAAATACATCTTGTATCTTGCCAGCTCCTGAATCGTGTGGGTATTACCGTCTCACCCTGGTAATGCTCAAGTCGGACATCACTGAAAAAAATCATGAGTTTTTATTGGCAATTTAAACAGTTTATGAATCCCTAGATTGTCAAATTCTCCAAATTATTCCCGAAGTTCCTCAAAAGCCCCACTAAGGACAATTCTCTAAAAGTGGGAGCCCTGGACACAACATTGGTGAAGAAATAAATATAAACAAATAAAAATGATATACAAGGTTAAGATAAGCGAACAAGTAAGTCATTGTGTCGTATTCCTTTCCAGAATTCGATGTGACCCTCGAGGCGGGACAAAACGCTGGTCTTCTTGAATGAAATCTTGACGGTCGTTATCCGAAAAGATAGTTTGTAGATCAGACACTGGAACGGGGAAGGGTGGTTAGCTACATTATCAGGTTGAAGAAGGCTGTTTCATATTTCTGAATTCTTAATGCTGGTCCTTTTGCAAATCTTTTCACTTAAAAGTAAGTTGTTTATAAAGCCAGTACCCCTCAAATGTGTCATTTAAAGTGATGAGAGCCCTTCCACAATCCTCCTATTGATCCTATTCGCACTCTATAGATAACATTTGCCTCACTGAAGTCAATGATCAGAAACCCATAGTGTGCTTAGCAATGGCGCTGTAAGCATTACCCAAACGGCAAGAATGCAATATTGTTTTACGTCTCCGTTTGGTCCTGGGAACGACCACTGTCACTAATTTGTCACTGATTTTACACCGCATAGCATAGACTCCGACATCGGTGTTTGGTTTTCTGCAACTGCTTCTGATAATTTTCTTTCTAAGGGTATTAGGATAACGAAAAACTACGCTATACCCATGTCTTGCTTTTCTAAGATTATTAGAAACTTTTCTCAGGTCATGATTATACGGAATGGAAAGGCTAAAATATTTAAAATGAGCAGTTGAACGGTGTTCCCTGAAGACATTCAGCAGTTTTGAAGAACAGGAGAAAAATCCATAAACTGGTATGCAGGTGCTGTGATTTACATATATTTAAAATAATTGAATGTTTTTACAGCTATGCTCTGTTTTTTCTTTTGACACCTACATACTAATATGTCGATAATGTAGAATATGGCTGATAACGTACAATGACAAAAGCCGTTGCCTGAGGTAAGACTCGAAGGCTGAAAAAGAAAATGAAATATTGTGAATGGAACAAATGTCCTTTCTCTCACGTTCACCAATGTGAACAACCCTCTCTTATGAATCCCGGGTCATTAACGCTATTCCATAATGGGGAAAGAGAGAATAAAGGGAGAAACTGGGCTGGAATAATACCTAGCTGCGAATTGCATCTTCAGGGGTCTGTAAGGACGTTGTCCTTCCGCTAATTTCGTTCCACTGTAACACCTTTTGCTTAATTCTATTGCACATCATCGTGTGTAGAACTCTCTGGCCTTTCTGCCGATATATAATTCATGTATGAACAACAATTATTGTACCCATAGATATCCATGTACTGTCGGCCAAAAAACTCGTGGCAGAGTTTCATAATTTTTCGTTCACCTGCCTGACGCACGATTCATGCTTCATTTATCTATTTTTCTTTTCAAAAATGGAAGAATCATGTGTAATGACGTTAAAAACAGTCACTGATATCTTTAGAACATTTATGTTATGTTATTGTGTAAAAAACTATTTCCATATAGCAAAATTGACGTGAACGAAACGAAGTGATAAAAAACGTCATATCACAACCATAGATATACATTAACAAATAGATAGGAGACACCTATCACTAGTAGTATCGCATAACATAGTCCTTAAATTATCATTTCAATATTAAGTTCAAGGTAGTTGAATATTCCATTTGTTAAATTTTACAGAAAACATTGGAATCTCACAAAATGCTATCAAATTTAAAAACAAAAAGAAAAAAATTAACAGCGTGAACCAGGCGACCTCACTCTATTGCTTTTGATATCATGTGCACGGGAATCTAATGTCAATGTGTCATTTATCGGTCTAAGAAACATCCCTCAATGAGCGAGAGTTATTGCACTGCATTCGGTGCAAGTTCCTGTTGGAGAGATATCAAGAAAGCTTAATAAACCAGAAAGAACCATACATAGATGAATAAAATTGTTTAAAAAACGGCAAATTTAGAACATGGGCCTAGAGGTGGAACACCTCGAAGCACCACATGAGAGCAAGACAATACAGTAGTGTAAATGTTGCTGAGCAGCATTCATTTGTGAACTTTTGAATTCTAGTGCCTCGTCACCGGACATTGCTTATGACTGGTGTCTGATGAAAACTTAAGATGGAGAGGAAGATGATTTTAAATCTACTCTTGAAGTCTTTTGGTAGTTGTCTAATGAATAAGTCTAATGAATAAGCAAACATATCTTTTGATGAATGCGAGATTCAGTTAGGCTTACTCTTTTAGTTTTTGTTTTTTCATCGGTAGCCAGTGAATACCACGGATAGGGAGGGAAACAAACGGTTTCAATGCTGCATGCATTTTTTTCTTCAAAACCTAAAGAATACGTTTTATTGGGAGATACTTATTAACATCGGCCTAATCGTTCCATCACTCCTATACGCCACCTCCGCTCTCTTCTACATCTCAGGCGGACTAGATCCGACTTCTCAGTTCTCACTACGAACTCCTCGTGAAAGCACCACTAATGATAACGGTTATTTTTAAAATTCCCCGCACCGACAACGGACGTCTTAAAATGCATGTTTATAAATTATTTTCTGTTCAAAGAAAACTTTATCTTTCATTCCACAAAATATGTGCATACACTCGTGTTACACCCTGAAGCCGTCAAAGAGCAACCCTTGATTAAAGGAGTAGGTTTTCTTGAAAGAAAAAAAAAAAAACATATGAAATAGACTTAAACGAGAACGTCACCTTTCATATTTCTTATCCTTTCAGCTACTTATAATATGCTTATTGTAGTAGGTCTAGTAGGTATACATGTGAAACTAATTTGAATTAATTTCTATTTAGAAGAAATGAATAGTTACAAAAAAATCAACCTAAGAAAGCTTTAAGGAAAGTAAGCCTTTCTTAATGTATTCGTCAGTTTTGACTCCCACAGCTTTCCAAGGTGTCCAAATGAAACAGGATGATATGCAAGGAATTCGATAAAAAATAAGACTGAATTATATTCGTTTGATTTTCTTATGATTACTTTTTTGATTTTGAATAGCTAGGTCTGAGTAATTATGTTAAGCAATTATGAAAGGATAAGAAGAAAGGCGAAACATGGCTAATATAAAAACAAAGAATAACGGGAAATAGTCAAATCAAGCAGAGATTAATATATATATATATATATATATATGTATATATATATATATATGTAGTATGTATATATATATATTATATATATATATATATATATATTTTATATATATATATATATATAGTATGTTCGATTTTAAATATTCATAATATACGTATCCGAGAAAGTACTGCTGAAATAGACCTAGGCAAACTCATGTTGGGAAAATCAGAAGTCCAATTTAGGCCCACTAAATGTGTCATGCAAATTATTTTATTGATCAAAGACAAAATTAGTTTTAACTAAACACAGTTTTCAAAGAATGTTAACGCCTTGATGTATTATTTATCGGCTGTAGGAGACGAAATGACAGCACCCAGTGCAGTACGATACGTTGAGTCAAGACTCTAGCGACAGCAAAGCCAACCTCAAATCAAAATCTTCGGTATGCTGTCACGAGTTAGAGTTGAGAGATAAAATAAGATCGTGGCACCCATCGGTATATATTTTCCTTACTTTGCAAAATAATTATCTTAATACATGGAATAAGTCTACTCAATTCTAATGTAATTTATTTCAAGTTATAGCACCTTTGATAGGAAATGTTATTTTATTGTGAAGTAAATAATCTGGCACCTGCATATGGCAATATGTCCATAACGAACAATGAATTAAGAAACTACGCCAATTCTTCGTTGGCCGTCTGTACATAAGCCTTGGCTTTCTCGCCTTTCCATTTTCTTCCGTGGCATCACCTTATATATATATATATATATATATATATATATATATATATATATATATATATACAATATATAACATACATACATATATATATATATTTATATATATATATATATATATATATATATAATATATATATATAACCAGGATGTCCTCTAACTTCTCTCATGCTACGCACTTATACTTTATGGCTGAGATTTGTCACTACTAAGTCTTAGAGCCAGATGCAATATATGAAGTAATAATTTCTGATGTCCATAGCTTAATTATAAAAATTATATCTTGCTCAAAACCTGCGCTGTATTATTTAAAGGAGTGATATGATTTTGACATTGGCTCTTGGTTTATATCTACCGCCTTTCTCTTGAGAGTGCTGCCTCAAATCCAAAGAAAAAAAAAAAAAAACAAAGTTTTAATTTTAAATGATATATACTTTTAAACCACAATACTGAAATTGTCAGATAATGATTGGATTTATTCAATACTTTGCTCTAATTGGGCAAATAATTTTCCTTATTATCTGAGCTCATTCTTACTTTATTCATTCATTATATACACTTTTTTCCCCACATGCTAGCACCAACCTAAATAACTTAACAACTCAAGTTAATTTTGTGGTGCTCAAGCCATTTTCCACTTTCATGAGGAGTCTAGTTATGACAGAGCCGAAGACCACATCCACACTTAAGCGCACCAGTAACATTTCGTATTTCTCTCACAAAATGGGGCCTGGGCCGATTTTGCGAACGTCGACTTGTGAGTCAAGCTCGAGGAAACACATTCAGCTTCTAAAATAGTCCTATTTTCGCCTCTGCTTGCTAAACAATGAGGTAATGCTGACCCAATCCAACTTCCAAAAACCAACTCTTCAAAACTCTCTCTTCTCTCTCTCTCTCTCTCTCTCTCTCTCTCTCTCTCTTCAAATAGGTTT
>NC_061110.1:52998658-53015079 GCF_015104395.2 Macrobrachium nipponense | reverse complement strand
CATCCTTTCTCTAAGCTATCTAGGAATCTGAAAAAAATGTTGCACAATTCTACATAACATTTTATACAATCACAGAGGAGATATATGCATTTGAAAAGTAGCAATATATATATTATATATATATAATATATATATATATATATATATATATATATATATATATATATATATATATATATACATACATATATATATATATATATTTATATAATATCTATATATGTATATATTTATTTGTGTGTGTATAAGTGTAACTTACAGGATTTTTCCCATTCTATTCCTGATCAAGACAATTTATAGTTTCATCTTGGTGCCATTTCCTATGTCGTCAATTAAACAGAGGAAGTGTGGTCTTCGAGAAAAATTAAAAATTTGGTTGTTGTATTGTTCTATATTTTGGGTGGATGTGTTAACTTCACAAAACTGTAGATCATTAAGAATATTTAATAATAATATATATGATGGTTATCTTTTTTCTTGGCAAGTGTACTATGTATGTATGCCTAATGTACGCGACTTGTTGACATTCATATAAATACCAGGATGCCGTTGGTAGGGTAGCAAGTCTCAAGTCACCAGTCACTGGCATAGTTCCATCTCTTGTATTTAACAAAAAAGAAAGAAAAGGAATATACTTTTTGCCAGTTTGACATAAGTATTTTAGAGTTTTGATTCTTCTGTTAGTGAGAAGTCATTGTTGCTGCATATACACAGGTTCTTAAATAAACAGTATTTCCATGTAAAGAGATAGTTTTAATTACACTTTGAATAATGCCATTGACCACTTTAGTCACTCGTTAGAGGCTGTGATACGATTAACGTGACAGTATTTGTGTATGTATATCCATCTAGACAGCAACAGAGGTAGCAAAGCCAGTTGAATTAGCCAAGGAAATGGGAAAAAAAGAACAAGAATTGCATGATCTAACGTATGAATAGTGCAAGAAACCAAGAAAAGAAGCAAGAAAGGAGGATGCAAGACAGATGCAGAGAAGTATGTGTTAATTACTCAGGTAGAAACTGGTAGTGGTACCCTAGAGGGACAGGTAAGCAGCGCAGCATCCCTATAGTTACTGCGAGGATCATACGTATTTTTCGATGAAAAACACATGATATAGAAACTTTAATTGAAAGAGTTCAGTTCAGATGTTTCCAAAGAGCCAAGGAATCGGCCATTTGTCTCAGTCACGTAAAGTTTTTTCTAGTATGCTTTCTAATGATATACAGAGCTGACAGCCCAAAGGGAGCACTTTTAAGGTGATATGAGATATCTGAAGAAGATATTAGAAAGATAGATCAAAACAGAATAAGATAAGACTGCATATAAGTTTGTAACAAGGCTACAAAGACATTTTCAAATGTGACAGTGAAGTAACTTAATGCAGAAAGGAATTTAGTGATAAAGCAGACTTGTTCATTAGAGAACAGTTTGTTAAAATTTGTCTGACTGAAAGGACATTATTCCTCAGGGAAAGAGTATTAAAGGACATTGGTAAGATGATGAATCTCATACTTGGAAGACCATGACATAAACAAGTGGAATGCCAGAATTCTATATTGAAGTTTAGTGGAAGTATCAAGAAACCAGCAGAGGCAGCCAGACAAGAGTGAAGGTAGATGTTATGTAAGTTACAATTCAGAACACGTAGTCAGAGCTGTGCTCAGTAAAGAATAGACACTACAAGCTCAAGAAAATGAAAGGCAGCCAGTGCAACGGTAGAGGAAGAAACAAGATAACCCTTTCATGAAATGTGAGGACATTGATATAGCCAAGCTAGAAAGACCACGTTGAAGATGGACAGCTGAAATTGTTAGGAGCATTGAGATCTGAGGAGCATAGGAAAATGCGACATACACTACCAGTCAGCAGAAGTTACGATGGTTAGGAGAGGGGACTGTTACCTTATGCAGATTACGCAAGAGCAGTTATCTGTAGGAGTTTGGTAACTACGGACAAAGATTGATGAGAAAACTTGCCGCGCTCTCACTGATGAGAGCTATTTAGAAGCCAGTTACAAAGATTAATGTAAAACCTATTATGAGACATGAACGTAATGTGCTTATATAACGCCATTTATAATCTGGAACATCCTAGGTTTCAAGGACCATGGGGAAGTGACTAAAATTGAGTCTGATATCGTTTCAAGCTCCTGCAATAGTATGCAAATGGCATATTTCCAACTCCTTACCCAAGTAGGTAACTCAAGAAGAGAGTGTGCAACTGCTTCACAGTTAAAAGAATGCCCAGCGATATTCAGGTGGATTCTGTGATACTGAAATACCTCGGGCCACTTGGTTACATCCCAAGATACAAAACTGGGGAGAATTTCGGGAAAAGTCAGCATGGACATAAACTACCCAGTAGATTAATGTGAAGATCATTTTTAAAGTGTGAGTGTGTTGTCATATTTCGGATAAAGCAATTTTCCCATTTTATTTCTGTTTAGGATAATTTGCATAGTCTCCCACAGTACCATTTTAGCTAAGCTAACAAGAAAAAATTTGAGCTTCAAAAAGTTTAGATTTAGTTACTGTGTTGCCCTAGAATCTGGGTAGAGGTGTTAATTTTTTAAAGATTTATATTGTTGAAATTATAAGTCTAGTATTTCCAGTCAAAACTGGGGACTTCAAATTCACAGACTTGTTTTTCGAACCAATTTCACAAAAGTTGCAATCATGACCAAGTAGATTAAAATAATTACGTTGTGCTTCTTTATGACAGCTGCTAATAAACTGTGATTTGTGAACTTGAATGATAAATGCACAGAGGAGCCAGTATCCATATCACAGCTCCAAAAACAAGAACAAGTTTGATGACAATTACCACATCAGTAAAACAACTTTCATTTGTTGGTAATGGTTACAGTAACTGGTGTGCCTGGAGACCAATGTAATAACATTAAGATACTCAAAGCTATCAGAAAGTACTCTACCCTTTACATAATTATAATCTCTTATCTCACATCAAAAAGACAAGGTGTTGCAACTTTAATGCTCATTCATAACATACCATCAGTGGAATAAATTGTAAGTGCCCAGCTACGGCGTGAGTCAGCCCAGAGGCCTGAACCACGACCATCTCTTTAAGGGTTCATTAATTAATTTCAGGATTCAACTTGTCACATTCCATCGTATAACAGATATAGATTATAGAGCCTTTCACAATAGCCACAAGAATGTGCAGATACATTACTATCCGTGGATATTCGGGGGAGTCACTCTTAAAACTGACCATACAAACTATTAAAAGGAAATAGCCCCTCTGCTTTCAGGAATATACATGAGCGTCGCTCCGATGGAAAACCGTAGGTTTTTTTTTTTCTTACTTTCTTTCTTTCATCCATGGTACTTTTGAAGAAACAGATATAACTTTTAGATTACTAAAAGAACTCTTCCCGAAAATGTATCAATTTTGTGGGTGAATGCAACGTTTATATATTTCCATTTTATTTTCCATGAAGTATAAAAAATAAAAAATAAAAATATGCCATTATGAAGCCAGTGGTGCTAAGAGTATGTCATAGCAGCTCTATAAATATATTTATATTTACATATTTAGTTCGCTACATTTCGGTTTTCAATCCTTCTTTGTGTTTATGCATTGCTGAATATTATATTAGATGTTACTGGAAGAAATGAATAAGCTTAAAGGACACACAAGTGGAGGCAGAGGACACCACTAATCCCGAAAGAAGCGATGAAGAGAAGCGGAACTCAGAGGCATCTGGCTTCTCCCGCCAAAGCTCTTGGATGTTATCGTAAACGATGTCAGTGGATGGGGCACGTGACTCGAATAGCAGAGGAATAAATACGGAGCTTTTTCAATTTCTTTCTTTCAAGTCTTATGGTCAATCATCGCCGTGACGTGATCTGAGTCGACAATTTATGACAATTATCACATCAGTAGAACAACTTTCTTTTGCTGGTAATGGTTACAGTAACTGGTGTGCCTGAAGACCAATGTAATAGTGTATGAAATTTCAATATTGGGCAGATTTTTTTTTTACTTAAAAATTCCTTATTGTTAATTATAAGGTTTATATGGATAAACAATCTTAGCAGCTAGAATTCACTTTAAATTTTAACATGATAATTGATAAGCCAGCTTATCAATTATCAGGTTACAAAAGCTTCAAATACGAGCTGAGGTGAATAACAATGTCTTGGAAAAAGCAGATTATTCTTACTGCTACCGCCACGTCAACTCCATTCTAAATTTTCTCAGCAGCGAAGAAATGGAATAATAACTTCTCATCCTTGGAGTACTCCTGTGATAGCTCGGTTCATCTATCTACACCATCTGGCCTCTAGGCTACGACCATGAACTATTCAATAAAGCAGAGAGCTTTAACTGCATTCGCTGCACTCTCTGTCCTCACTTTAATTGTTATTGGAAACCTTATCATATATTCATGCTCACTTACGTACTTAGTGCTAATTTGATATTTATTTCGTGTTCACCACGTTATTGAATAATTATTTTTCAGTTGTTTTGGTATTTATAATTTTATTAGTACCTGCAGCTGAAGTGTGGTTAACATATTTGATTTTTTAAAGTGTATTTGTGCGTGAATACATTTTCCTAAAAGCTAGATCGTGGAAGGTTAGGTTTTTGACAGGTGTGTAATGTGGTATTTTCTCTGGCTATTGCAGCTCTTTGGTGTTTTGTCGGTGAATCTGTCTGTGAACCAGAACTACGTACTGCCCATTTGCATAGCCAGGACCAACCATTTGTAATTCAGTCAAGTGAAGATTGTAATTGTAATAGGTCTTATTATTAATGAGATTGTAATTGAAATAGGTCTTATTATTAATGATGATAGCAGATTATATGATTAGTACTAACTTTGATTAAAACTTTAATTGAAATTATTACTCCAGTTTTTTAGAATATTTTCTCAATATTCAATAAATGGCTTCCGAACAGGGACTTGAGTGTTTGAACAGTTCATAGTTGGTTTGAGCTATTGTGGTGAGTATCTCCTTGAATATATATCTTTGTTTTGCTGAACTGTGAATTTTAAATTTGTCTTGTTGCCTGGATATTTTTGCAAATTTGATTTAGATTATCACTGATTTCAAAATGGCTGCTGGTGGTTTGAAGACAAAATCTAATATTCGCAAATATATGCATGGTCAGGTTACACAGATTCATAATGTCATTGGAGACTTTCATTTGCTTAGTGAGAGGGAGAAGTTGGCCAAACGTTCCAAGTTACTTTCATTGTCTGATGATTTGAAGAAGTTGAATTCTGAAATTCAGTGTTTAAGTTTGCTGAGACATTTGAAGAATCTGGTCATGAGCATGAAATAAAACGCTGTAATGAATAATTTGAAAAATTTGCTGGAATGTATTGCTGCTCTTGATGTTATTCATCCTTGCCCTACGACTGAGAGAGGTAAGGGTCTTTTGAAGAGTCCAGTAGTTCCTTTGCCAAATTTCACGGGTAGTATTGAGGAAAGTGACGCCGGCGGTTTCTGCAAAGATGGGCGGGCGTCAAAATAAACGAAGAGAGAAATGCGCGCGCGCGCGGGCGAGAGAGAGAGAGAGAGAGAGAGAGAGAGAGAGAGAGAGAGAGATGCTTTTGTACTTTTCTAAATTAGGCAGCCTGGACAAGAAGAACTAGTGATTATAAAAGACTGGCTTAATTCAATACTTTAATTTCGTTTATAATGATGTTTCTGATAATATGCACTGTTAGGAGTATAACGCAAACATGTAAAAAAAAATTGCAATTTGGGTTTTCAAAATATATATGTTCATTTAAGTCTACGATGTCTCGTTACAATTACCTTGAGTAGTTTTGATAGACTCTCTGGAAATAAATAAGTGGTCTTATGCAAGTGCAAAGGCCTTGCTTGAGTCTGCCTTTGCCTCTAAAGAGGTACATATATCTAATACTGTTAGGCAGTTTAGTAGTATGAAGCTTTCATTAGATCAATGACCCTTTTGAGTACATAAGCCACATGAAAATGCTGACAGAATCGGTAAGGTTACTTAAAATTGGAGCAGATGAGTTTTTGCAGTATTTTTTCTGGTCAGGATTAAACGACAGTTTTAAGGAACATATGATTCAAATTACTAATAGTACCCAGCCTATACTGAAGGAACTGAATGATAACTTTTTTTCTGCTTCCAAAAGGTATCCTAACTCACAAGAAAAATTTAAAATGAAAAAGTCTAGTAACCCTAAGAATCACGATTATAAGGATAAGGGTCTCCCCAACAGTAAAACAGTGAATCTTGCAGTTTCTCTTGACTTGAAGGCTAAACTTATTTATGTGTCTTATGTGAGAAAGGCAAAAGGTCAAGTCTGATCATCCCATTTACCGTTGTCCAGTTTGTGTGGATCCTCCAAGTAAGATTAAAAAGCTTGCTGAACTTAATGGCTGTACTAAGTGTGGTCAAATTAATCATAAATCAGATATGTGTAAATTTAAATTTAAGAGAAGGTGTAGCTGAGCAAATTGGCTTTTTAGCTTTTTATGCCCGAAATTTAAAGTGGACAAGTGATAAACAAATGGATTCTGTCGATAAACAAAGTCACGAGGATGTCAGTACTAACTCTGTAGTTGTGGGTGCATTTCAGAACCAACTTTTACCTGTGTTGTTAATAAGAGGTATCAAATAAGGGTTTTAAAGGATTAAGGTAGTCAGTGCAACTTTATTTTAGACTCTCTTGCTGAGGAGCTTGGTTTAGAAATTTTGAAGAGTAATGTGGTTCTCAAAGTAAATGGATTTAATGGGCCAAAACAGTATTGCAATAAAGTTATTAGACTAACCATTAATACTGGTAAGAAAAGCTATGAAATAGAGGCAGTCTGTATACCAAAAATAAAGATGAATATTACGTTCCCTGGTTTAACAGCAGTAGCTGAGACTTTTGTAAGCAAAGGTTATACATTAGCAGATAAAAGCTGTATGAATGTAGTGAGTCGATTTCTGATATAGATTTTGCTCTAAGATCTAATTCTGCATACTGTCTAACTTCTAAAGAAATATTTGGCTTAGATCATAACTCTATTTATGCAGATACTCCTCTTGGGGCTATGCTGTTAGGTAAAACCAGCTCTTATTCAGGGAACTTGGCACATTTACCTGTAAATTTATGTAAAAGGGATGTATATCATAATCAGGAGACTATTTTTTCTAAACCAGTGGAGTCAAATTATGATAGAACACTTGTTAGTTATGATGCAGACACAAGTACTAACATTGTTGTGATGGATGCACAGAGTAAAATAGACAGGAGGTAACTGGAACGGGCAACTGATGATATTTTGAAGTCTTCATTTCATTCATGTGAGGTCAGGGATGAGAGCACTTCTGAACTGGATAAGGTTTTAGTTAGGTTAGTTTTGGAAAACACAAGTCGTACAGATGAAGGTAGATTATTAATGCCACTTTTATGGAGAACTGATATTTCCCATTTGTTAGGACGTAATTTTGATTTGGCTAAAGCAATCCTTGATTCTAACTTCAAGAAATCAATTAAAAAACCTTCTTATTTGTCACTTAGGGATGAAAGTTTCAAAGAACAGCCTAAGCTTGGAATTTTAGAACATATTCCCATATACTAAATGCAGGGTAGTTTATTTGTCCAACCTTAGTGGCAATGATATTGATTTCCCACTAACAGTTTCTCATAATCTAGCAATGCATAGTGGTCCCTCTCTTAATTAAAAAATTTCTGTTGCACTCTGACATTTAAGGTTTGATTCTAAACTGCTGTTGTTTGACCTTAGCAAAGCTTTCAATATGATACAGTTTTCTCTGGTAGACTCTTCAAAATTATTATGCTTATGGTAACGTAATGTAGCTAAACAAGACTACACGGTTGAGGCTTATATGAATAGGAAATTACCATTTGGTTTAAGATGTTCTCCTGCCTTGTTGATGTTAGGTTTATAAAAAAAAATTCAGATTGTGGATAGTGTTGATGATACCCTTTTTTCAAGAATCTAAAGCATTTGATATATCAGTGTATTTATATGGATAATGGGAGTTCAACACAAATAGTGAATTACATTTAAGTCAGGGATATGTGTTGTTGAATTCTATATTTAACCCTTATAAGTTTGAAGAACAACAAATAGTAACAAATGATCTGAATGTTCAGCCAAATATTAACAAGGCCTCAAATATTAACCATGATAGAGTGAAACTTCTAGGGTTACTTTGGGACTGTTCTGCAGATACCTTAAGTACTAATCCTATTAACTTGAATAAAAATGCAAATACAAAGAGACTTGTGCTAAAATCCATTGCTGAGTTGTATGATATTTATCATTTTAATGCCCCCTTTTGAATCGTGCTCGTCTTTTCATGCATAATCTGCAATCTAATAAGAGCTTGTCATGGTAACTCATTACAATGAATGGAAAAATATAGTTAATCAAGTGAATTCCTCCTCCTTCACTACAGAAGTTCCTAGGATGCTTGATAAGAGAGAAGATGAATTTAGGTTGATTGCTAGTACTGATGCAAGCACTAAAATATATGGAGTAGTAATTTATGCTCATAAACTTTGTACAGACGGCCAACGAAGAATTGGCATAGTTTCTTAATTCATTGTTCGTTATGGAAATATTGCCATATGTAGGCGCCAGATTATTTACTTAACAATAAATAACATTTCCTTTCAAAGGTACTATACTTGAAATAAATTACATTAGAATTGAGTAGAATTATTCAACGTATTAAAGATAATTATTTTGCAAAGTAAGGAAAATATATACCGATGGGTCCACGATTTCTAATTTTATTCTCAACCCTAGCTTCGTGGCAGCATACCAAAGATTTTGAAGTTGACTTTGCTGCTGCTTGAGTCTTGACTCAACGTATCGTACTGCACTGGGGTGTTGTCCTTTCGTCTCCTACAGCCGATAAATAATACATCAAGGCGTAAACATTCTTTGAAAGCGATGTTTAATTAAACTAATTTTATCCTTTGATCAATAAAATAATTTGCATGACACATTTAGTGGGCCTAAATTGGACTTCTGATTTTCCCACATGATTAGCCTAGGTCTATTTTCCTATGATATATGTTTAAATTTTCATACCACCTTCTATTGGCAACCGAGTTCCCGTTTTCTCCTTTAAAAGTCTACCGAATCACCAATATCCTTGTTGCATGTTGTAAACATTTTCCATATCTACATAATACGTTTTAGTAGTTAACGTATTCTTGTATACATCGGCTGTTTTACAATTTTTTAGTTAAGTACTCAATGAAGTGTTGTTTGGCATGTCTCTGGGAAATCATAGGATGTTCATCATCCTTAGGGAAATTTTTGTTTTTGGGTGTTCTTATATTTTTGCTTTTTGAACATTAGGATGAGTCTTATTATGTTTTATGAGTGCTTATCTTTTTTCAGCTGTGATGATGGGGCTCGACCCGAAACGTCGATTGTAGTTAAAATTCCTTGCTTCCTTATGAATATATATATATATGTATATATATATATATATATATATATATATATATATATATATATATATATATATATATCATCATCATCATCATCATCACAATCATCATCATCATCATCAGCCGTTGCTAGTCCACTGGCAGGGGAAAGGCCTCAGACATTCTTCTTTCACTCCCTTGTTTATGGTTTATGGTTTATCTGTGCCATTCTATACCCACAAATTTTCTTAGCTCGTTAATCTCTTCCTTCCCCTGCTTTGTTGCAATCTCTAGGGACCATTTCTGTTCTTATTTTTGTCCATCTATTATCTGACATTCTCATTATATGTCCTGCCCACGCCCATTTCTTTTTCTTACTTGTTGTTAGAATATCCCCTATTTTAGTTTGCTCTCGTATCCATGTTGCTCTTCTTCTGTCTCTTTGTGTGAGTCCCTTCATTGTTCTTTCCATAGCTCTTTAAGTTTTAAGTAGCTTATATATATATATATATATATATATATATATTGACGCAAGCGCCCAAATATCTGGTAATTACACTCACCAAACAAAAAATAGTTACCTCACAACAGCCAGACACCTGAAACCTTCATCACAGATAAAATACCACTGATTACACTAAAGGCAACAGTTATCCCTCAAGACTTATTAACCATGCAAGAAATCAGACGAAGTTCATCAAAACAAGTGTGAGGTAATCATATATGAGATTAAATTAATAAAAGGGCATCACTCCATCAAAAACGTTAAAAGTCTAAGTATTTCCCTGGTTCTAACTCACTTCAATAAAATTGAAGGAAAACAGCAAAATTACGACTTTATATTTCTAACGAAATAAGATCCTATCACTGGTGGTCAATAAATGTAACACTGTTTTAAAAATTTTAAATACAAAAAGTTTATTTTTAAGTTAAAATTTATAAGTGAAATTCACAATCTTAGGGAAATTTACTACTACTTGAAACACCAACAAAGTTTAATTAATTAGAATTAATTACCAAGCAAAATTAGATCAAAATTAATTTATCAAGAAAATTAATTAATCGAGAAATTAAATTATTCAATCAAAATTCAAAATATTACAAATACAATTAATAATAATTTTGAAAAGAAATTACAAGTAAATGCAAAATTATTTTACAAGTGTTAAATTAAATAAAGTATGCAACACTAGATTATTAAGAAACGCCAAAATTGATCAAACAAAATGTGCATGCAAAAAATATGTAAACACAATGTAGAAAAGTACCATAAATGTAAAAATATTAAGAAAACATTAATCACGCAGAACATAAAATAAACACTTCAAAATAATTAAATATAGAACACAAAAAATTATAATGTGCAAAAAATTAAATAATGTTACCTAACCACTATAAATATTTTTAAAGTGCACTTAACCTTGTAATAACACATGACCTGGTACCAGTTTTTCCTTTTTGCTTCAGCTTCCAAATTCACTATACTCTTTCACAGGCGTCGCTATAAAAACACATTTACACTATGCTGTTAAGAAATTAAATCAATCTAGAAGTTTTGAGTGACCATGTAAGTACAAAATCTTTATGTTAATGTAAAAATTAAAATTTCCCTTGGTCGGGAAGAGAGAGAGAGAGTAAAAAAACTGAACCTACTCACAACGGTTCCAAAATGGATGATGTCAAATCATTTTAGGGCTAGGTTTTCTGCAAAACTCTTAATAAATTCACTTTTGAAATGAGAGAAAAAGAGAATGATATTATGATTATTAATAACTATTAACAGTACATGATTTCAGAACAAAATCCTCTTAGCATGAAAGAAATTATTTTAAACAATTATTGCAAGCATAGAGTGCCGTCACTTCCGAGTCAATGACGTTACAACTGTTTTGGGTTAGATACACTTATCTCATCTCTCAATTAAATTACTTATAAGTCATCAAGTTCTATTTTTACAAATCGAGAGAGATAATAATTAATCTATCAGGAATATCAAACATTTTCGTAATAAAAGAATCTCTAATTACTAAAAGGAATTGAAGAGTCTTTGTGATCGTAAGCAATACGTTTCAGTCAGGGAAGATTTGAGTACGGTCCTTCAAAGCATTGTGCAATCATCACGTGGGTATCTGAACGTGACTCAAGACAAAGGCTGGTCCAATACAGGACAGACTCGACAATTAAAAAAATAAATAAAAATAAATAAAATCACCCAGCTTCAAGTGATGAATAATACGCCTGCTTTCACCATCAAAGCTTCTCTCTTTCTTTTCATTCTACGTTCTTTCTTAACTTTAAATTATGCTTTTGTGAATTCAGAACATACATTATTTAAACATATTAACTATAAGCTAACTTTAATATGGAGTCTGAAATTATTGCAGACACTTGGCAACAACATAAGATTTCTCCCCCCAGAATATTAGTTATCCAAGGGTTGAATCCAACAATTTGCAACGGGACGAATAATCTACGATTACATTGCTCTTCCCAGAAACTGGTTCTAACTTTACACAATAGGTTGACTGTTAGTCCTGCGTCTCGCAGTTTCTTGAAAACTTTCCACAGAATCCTCATATATGCTTCCCACGTTATTGAGTTAATCACTATGTCATCAAGGTATACACCCATTCCTTCTAAAAATCCTAGTAGTTGATCCATCACTTGTTGTAATGTTGCAGGTGTATTCATCAGACCAAAGGCAGAACAGTATACTGGTGCAGTCCAAAAGAGTAATAAAAGCTGACAGCTAAGGGAATTTGGTAATCATTTTTCAACAAGTCTATCTTGGAAACAAATTTGGCTTGCCCAATACTATCAAGTAACTGATCTATAAGAAGCAAGGAAGAGGCAAGGGATAATTGTCAGTCACAATGATGGATTTCAGTTTCCTATAATCAGTACATATCCTAAATGAGTCATCTGGTTTCTTCACTAACATCCATGGAGAACTGTAGTGACTTCAATTTCTTTCTTCAAAACATCTTAATGATAAGGTGATAAGCAATAAGCTCTCTGCTTGAATAGTTTTCCATCTTCTTGAATCTTGATCTCATGCTTGGTCAAATCAGTATGCCTAGGTACATCTGCAAAAATTTCTGTGAAACTTCTAATTACTTCACTTGATTCACCACCTCGCTCAACACTCAGATGTTTCAGTTTATCATACAGGTTTTCCAAAATTAAAGAATTATTCAACTTGCTTTCAGCTCCCAATTCATAGCCATCGTTGTCTTCTGTAGTTTTATTTTTAGTTTCTGAGAAGTACGGATTCAAGAGGTTCACATGTATCTTCCTTTGTCGTTTTCTTCTTTCTGGTGTTTCAATCACATAACTTCTGTCACTTAACTTCTCTATCATTTTGTAAGGACTTTGAAATCTGTTAGTAAGGGGGATATCGTTTCACTAACAGAGATACTAACACTTGTTGACCTACACTAAAACTTCTTAGCTTAGTCTTCTTATCATATCCCCTTTTCATTTTCTTTTGACTAACTTTCAAGTTTTCTAAAGAGAATTTTCTAATCTTTTTTTACCTTTTCCTCAAGTTCTTGACATACTCTCCTTGAATTTCCACTAGATTTTCTTCCCAATTTTCTGCAAGAATCTTCAGCGGTCCTCTTAATTCTCTATTAAAAATCATCTCATTAGGTGAACATCTCATGCCTTCTTGATAAACATTCCTCACTTCAAATAACATTAAGGGTAACCCAACATTCCATTCTCTTCCTGACTGAACAATATTTTGTCAGCATACTTTTCAATGCTTCGAGGTACCGTTCCAAGGATTCTTGACTCTCTGGATGATAAGCAGTTGATAACTGTTGTTTCACTCCCAACAATTTCATCACATCCTGAAACAATTTCGACGTGAAGTTCGTTCCTCTATCACTTTGTACAATTTCTGATATTCCAAATTTTGAGAAAAACTCCACTAGTTTCTCAGCAATTATCTTGGCAGATATATTTCTAACAGGGATCGCCTCAGGATACCTTGTCACAGGACACTTCAATGTTAACAAATGCTCATTTCCCTTCTTCGTCTTCGGAAGGAGTCCAACCACATCTATAATCACCTTACTAAAGGATTCCCATCAAACTTCTATAGGTTGTAGGGTGCCTTTCTGAATGGTTTCATTTGGTTTTCCATTTATCAGGCAGGTGTGACACTCTCGACAGAGCCTGTTAACATCTTTATGAAGTCTAGGCCAGAAAACATACTTCATGACCTTCTCCACAGTCTTCCTGATTCCCATATGTCCAGACTCGTGAGCTACTGCTACCGCTTGCTTCCTCAATGGATATGGAATCAAAATTTGATGATTTTCGCCCCATCCAGCAACTCCTGGTATATCTTCAGGCCTATGTATCCTCATCAGCAAACTTTCATTCAGATAATAACAGGTAAAAGAGTTTGTTGTATCTCTTCTAAATCAACAACTCTGAAGAATAAATCAGCTAACGATGCATCCTTCTTCTGCAGTCCCATTAGTTTCTCTCTTGTCACTTTACCAACTTCAAGGGTTGAGCTCTCAATATCTGCTAATTCAGCTACAGTAGTTTCAGACAGAGAAGATTCGAGTACGATCTTACGAAACATTGGGCAATCATCACATGGGTTTCTAAACATGACTCAAGACAAAGGATGGTCCAGTACAGAACAGAATAAACAATAAAAAAAAATAAAATTGTTTTCGCTAACAAGCTAATTTCTCTTTCTTTTCACTCTACATTCTTTCTTGTCTTTAAATTATGCATTTGTGAATTCTGAAGACATAATTTAAACATATTAACTCAAAGCTAACTTTGATATAGAATCTAAGCATATTACAGACACCTTACAACATTACATACAATTACTGAGGGGAAGTTATGCTTTGCGAAGGCAACAACATAATATATATATATATATATATATATATATATATATATATATATATATATATATATATATATATATATATATATATATATATATATATATATATATATATATATATATATATATATATATATGTGTGTGTTGTGTGTGTGTGTGTATGAGTCATATCACATTACCGTGATTCATATACATACATCGAGCTACAAATGTCCTTTAATATCTAATTCACTCTACCTCGGAATTAATATATTTTCATATATGTTTAACCGAAGGGAATTTTTTAGTCGATAAAGAGATTTGTCGACTCCCCGGCGCGCAACCATCGATACCAAACAAAATTCCAGGACGTTAGTGAAGCTTTAACCCACACCACCACCGCAAGAGGCTATAAGTTTATGCCGCCTCTCACCTACAAATACCTGTCGCTCTCAGGTATTCGTTGTTTGGAGAGTGCATCAACCCACCTCGACCACGGTAACGTTGTAGTGCTTTGTCAACACAGACATTAGGATGAGTCGTATCACATTACCGTGATTCATATACATACATCAAGCTACAAATGTCCTTTAATATCTAAAGCACTACAACGTTACTGAGGTCGAGGTGGGTTAATATATAAATATATATAATATATATATATATATATATATATATAATAAAATATATATATATATATATTATCTATATAAATTAAGTCTGATGGCTCCTGCAACGGGTGAGACTGGAGAAGACGCTTCGAGGATTTGTGCCAAGATCATTGCCAAGTGATGTGTAGGTGAAATAATGGTGATATTCTGATTGAAATGATTATATTAAGAAGATGCCCATATCTAGATTTGGACCTTCTAAATACGAGGTCACAGTCATCTGGGTCCTATAATGATTCCATTGGGTACTTCCTGCTCATTTCTAAGAAAATCTGGTGAAAGAGTATGACTGAAGTAAGTAAATACGACATTAATGATGATAATAATAGACGAAACATGATAATGAAATTGTTCTCATTATTTCCAAATAAACACTCATTTAACAGTTGCACAGTAATTTATCATAAACTCTGCTATTCTGCAGCAGACACAGTTTTTGCCTCGATAAAAGAAACCAACCTTTTGTTACCAATGCCTCAGAGAAGTAGAGTGGGAAGTAATTGAAGCCGTTCACATCAATAGGCGAAAGTCGATCGCACCGCTGTGCCAAGAAAGGGGGTCGTGACATAAATAAAGATATATAGACCAGCAAATCTTATGTCCCATATAATGAAGTTTTCTGAGAGAGTATGAAAGACCGTACCATCAATCATCTCGGACAGAATAATGATATAAGTAAAGATCACTATGGATTTCGTGAGGTGTGCGTAGACGTAGCTACTAAGTTTACAAATCTCTTCTGAAACAATTCATAAGCCCCCGAGAAACTGTTGCCTGTTGAAAACCTCTCTCTCTCTCTCTCTCTCTCTCTCTCGCTCTCTCTCTCTCTCTCTCTCTCTCTCTCTCTATATATATATATATATATATATATATATATATATATATATATATATATATATATAAGCAAATTCCACAGGAAAATAGCCAAATACAGAAGATAGTCATCCACATATCTAACCAAATAACTTTTTGGGGCAAAATTCTTGGTAAGAGTTTTTGTCTCAAAAAAAAATTATTCCATGTAAATATTGCTAAGGACAGGAGATAAGGGATTACCCATAGCCATGCCAAACTTTTTGTACAAAAAATTCCCCATTAAAACAAAATTTACTATCTTTGATACATAACCTTATGAGACTAATGAGGTTTGCCACACTACCAAGAATTTTGCCCCAAAAAGTTATTTGGTTTGTTTTTTTTAGATATGTGGATGATATCTTCTGTATTTGGCCAGTTCACGAAAATCTCCAGGAATTCCTTAATAATCTCAATGATTTAGTCCCTTCTATAAAATTTACCGTAGAGGAAGAAAGAAATTGTAATTGAATTTTCTTGATGTAACTGTCCATAGAAATGATAGAAATTTCACTTTTTTCAGCCTTTCGAAAATCAACTAACATTGCCTGTTTTGTTCATTACTACTTCCAATCACCATCAAAATGTTAAATTCTCTGTTTTTTTCTGGGATGTTTCTAAGGG